>NC_048897.1:33058651-33358651 GCF_011077185.1 Oxyura jamaicensis
TTTTTTTTTTTTTGTTGTTGTTTTTTTGTTTTTTTTTTGGCTTCACGGGGATGATTGTGCCTGATGATGGAGTTTGCTCACCCTGTTTTTTTGATCCTGTAGTGCAGCTGCTGCTCTATTTTCTACATGGCTGGGCTTTACTGCAGACCTGTCGAGTCATAGCTCACTTTGATTGATTTTTCTTTTCTTTTTTAAGAAAAGAGATTGCCATAAGCCAGCGTTACGGCAATGCAGCCCAAATACATAATTACCAGGACAGGGAGACCCATTGGGCAGCCCAAGCTACCTGGGTTTGACACAGCTAGGTTGACTTAGCTTTGCTTCTTTAATGTTTCTTACAGGAGTCTCAGGATTTTCCCTTTCAGTGATATTCGTATGATCTCTGTTGTGTGTTTATTTATTGAGGCTTTTGCTTTTTTGTTTTTTTTTTTGGGGGGGGGTTTCTTTAAGTTACAGGAAACGAATGAGACCGAGTCATTTAAGGAAGATAGTCTCGTTGACTTCCCCATGTGCTTGTGGCAAGGCGGAGGCACTTTAGCTCCGAGGACGGCAGTTTGGAAAGTGTTCCTGGTGAATGCTATGTAGAAGCATTCATGGTTGTCTTGCACTTTCTATGAACTGCATTGTGAGTCTCAGCCCAGCCCTCCTGTCTAATGACGGGTAAGGTACCCCCACACTGGGCAGAAGTGTTGCATTGCCTTCCGACTTACCTCTGTTTTTGTGGCAGGAACTCTAGAGGTCAGTGCACTGCAGAGTGTACATAGAAAAATCCGGGAGGAAGGACGAGAGGGACCGTAAATGTGTGCTTCTTGAAAAATGGAATATGTTCTTGAATAATGGTAATAAAGTAGCTGTGCCAGCTAGGATAACACCTGAGTTGGATGCCTTTTTTTTTTTTTTTTTTTTTTTTTTTTTTAGCTACATTGAGTGTACTGCCTTAAAGTTCAACTGGTGAAGGATTTGGATACTATATCACCCTGTATTGTGTTGGGTGAATTGCTGTAATTAACTGTTTCCCCACTCTTCATTGCAAAGGCAGGGTAAAACTTAGCTTAAATCTCTTTTATGGTGTCTTGTTCAATTGCAGTAATGTGATAGTACACCTAAGAATAGTCTGCTGTAACCATGTCACATAGATCGTTCTTGTTGTATACTGTTGTCAAATAAAAACATAAAGTTGGAAAGGCTGAGAGCATTTATCGATTTCTCAGCTGAAGCATAAAAGAAGTAGACAACCTTTCTAGGCTCAGTGGCTTAGATCTGAGAAAGAAGAGGGAGGAAGAAAGGGACATCTTTGACATGGATGACACAAGGACAGTGGTTACGTTTCTGACATCAGCCAAAAGGCCTGAAGGTTGAGAATGCCATGTTTGGTTGCACGAAAGGAGTGGTGTAAATGTGGGGGGAGAGCTGGGTTGTGCTTGCTGGCATGTTTTAACGGAATATATCTCATGGATGGATCCGTTAAAATGTTTGCTAAACAGATGGGTGAGCCTGTGGACAACCGATAAGCAGTACCACGGAGGGATGTTAGGAGTGTGTCTGTTTATTTCAAGGGAGTACAGCTCCAAAGTTGTTAATGATGTTAACTTTAAATGTGAACATAATTCACTCTTTCGCAGCCAATTATTTTGGTTGGAACATGTGGTGAGTTTGAAATAGAAGTATGTGAGACTTTTGCACTGAGAGTTGAATGTCATCAATTTCCTTTGCAGATTTAATCTCCTGTTGTTGATGGTACATCTAAAAAGGCCAGTTAGAAACAAAGATTTCTCTGAGGCAACATTTTTGGGCCTCTGCTGGCGATGTGACTTATGTTTTCTGAATTAAATAATTAATACCTAATTCTTTTTGCTGTTGCAGGACTTCGTTAATGTTAAATCCTAAATGAAATGTGCCAAGTATGATTATTAATGAGGAATAACTACTGATTTCCAGATCTTTTTTACTTCTTAGACTTGTTGTAGTAAGGATCCTTAATATTAACATTTCTTCTACGTTTATGGTAGCTGTAAGGAGAAGGTGAAGTTTGTAAGCAACGTGGTGGCATCACCAAGGGTTCTGATCACTGTTGCCAGCGATTAGACCATAGTATTTGAGTGCATGGAGGAGATCGTCTTACGCATAGAGCTGATTCCATCTGTCCCCTTACCTGGGATGACTGCAGAGTAGTAACCATCAATCCTTGTCAGCAGCGTGCTGTTATTGCAGTAATAGATGTTAGATTATTGCTGCTACCTTTCTATTAAAAACTGTGCTCCTTTTCATTACAGCAGCTAGCCCAAATTTTGGGGGTAGGAGTTCATACATTCCTTTAAGGTAACTAAAAATAATTATTAAAGACATCTGACTCCATCCAATTAATTTTTTCTCCATTAATGAAGTCCTCTGTTCTCAAACAATAAAATATAAACATCAAAATCCTTCTCCCTCTCAGAGCACTAATTCTCTTGGTAGGGCGTCAATCCCCAGCAGTCTTGTCCCACAGACATATTAAAGTTTCCAATATTTCCAATGAGCCCAGCTAAACCAACGTCCTCATTTTGGTTTAAACCTGGTCTTCATCCATTTAGCCAAAAGCAACCAAGAGCAGTTTGAACACATACAAAAAAAGTAGTCATTAAATTAAAACAAGCCAACCTTTGGTAGAAGACCTTTCAGATATTGATTTCTCCTAGATTAATTTTAGACGGATTTGCTCATAGGCATAGCTGTAATGTTTTGAAGAAGTGAAGGTAAGATAGATGGGCAAGAAACAGGATAGAGGGGATGGCTCAGAGAGAGGGATGTAATAAACACAAAGGAAAGGGAATTAGTAGTTGGTTTTTTAAAGTGATATTCTCTAAGCACATTTACAACTGGGTTCTTTATAGCTTCTTTTTCAAGTTGTGAACTATTTCACATCACTTTCATAGCAGAACTATTAGGAAAATTTAATCTTTTGGAGTAGCAATAGCAAAACACTATTGAAGCTTTGGGTTCTTCTGTTTCTTCATCTCTGCCCTAAAATAGAAGTCCCAGTGTCCTCAAGAAGCCAAGTGCTGATTATATTATTTGAGAGGAGGGAAGGGACCAGGCAGGCATGGTTAAAATACTGCTTGGGGTTTTGGTTGTTGTTGTTGTTTTGTTTGTTTTGTTTTCCCTCAGGAAGCATAAATCTCTGTCCTCCAAATGGGACCGGCTCTGTGCGTGTAAGAGAGCAAGCGCGAGAGAGTTAGAGTGAGTGCAAACACTAATGCATCATGGAGGACAGGTCATTCTGCTGAACGCAGTTTCAGCTCCTGAGTGTTTGGAGATTAGAGGCAGCAGTAATTTCTGCCTGCTGTGCTTTATGTTAATGTGGCAGCCCCTCGGTTGTATATTTCTGCTGAGACAGCCATTTTTGTGAAGCTTAATTCTGATCATAGAGGAAACAGCAAGGGTCTCCTGTATTGGCGCTTACCCTCTTAGTCTGATTCAGCCAGGCAGTGAAACAAGCAATTTTGTTATTATTATTTAATATTGGGTTTTAAGATCTGTTTCTTCTGATTTCCGTGTGCTTAAATTGTAAAATGACTTGGGAGGAAACAGTAAGCGCTGCCTTTCACCTTTGACTAAATTGTCCAACATTAATGGCGAATCTACCACTCGATCCAGTTCCAATGGATGGATAAAAACATTTCTCCAAAAACTTGACAGCAATTCCTCAGCCCTAGAGGATTTTCAACCCCAGAGGTCTTGATTTCCCACTCCAGACCCCAGCTCTTCCATCATCCTATGTTTTCCTGCAGTTTGTCCCATCAGCAGAGAACAGAAGTAGAAGTTACGGTCAAAGAACATGCAGTGGAAAGACTGAAATAAGTGTCTGATATTGAAAAAGAAAACAAAGGTCAGGGGAACAAAAAGAAAAATGTTTTAGGAGTTGAAACAATTTTTTTTTTTTTTTTTTTTTTTTTTAATGGGGGTGCCAAAGGAGTTAGTTTTATATTATTTGATTAAGTTGTATCTGGGAGAAAGAAGGGTAAATGCAACTTTTGCTAGTGGTTGAGGATTGTAACTACTATGGAAGGAGACAAGATATTTAGATGACTACAAGTAGGGAATAGGAAAATTTAAGGTAAGTGTTCATGGAAAACTTCCTGTCACGGAGATGTCTTTGAACTGTCAAGCTTTGGAATCATTTCCCAAGGGAATAAAATAGAAACTCCATGGGTTGACAGGTTTTTGAATTAGACTTGGAAAAATGTTACTCCATGCGGCATGCAGAATAATCTTCCTCTGGCAGCAAGATAGCATGTGAAAGGAGGAAACGGTGATCTTGCAGAAGAAATTATGGTCTAGTGATTTATGCACAGAAGTTGGCATCAGGACACCTGATTCTTTTCCATATTTTATCACTGATTTACTTTATAATACTGGGCAAGTTATTTAATCTCTCTGTGCTTCTGTGTCCCCATTTGTAAAAGGAATATTTCATCATCTCAAGGATTTACTCCCTGAACAGCGTTTTCATAGCTAGATGATACTCAGAGGTGTGATTATTTTTAAAAATGTGCATAGACTGGAGGTGACTGGAAACGCCCAATCCCATGTGAGTTACTGCCTTACCTCAAGACCAAAATAGTTGGTTAAAGCATCCAGTCATTCATTTCCTTTTCCCCCGACAGATTAAAGTCTGTATGGCGTAGCTGATGGAAAGCTTGTTCTAGTCTGCCCACAATTTGCTGCATTGCTTTTGTCTTTTGTGGTTCCCTTTGTAAATTAATATTTGCTTGGGGAGACTGAAGAGAGAGGAACAATCATTAGGCTGTGTTCATTTACATCCAGCGAGCCCTTAGCTGTACAGCGCGTGGTGCAAACCCAGAATGGAGCATGGCACTGCCTTTTCATTACAGCAGATTGGTGCCATTGCTGTTTTCCTCTAACAAGCTTGTTTTTTCTGAATTGTTAGCTCTGTCTCCTCAAGAAGCCACTAGCAATCATGCCAATTTCATCACTGCTCTTCCCCTCGAGGATCTTCCCTCATCCCCTGGTACCGCAGTTGCGCAGTGCTGTGCGCCTAGCCTCAGCTCTTTGCTGTGGAAGAAGAGAAGACGCTTCCCTCCACCTTGATTAAAAGCCCCTGGTGCACATTACAAACAAGATGTGATCTGTGCTGTCAAAAGCCTGGCATCCCATGCTAGGCACAGTAAACACGTGTCTTACTGGGGTCTCCACGGTCTTCTCCTGATTAGCTTGCTACCAGAATTGAGACTCTGAGGAAGGTTTTCTTCAGCAGGAAGCAGCGGCAGGACTGTGATCCAGTGGCCCCCAGGCAAGCAGTCAGCTAACAAACCTTTAGGGAATACACAGGGCTTATTTGAAAGCACCTGGGGCTAGTGTTTGTTTGTATGAATAATATTCCAAACAGCAGCAAACCCAGAGATCTCATTATTCAAATCGGGGTTTGCTCTCTCTTGTTTCTATTATTTATTTATTTTAAATTATTTGCTGATCCAGTGAAGGGGCTACATTAATGCAAGCGCTGGTCTCCTCACCGTGGACATGATGTTTTCTTTCACACTGATGTGACTTCTCTGAGATCAGTGGTATTATTGTTTATTCATGCCAGTTTAATTGAGAAGACACACAAACAGATTTAGGCTATCTGTAAGCCTGGAAATTGAATAAATCAGATGATTAAATCCAGGGACTTTCCGCCCTGTTAAAAAACTTCCTGATGTATGTGGAAAAATACAAGGCCTTGTAGAAACTATTGTTTAGAGTTTACATGTCAGTCTGCTCATACCTGCCACAAGATACTACTTTCACCTGGAACGTAATAGCAGGAAAGAGCCAGAATGAAGTCAGTAGTTAGGACCCATGGAAAATAATCCAGCTTGCATACACGAAGCCCCCCTTATAGAATACTGTCTCTTTTGCACTTTCTATTTTCCATTTGTAAATTATGCCACCTGCTTTCAAAAGTAGTTTTCCAACTAGCCTGTGAGGAAAATATTTAGAATTTATTCCCATATGGAAAAAGAAGGAAAATATCAATTGATTTAAAAAAAAAAAAAAAAAAAAAAAAAGATATTAATTGATAGGCGCAGGAAAAGAGCTCTGAAAACCCAGTGTTTTTGAAGTATACATTTTAGCAGCAAGATATCTTTGCAAAAGCAGTTCTTCTAGCACTGGTTTCTCCAGGTCCTTGAAGGGAGAACACGCGCACCACATAAGCCCAGGCTGTCTCTGCAGCTCCACCTGCTCTAGCACAGCCTGCTGGAGTGCGATCCTCCCACTCGGTATTATCTGACTCATGTCGCAGAATGCTTTGTTGAAAAAAATAAAGAAAATACCAATGTGCAGCAGGCTTTGTTCCTTTGACATAAATAACAATTTCTCCTCCCTTTTCTTGGTGACATGGCAATTCTCATGTAAATAATTTATCATAAGAAGCACACAAGATGACACAAGGGTCCAAGTAGGAGGGAGCTAAATTTGAATGTTAAATGAGGGCATTCTCTGTCCCTATTTTAAAATGTGGTGTTTTGAATGGATGTTGAACTTGAGTCTTTCTCTCTGTCATTAGGTTTTAAGACCTCTTTGTAAAAGATTCTGGGCAAATAAAATGTAAAGGGGAGAGAGCAGTTTGCAACCCTTAATGCATCATCTTTTTTTTCGTTACCTCTATCCATCCGGTGCTCTCCCTGCAGATGCTCAGGGGTGATACTAGGGCTTCAGCAGACCTTGTTAACATTAGAATAATAGGAGTCTCACTGACTCCTATAAAATAATATATAAATTTCATGCTTTTTACCTAATGTTTGTAATACAGGGTTTCTAAAGTACAGAAATTACTTAAAGATTTTGTGGGAAAGTCTTTGTCAGAGCAGCTACAACAGAGAATAAACCTTACAAGTATAACCTGGAAAGGCCTCTGGAGAGGCAACGTGATAAGTAACTAAGGGGAAGGAGTGGGCGAAGACATAAGGGAAGGAGCTCACTGTGTAGGGTCTGTGTCCACATCCTTTTTCTGGAGGGTCTTCTTGACAGCTTTGAAGGTTTAGCCCCAGGCAAAGCTCACTGAGCAGTTCAGGGATCCTCTGTTGTAGCGATGGTCCTATAATGATGGTGTCTTGTTTTTCTTTACAAGTCAGCGTGGTTAAAGATTTGCTGCAATCAATAATAATGGAGGGACCCTGTAAGGAAGAAAATTGTAGTGTACGTCACTTCTGAACCAGTGTTGATGTTTTACTTATTTAAAACTGAAGTGGGCAAAGGATGAGAGAACAGACTTTAGAAAATGATTCTTTCAAGCTGAAGGAGCCAGTTACCAGCCACTATGCACAACTGACCAAATTTAATAGGCAAGTGTGCGGTCCCTTACACACCTGCATACTCATTGCTCAAGTAGTAAAGGCTTTTACAGCCTGCAACTTAGAGATGTTGTAAAGATAAGGAAGACAAAAAAAGATGTGGTTACCTCTTTTGTGAAAACAGGATCCAACAGATTTGAAAGGATGTGTTATGTGCTTAAATTTATTTAAAAAATAATACTCATTTGACATATAATGTGTAAGAAATCTGTGATATAAGGTCTTGAACTTAGGTCTTACTCTCTGGCAAATCATGCATTGTGTCATTACGGCCAAGAGCTTACTGAGGTACAGACAGATGACTGTTACGTAAATAATTGTCATAACTTGGAATATTCTTGTTAACAGGAATTGGAAAATTGGAAAGGGCACCTAACCTTGTGCTTTAGATCTAGCTTAGAGATTAGGATGTTACCTTTTGTGTGAGGATATGATTGCCTCATTGCTGCCTACTGTGGAGTCCCTGCATGTTAGCCTCGGAGGCTGGGACTTGTCAACTATTGCTTCGTGACCCAGGCTGCTGCAGCACACCAGCCTCTATGTGTGCGTCTCTCCTGAGGCGTGAGCAGATAGCTGGTTGCCTACTCACTAGATGATCATTTTCTCCTTCCATGTCTTTTGCCTCCTGCAGATGTTGGTAGTAAATGTTCTTTTATTACTTTTCTTTTCTTTTCCTGTCTCAGAAGTGGCTTCATTACTCTGTGGACCTGGTGGTATATACAGCTGAAATTGCATACGACAACGAACATCTTAAAATGGTCATTTCTCTGGTTTTTATCTTTTCTTGATTTTTGAATCTCACATTGTTTTTCTTTACTTTTGGTTTCAGTGAGTGATCTTCTCCACAAATTAAAAAACTGTTGAAGTATAACTACCAAAGTGTTTGTATTTAATATGAATGGAAGTTAATTTCCATATTTAAAAGCTAGGTCACTGATTAAGTAACCTGCAGATTCTTTGGCAATCACAATAATAAAAATATCTATGAGGCTGCAATTGGTATTTAGGGAGAATTATTCAGGTTTAGAAATAAAATCTATATAGCTGAAAGAACTACCTTTGTTATATTCTAGAGAAAAATAAAGATGGTGCTAGTGGGGAGTGATGTCTCTATAGTCAATTAAAAATCGAAGGACACACTTAAGACTGAAATGAAAATAAATCAGACAAAGCACTGTTGCTGCTTGGACTCTATCTGTTCCATAGATAACACAGGACATCATCTCCAGGGCTGTCAATCTGAGATGTTTTTGTGAGTGCCAATCTCAGTAAAAAATAATTAACTTGACAAAAGCTACCATCCTGGATTATTTCAGTGTCTGGAAGCCTCTCACCTCTGCAGAGCAAGGTTCACTTAAGCCCTTGATTATAGGAGAGAATGAATGTGTTGGTCTCTTTTTGCCTAATACCTATCCTGTGCTTAATAAAACCACAGTGATAGTTCAGAATGCTAATTTTTGTTAAGAAAAAAAATGTCTTTTCTTTAGTAGTATCAGGTGCTACTGCTATGTTGACAGGACTGATTGTGTGAGGTCCCAGATGGGTCCCAGACCCATCCATCCCAGGGTGGGTCCAAGGTACTAGAGATCAGTTAGAGCACTTTGTGAAAGTCAAATCAGACCTCTGCTCATGGAGTAGGTCATATATAAACATATTGGCATTCTCAATAGTGTGAGCATTTATTTCCACGTGACACTGTAGCATAATAAACAGAGGAAGGTTTATAGCAGCGTGATTTAAGTCAGCAGAGATGGGTTTTAAACCCTTCTGCGTGACCACCAGTAATTCACACTGCCTCTCTGTATTTCCCAGTCAGTTGAGTGGTGTAAGTAATATTGGACTGGCTCTTTGAGAGATTTGAAAGCAAAATGCACATGTAGGATGATCTTTCAGGCATCAAAGGTAGTACAGCTAAGTGGAGCTGGTGTAGCTGTCATGATTTAATGGATTAGTAGAAATATGGAAAGCTTTTTAAATTGTTACATGTAGGATGAAATTGCAAAAATAGAAATAAAAATTATAATTTATTGATAGAAAACAGAGCGTTGGAAGGAGTGTAGCATTGTTCATTTTCTCTCCGTTATATCATTAAAATACGCTTCAATCTATTTCTATATGTGGTATAGGAAATGTTTAGTTGTTACTTTTACTAATTTCTTAAAAATCAGACAGATTTGAAATCAAGGGTTTCACTTTTATATGAAAATGTAAAGACAGTCTTTTGAAACAGTATGCGTGTAACCTTTTTCAGATTGTACTTAACGTTATTTTGGCTGGAGTATTCTGAATATCATTCTTGTTCAGAGTAGTTTCAGTTAGATTGGATATGCATTTTTGTGTGAATGAAATATACAATTAAATGTGGTATACTCATATTAAGGGTTATTATGTGAATGGACACACTCTTTCTTTATAGTGGAGTAGAAAATGTAGAGATATCTGACCTATTTTAATTCTTCATGTATTCAGAAAACTCTTGCTGTGATTGAAATGACCACCTCTCAACATCCGGAGGAAAGAAATGTAATTGGGTTATTGCATTTAGAGGGGACGCAAAGCCTAGAAAAATTAAAAGCATTAGCAGAATAATGAAGTGAATGGTATAGTTAGAGGAGGATAATTGCGAAGGAGGAGCCATGGCTGCTCCATAAAGCATGGTGCTGCTTTCCTAGGCAGAAGTTCGTGAGACAAATGATGCTGTTAGAAAGGAAGATTTTCCTTGAACATCCCAGATGAAAATAATTGGGGAGGAAAAGTCTCCCACCTCTCCTGTTCCCTGGTGTTATGCCACGGACAAAGTTTTTACGAAGGAATTTCCTCAGTACTTATGTCCAAAGCTGGAGGATTTAGAAGGTGCCCAAAAGAACTTAGGTTGCATATTGGTAGAATTAAAATTATGTAACCTAAAAGGAAAGAGCTGCTCAGAAAGTGAGAGACAGAGTCTTATTATGAAATTACCTTTCTGATTATTGCTCTGACAACCAGCTGGTGAAAAAGTCTTGGCCACATTTTTGTTCATGGGTCTCAATCTAGTTTTTTAAAATAAAAAAGACATTAATCCTGAAGATCAAGAACATAATTGGCTCCCTTTTGGGAATCTTAGCAGCTGGAATAATTAAGCAGTTAGGAAAATGAAGCTGACTTGATGTGAATTAATCAGAATAACTTTTAAAGTTTTAATATACACCTCCAACAGTACCAAAAAAGACCCTGCCTACTGGTCATGGTGCTCATCTTCAACCCACACACGTGCTGAGAGACACCGAAGATGATGACAATATGTGTGAATATTATTTTTAATGGTTATAATAGTCCACTTCTGAATAGTCATTAACTATGTATTTTTTATTAAGGGAAAAAATAACACCAACAAACTAGAATACATGGAGGTGACTAAAATATCAACATTTCCCTTCTTCCTACGCAGAACTATTATGCTCAAACATTCCCAGGGAAGGTGTCTGCAGCAGATCACAAGCAGGATTTTAACCGTTCGCTTGTCTGCTGTTCAGATTTCTCTGTTCATTGTTTTGCGTCTTGGGGAATGGGTTGCCAAGGTAAAATTTTCAAAAGGTTATTAAATTTCCTTGGAATAATTGCATATTCCTCTTCTGAATGGCCCAAAGATACACATATGACACTAATCCAGCCTGTCTTCAGTATTTTCTATCAGCCTATCACCTTTATATCTGAGTATCTCTCGGGTTAATGGGTTATCATTTTTCCTGCTCTTCAGTGCTGTGGAGGCTGGGGAAACGATAGAAGGCTGTTAAGATATTGACTAACAAAGAGAATATGAAATGTGCCCCAGAATGTCTGTGGTATGAGGTAGGAAAAGAAAAGCGTCGCTGGGTAAAGAAGATATCACAGCACTGTTTCCTCTAGTATGTGTTTCTTCTTGACTCCCTGTTTGGTGGAGTGTTGTCATACCTGCAACTGTTCACTTCCACGTACTGGAGACAGTTAAAGGAGGTTCACTTTCAGCTGTAGTGGTGAAAGTCTGTGCTTTTCATACACTTCGGGTTTAGCAGAAGACTTTATTATGTGTTGTTCAAAAATAGTTACAGAAAGGGTTTAGAGCTGTGGAGGTGGCTTTTCAGTCTCCAGTAAGTGCCTTTTGTGTGTTGTGTAGCACACATTTTATTTGAAGCGAGCCTTTCTAGGAGCAGTGACGTTTGTACACTCCTGGATGGGAGGCTCAGTCTTCCCTGCTCAGCCCAGACGTACCACTGCAGCTCTGCCAAGGGCTGATCGGGACCAGCAGCTCGGTGCTACTACGTGGGCAGTACTATCTTACAATCAGCTGGAGTGAAGAAGCCACGAGGGAGTCACTGTCTGTGAAATGCTTTGAATGAGGTATCTGTGCAGGCCCTTTGTTCTCTGTTGCTCATAAACTCCCTCTGTAGTTCCTCTTTCAAACTGGGATGGCTCCAAAAATGACCATCCTGTTTTGTTCCACCCGACTGACCCCACATGCAGGCTAATTAAGCCTCAGCTTGCTTATTGTTTGTGTTCTCAAGACTAATGTAAATCGAGGGAGAGATTGGTGCTTAGCTTTGGCCCTGAATGCCAAACAAGCAGCCGACTGATTTCTAACTAATGCTGCTAAAACAGGAAAAAAACAAACAAACAACAACAACAAAAAAACTCCATTTTTAATGTTTAGCTTGCTGTAAGCAGCAATTTTCCCGTGTGTTTTTTTTTCTTTTTTTTTCTTTTTTTTTTTTTTTTTTTCCTAGAGTGTTTGAGTATTTGTCTCTGTTGGGTGGAAATACAGAAATACAGAGCAAGGATGAGTGCAATTAAGAGCTTTGGTGTCTGCACATGCAAGCATTTGATAGAGATACAGGAGTGAAATGGGAATCTTTAGCCTAAATAGCTCTGCAAAGAGATACCCCCAGATTTCCTGTGCCACCCTGTGGCAAAGGAATGCCTGTATTTGGCAAACCCTATAAAGCAGATATGGCAGATAAGGACATAAATACTGCTCTTCATAATGCCAAAAGAAGCAACAAGGTATTTGGTGACATTCAGTGGTGCTGAAAATGCTCATTTTCTCATCCTTCCCTAAAAGGGAACCTTCCCTTCCTGTTAGCCCTCTTTCCACTCAACATTTACAAACAAACCCTTTAAAAGATGGAGGAGAAAACAAGACTGGCCTGCTGCTTCTTTAACCTCTCCCTGCAGGATTTGATGGTCAAGTGATACTGCACAGGCAGAAACAGCTGATGTTTACTCTCTTCTTTTACTTCTCTGTTTACTTCTTCTGGATTTCAGTGTGGTAAAATCTCAGCTTGCTGTTACCTGAAGTGTCTGTTTTCTGAGCACCTGCGATGGGGAAGCTGCAATTTTTACAGTTCTGTGGGATGTAAAGTTGGCATTTGATGCAAAACCAAGGAAAGATCATTATATTTTTTCTTGATTTTATTTTAAGAGCATGACTTCGATGCATGTCCAGACTGCTGAGGAAGTGGGAGATGTTTGCAAACTTCTGTCATCTGTAACTGAATATTCTGGGAAATCTATATATATTTGTCCAGCTTCTCACAGTTGCAGCTTTATTTTAACAGGACAGACACTGAAGTGACACTGAGGTTTCAGGGAAAAGAATGGTGTGCTTAACCTGGCAATCTCTTTCACCTCTAATGGGGGGGTGTTAAGGTGAATTATTTGATGTCTGCTAAGGAAAGATCAATGCGAAAGGAGAGTTCTTCAGTGAAGTTCCCACCAACTGGAAGGGGGGATTGAGTGCACCCTCAGCAAGTTTGCCGATGACCCCAAGCTGTGTGGTGCAGTCAACACACTGGAGGGAAGGGATGCCATCCAGAGGGACCTGGACAGGCTTGAGAGGTGGGCCTGTGCAGACCTCATGAGGTTCACCAAGGCCAAGTGCATGGCCCTTCATCTGTTTTGGGGCAATCCCAAGCACATATATTGGGCAGAGAATGGATTGAGAGCAGCCCTGAGGAGAAGGACCTGGGGGTGCTGGTTGACGAGAAGCTCGACGTTAGCTGGCAACATGCACTTGCAGCCCAGAAAGCCAACTGTATCCTGGGCTGCATCAAAAGCAGCGTGGCCAGCAGGGTGAGGGAGGTGATTCTCCCCCTCTGCTCTGCTCTTGTGAGACTCCACCTGTAGTGCTGCATTCAGCTCTGGGGCCCAGCACAGGAAGGACACAGAAGTATTGGAACGAGTCCAGAGGAGAGACATAAAAGATGACCAAAGGGCTGGAGCACCTCTCCTATGAAGACAGGCTGATGGAGTTGGGATTGTTCAGTCTGGAGGAGAGAAGGCACCAGGGAGACTTTATAGTGGCCTTCCAGTCCCTAAAGGGAGCCTACAGGAAAGCTGGGGAGCAGGTTTTTACAAAGGCGTGTAGTGATAGCTCAAGGGGTAGTGGCTTTAGACTGAAAGAGGGTGGACTTAGATTGCGCATTAGGAAGAAGTTGTTTACTCAGAGAGTGGTGAGGCACTGGAATATGTTGCCCAGAGAAGCTGTGGATGCGCCATCCCTGCAGGTGTTTAAGGCCAGGCTGGTTGGCAACCTGATGTAGTGGGAGGTGTCCCTGCTATGGCAGGAGGGTTGGAATTAGGTGGTCTTTAAGGTCTTTTCCAACCCAAACCATTCTATGAATTCCTGTCAACAGCAGACACTGTAAAGGACCTTCTGTCCATGATGCAGTGAGCCCAAAGTGTCGAGGGTTCTGCCAGTAGGTAACAGAATTGACTGTGACAAATCCAGAGCTGGTTGTTGAAGACGAAATCTTGGAGAGAGAGGCTGAGGGGAGTATCTTGCCATTGTGTTACTGAAGAGTATTCCAGAAACAGTGGAAAAGTGGAAAAATGGGTAAAGAACCCAGAAGAGCAAAGATGATTTAGTGATGCTTCAGATTTTGATAATATATTCAGATGACTGTCAAATAAAAACAAAATGTATCTTAACCTGAATCTGTGACCTTGGCTCAGCAAATCACCTCATCTCTGCATTTGCTGGCAATGTTTCAGCGTGTTTGTTGTTGGCAGTGTGTTTGTAAGATTTATCTTACTTTCCTGAATGTGTGCTTTCATAATGGAAGTTCATACCTCTATAAAACTACCTGATGTAGAGATGTAAGATCATCTAATGCAGAGCCCTTTTCCCTTTGTGATGAGATTCTGACTCTCTGAGAAATGAGACTGTTACTTTGTGTTTGGGATCCAGGTCTGAGGTTCTATGACAAACATCATAGGGAATAATAATTCCATAGCATCTTCTCACTTTCTGGAAGATTTGCATGTCTTCATTACAATTTTTACTGCTTGTAATTTGCATTTGATCTTTCTGCTTAGGCTTTTCCCTCTTTCCTATGCATCTGTTATTTTTAGATTTTTATTTCTCCTCTTAGTCAGCATTTGTACAGAGGATCTTCATATTAAAATTTGAAACTCTTTTCCTAAATCAAAGATTATCACAGATTTCCTTGGTGTCTACTGCTGCTCAGCATTGTCCCAGCGGAGCTTTCAATATTTCGTAGAGAATCTGAGGAAAAATGAAGGAGATGTCAGAGCAAAATCTACTAGCTAAGTAAAAACAAATGATCAGTCCTTCAGATGATTTCCCAAGCTTTGTATATTGAGGAAAAAATAAATTAATTTGGGGTTCTATGGAGAAATCAGGCTTTGATGTAAGATTTCTAAACCTTACTCCTTTCTGAAAAAATAATGAATTCTATCTACAGGAATTTTCTTTCAAATAGCTTCTCTGTATGAGCAATAAATGGAGAAAAAATAGTAAGGAAAAATTACTAATAAATATACTAGTGCTCTCTGGGTGCAACATATAATTGTATTTATAACATACATGTAATATATTTTACACCATATTTTGTTTTGGTTTATATTTTGATCATAAGTCACATTGTTCATTCACAATCTGAGTCATTCTGTCCGAAGCAAGGGACAATTTTTAATGATAACCCATATTGTAAATTCATTTAAATGAAGAATAAAATATTTATAAGTCTCAGTAGAATTCTAAATTAAGTGAACATGAAATACGTAGTAGTTCTGGTTGCCTTGAAATCTGGAATAGCACTTTGCTGCAGTGCCATGCTTGGTGAGTGCATTTGCTTTATTCTTTGTGGAAGCCTCTTACAAAACCTTATGAACAGTATTTTCTCTGTCATCACAGCACAAAACATTATGGCTGCTTCACTAAGCAGCAAAATACAAATGCAAAGTACAGAAAAAGAAAGAATGTGGTCTGCAAGGGAATTAAGACTACATTTACCCTGTAACGATTTGAGACCACCAGGATTCTTGTGCTGTGCTTTGTCCAGATCACATATATTGGACATAATTATTTTTTTGTGATCGCTTTTGAGTGCTGCATTTAGGACTGTTGGCTGTTCTGAAGTCATTCCTCAAGAAGGTCTCTGCTGGTGGTTGCAGTTCTCTCTTCAAATCTCCTTATTCCCACTTTTATTTTCAAAACAGTTTCTTCAGTGATCGTGCATTTAAGAAAGCTTGGTTTGCATTCCAGTTCTAAATATCCCTGTCTCCTTCTCTTTTCTTGTTTTCTTCATCTCCATGTCTGGTTCTTTGTCCATCTCTGACTGCTCACTTCCCTGTAAGCCCGCAGTGAGTGGGATCCCCTGGGAGCCCTCTCCTGGGGGGAGCCCTCTCCCCCCAGGAAATCCCAGTCTGAGTGGGGAAGTATTTCCAAATCACAGATACTGTTCCCCCCCATCTTTGCGACTGCTGCCTGGATTTCTAGAAGAAAACTTTTATTTTACTGTAGATTCTTATAGCACTTGGCTCCTTAGGAGACCCCGGCATCTTTTTCTTTGCTGACCGTAGAGGCACACCTACCGATGTGGACCTGAAGTGTCCAACTGCTCCATTTCTGGTGTTCTCTAACAAGACGTATGATAAGCACTCAAAAGATTCTTGGCTTTAGCTGTCTGTATTGAATCTAATTTTAAAAAGAGAGAGAGAGAGAAAGCAAGCATAGGAGTTTGGGTTATTTTTGGAATAGAAATATTACTTTATTTTTTGTTTTCTCTCCCTCAGCGAGCTTTGTAGTTGGACACATGGTTAGAGGGAGAATCTGGCTTTACAGCTGGAGCTATATAAAAATAGGTTCAATTAAAAAGATGTGGAAAAAATAATATAAAGGTATCACAAGCATTTGGTTTTCTTAATAAAGGTGTGAAATTTACAGAGACCAGGATGGTACAGTTGGGTATAAAGATTTTGCTGGTAGTCAGTTGATATGACCTGCATGAATCACTCTGGGCTTTTCTAGTCATGAATAATACCCGTATCCAACGCATACCAATAAAACCTTTATACCATATCCCACTGTATTTTGTTGTCTTTCCATATTTAAATGATAAACTGCACCTAAAATATTCTGCAAATTTCTCCATCTGGACCCTGTTACCAGAGTAGCTGGAAATGATTCACTGTCTTCAAGGGTTTCATAACACTCTGAGTAAGGAAAGGCAATCCACCCTAATTTCACAGGTAAAGAGTGGAGCCCCAGCGGGCCTGGTGACTTTCCCAGTGTCATGGCAGGGGAAGGTCTCCTGTCTGCTGGGTAGGTAGCCAAATTATTGAGACATCCCTCAGCCCAATGGAGTTTGCGACCTAGATGAACTTGTTTGGTGTATCTGGCAACACTTTGGTCCTGTTTCTGCTGGGTATATCTGTAATGTTTGGCTGCCTTGCAGGTATTTTGCCTCTGTGCACATCTGGAAGGCTGGCAGGTATGCAGGCGTAGCCATTGTGAATTTCTGGAATGGTTACCAGCTAACCGTTAAGGTTTGAGCAAATTATGCCTTATAATATCATTGCAGAACTGAGCTGGGTTACCAGCAATAGCTGAAGCGAACTTAGAGAACTTTGGTTAATGGAAAAGTGCCATAAGCTGTGCTGTCAGTGGGTAGAAAAGGTCAGCTGTGTATTCTGTTGGGGAAAGAAAATTGTGGTAAAGGTCAGAGGGATTAAGACATTTTCAATCTGCCTCAATCTGCCAGTCCCTCTGCTGCTTTTCTGCAGAGCACGTTTTATGGAGTGCGGTATCTAATTAGAGAGCTCAGACACCCAACAATGAAAGCCCGTCTCCAAGTTTTATCTTTAGCCCTTCAAGCTGGGATTAACTTAAAGAAGGCAAGGAGATTTTTAATAGTAAATGATGTTAATCTGGAGTGAAACATACTTTGTTATTGAACACAGCTTTCTCTAATTGAATACTGAAATCACAGCCAGGCTTCATGCTGCAAGGTGCTCTGGGCTTCTTTTGAGAGCCACTGGATTTACTCCTATTTCTTCTACCTCCGTAAGATGTGCTTTATTTTTATTATTAATTACATGTCTTTCACAAATGCAAGGAGACAGCATCTTGTCTAACACAACACTACAATATAGCAAATTAGTGCATATTTCCAGAAGATTTCCAAAGAAGCTGCATGTTGAAACCTGAGGAAATCTTCTGTTCATCTGTACATAGCCAGCCCCTGGAATTTACTGCTGTGCAGTGTTGTGGAGGTTAAAAGTCTTGTGTTACAACTTTTATATGGAACACTATATGTACATAATAAGCAATCTCTCAATAATGAAAGGTGGTTAAAAAAACCTTAGAAGAAATAATAACTCTGGAATATAATAGACTTTAGAATATAAACAAGCCATCATGTATGAAAGGAATACATATGTATTTAGGCCAGATATTCAGTAAATAACTACTAAAAGTATTCTTGTACTGAAGCATCTGTTACCAGCAACTCCAAAGCACATTCTTTGTAATGCAGCTAGCGGCTAAAATATCTGTTCATTCTTCTGTTCTCTTCTCCTGCGTATTTCTCAGGAGCTCCTGCGTATTTCTCAGGAGCTCCTGCGTATTTCTCAGGAGCTCCTGCGTATTTCTCAGGAGCTGCGCCTTTTCTGTGGCATGGGCCACGAGGCAGAGTTGAACATCAGATGCTAGTGTACCATGTTCCAACCAAAGCTTAACCAAAATTTCCAACTTGTTTTCAATACTTACTAGCATTGATCTGCTAACAATCGTCCGTGCTTTTTTGATGGAATTTGCTGAAAGGAATATTAGCAAAAAGGTCTCTCTAATCTTTTTTGAAAAATAATGTAATTACTGAATAACGGAGTGACCGGTATTTCTTCCTACTGTAACTCTTTGCCTCTGTGAAGAGGGAGTCAGCACTGTGAGGGTGCAGCAGGAGGGGGAGTGTTTATCGGGTTGTGATTAACAGGGTTGTGGTGAAGAGCACAAATCCACCGTGACTGAGACCGCTGCAAGCATCTGGCTCTCTTAGCAGCAGAGATACCTACAGCAGCACAGAGGGAACGGTAAGAGCTAATGAAAGGCGAAAACGAGCTTTGTGAACACGAGGTTTAAAGCTGATGGTGTAGTCCTTAGGGACCTGAGAATGCATTTCCTAGTGAGGAAAACATTTAGTTTATGAAAATATAAAGATGGAAATATATATGGAAGAGGAATCTAAGCCTTAGTCCCTAATGGTTTGCTGTCGTCCCTGTTACACATACTGTTTCTGACATACTGTTGTCTTCTCTTGCGGTTCCTATGGAGCTTTCACTGAGTGTTTCTTCTCAGTGGAACTCTGCCAAAGTGAGTCCATGTTTTTGAGTATGCACACTTGCTCTGAAACACCTGGAACTGGCATTTCTGTTTGAGTGGCTGCATCCTAGAAACTTGTGCCATTCAGAACCACCAAACTTCACAGGCAGCTTTTTCCTTCACAGGCAGCTTTCCTTCAAGCCATTGTGTGTGAATCCTTTATCAGCGATGGATAGGAGACCTGCAGCAGACTCTGTAGCTATATGTGCTTTCTTTCCTTTGGCCCATTACTTGGTCTGAGCCCCATATCAGAGGAAGAAGTTAACAGGGCACCTGTGACTTACCCAGTTCTTGTTCTGGTGCAACCAATAGTACATCAGGCTTTCCTGACTAACAAGCTAAAAGCTGTGTTTTTTTGCTTTCTCTTGCACGGACTGCATGACCATCTTGCTTTGGGTTTCCTTGAGTGCAGTTCATTCAGGTGGCTGCTGAGGTAGCAACTTGCAACTGTTTCTGGTTTTGTGCCCATCTTGCTCTATTCCCTTTTCTTTCTGACCTGCCAGTTGTTTTGCGTTTTGCACTCAATCACTTGTTAGCCAAAGTTCTGTAGAAGTCTTTCCTTCAATTTCTGCCCAGGTGCTTTCTGTGATTCCTGTCCAGCTCTTACCAGACTCCAGTATCTTACTTTTCCCTTTTTTTATTCTTCTACTCTTACCTCTTTAACAGATAGTTAGCATTAATGCTGTGCCTTGCCCTGTTTTTTTTTTTTTTTCTTTTTTTTTTCTTTTTTTTTTTTCTTTTGTGTGTGTGTGTGTATGTGTGTCTAATAACACTTTCAGCTCATTCAAATATTTCAGGATCCTTCCAATCTGCTCTTCTTCTTGGTTAAATCATTCAGGAAAAGAGAACTGGGGCAACACATGTGAAGGGGGAACTTTCTCGAACCCCTCCCCCCCCCCCCCCCCAAAAAAAAAAAAAGGGGGGGGGGGTTTAGAGTCTGCTTAGCTTTCCATTTATTATACCTGGGGAATTTATTTCTAGTTCATGAATCACTGGGCTATGTAGCAGATGGAAAAGATTTTTTGCTATCAAGAGCTTAGTGATGTTACCTTTGTGCTACAGTGTTTTTGACTCACATGACCAAAGGGTAAATTTGCATGGTCATCTGCTGACAAACCACTATTTTGTTATTGCTTTATATTTAGCCACATTGGTGAGTAAACAGGGTGGCCTGGAAACCATCTGTATGGCCCTGTGCTTGAACAAACAATCTTAGCCTCCTAGCAGCTCTTCACTTTCTAGAAGTCGAAGCAGCAAGTAAAGCAGTCCATGCTTTGGATTCAAGGAGCATGTTGCTACGTGCTACAGCAGACATAGCCCTGTTGAAACACTAGTGATTTAAGGGGGTAGCTCCCAGAGGAAATAGGGACTCACCAGATGAGTTTGGTGGGACCGAGAGGCTGACTACAATCCCTGTACGGCCCCCAGTTGTGTCTGGATGTTCTGTAGAGGGTGAAGCAAAGCTATGCTCATGGGTGATCTGGTAGATGTATTATTCTCCTGGAGATAGTGTTGAAACTGTATTTAAATATCTTAGACAGTTTTGTTACCTTTGTTTGTTAACCCTTGCTTTGTCTTTGTAAGCACATATTCTTCTTTTATTTCCTACTGTAAAGACTAGGTTGGTGTTGTTTGTGTGCCATTAAACAGTGGTTGTACCTGTTCCAGAATTGGTTATAATTTATTTTTAAGTAAAGGAATTTGTGATCAGACTTTTACTTGTTTAAGGTAACGTTAACTTTCTCTATTATTAATTAAAATCACCATTTCAGGATATCCAAGAGTCTGACCCTTTGCAGGTGTGCTGACAGCATATATTAAAAGGCTAACCATTGGGAAAGCATGAGAAACCATTTGGATGAAAGAAGCTATAGAGATAGGTTGCTTTCATTGCAGTTTTAGTAAGATGTTGCCAGATATGATGAATGACCTCGCATTCAGGATAATTTCATGTGATTCTAGTATGCCCATTCATCAGAGAGCCCTTTCCAGCTGTGTGGGATAGTATAGTTGTGTACAGGTGCAGTGTGTAGAATGTGTTGTCTTTAGTGGTTTGTAAGCACCAAAGCTACAGGATGTAGCAATTACTTTTAAAAGCTGCCGAAAAATGCAGAGGAGGAGTCCACTGAAGGCCCTGTTTCATACCAAGAATTTTGTAACAGAGTATGTCATGGAGATAACGTCATCATTTTGAATACAGAGGAAGCAGAGAAGTCTTATTGATGCCATAAAAAAATATATATTCTATATGTTGCAGTTTCAGTGATGAACCTTTCTTTAACATGTTTTTTTCTCTTTAAATATTGGGCTATCCTTTTATTCTGCTTCTACCGTATCTAGCAAAGGGAGAAACTGTTTTCCTGTTGAGACTCCAGCATACCAAACAGCTGTGTGCATGCATTTCCCTCTAACTTCCCTAAGCTGAAGGATCCGACATGAATTTCAGAAGACTTCACTGAATTCTAGTTGGTAATGTTTAAGAAAACAGATATACCCTCTCCACACGTTTAGTAAATCTGGTTGGCATTGATAAAGTACGGAGTCTGTTACCCTTGTGTTGCAGACATTTAAACGCTGAAATAGGCAGTCATGGAGGAGTACTTTGGTAGAGAGGGAGCTCTTACTTTGGCTAGTGCAACCTCACATTGATTCCATCCTATCTCTTCTGGAGACTGAGAGTAGATAAAGGGAACATGGGCCCGGCCAGCTGCCATGGTGGTTTGCTGGATTCTTTTGGCAGTCTTGGTAATTTGCTGCCAAACATACCACCAGGAATCTGGTGAAGGAGGGCAGTAGCTGATTTTCTCATCCTGCTCTGAGCTGGGCAGTGCACTTTTCAGCTGCAACTGCAAATCTGGGCCAATTAGTACAGTACTATTTTTTTAAACAATGTCATATATTTATGATGGATTATAGCAGTTCTTGTGTGGGTAATAATATTTTACAGTCAAGAATATAGATGCCTAAACTTAGGCTCTTGAGTCTGTTTTCAAGCACCTAAAGATGTGGCCTGATTTTCAAGTTTTGAACATCTTACAGCTCTTGGCAATTTCAGCATTTCTGAGAATGAGGCCACTTCTGTGGATGCTTAAATATGGATTTTGGAAAGCCTAACTTTGGACATCTATTTTTGAAAATCTTGGCCTACATTTGTGGAGAAAATCTTAATCATGAAAAGATTCCCACAAAGCTCTCCTGGTGCAGGTGCATACGCAGATATGCATGCGCATGCATAAGCACTTGGCACCACGAGCGAGTTCTCACTGCTAGTCTCAGTCTGGCTATGCTGGGCATTAGCTCAGTCCTCCCTTGCAGCCCCTTTCCACAATTTAGTCAACAGCTCTGTTCTTGGGGGTGTTGACAGTAAGTGTGGCATCCTTTGTACTTCTGGTTTTGAAAGGGTGTGATGCTAATGCTGGTTGCATGTATGTTGTGTCTGTGAATAACTAATAAGAGAATTAGGGCCAGGAAATGGGAATGTCATTGTAGTAAGCATTCATTAGCTTTTGCTTAACTAACGTTGTTAAGAATCTTGCTTGCAAAGTCCATTGAACACCCAAATCATTTGCTAGCTGTTTACTTACTGTACTGCCATGAGGAAATCACTGTACTTGAACATTCCAAGTGCTCCTGTCTGGAGATGGGAACAGTCCAAATGAAATCTGTCAGGAAAAAAATAGGATGGAATTGTCTTGTTTAAATCTCAACCCTCCCCTTCCCCAAGTGTTACGCTAAGAGTCCTGTGACTTTTCTGGAGCTGGAATATTTAAGTGAGAGTTGTATCCTGGAATGAACTTTGAGAGAGAAAATAAGGGTTCCTCTGTCTCTCAGATCTGCACCTGTTAAAACCTTACAGATATTTTGAGACCGTGTTTTGTTTCAGATACTATCAGAACTGTTCTGAATGTTCATACTATATGTGGGTCAAATTGTCAAAATCTTTGTGAGATTTAAAAATAAGTATTTTCTTTTTTAAATTCCCTTCATCCTGGAAACACTCTTTCCAGCAGATTGCATTTAAAAGAAGTAGCTGGCAAAGCTTCTGCAACATCAATTTCATTCTGAAATAGGAAATACTATGATTTTTTTCCAACACAAGGGACTGTCTGTAACCCCAGAAAATATACACTTTTTAACAAGGCAAAATTATTTTGGAGTCTAGGGTGTTCCCTGATTGACTAACTCTTCAAATAGCTAAGTGCCTGCAGTGCCATGGGAGCAGCCCTGTTCTTCATTCTGTCTCCCCACAACTTTTCTGAGAAGCCAGGGGTTCTTCCAAATAGAACTCTTCTTTCTTATGTGCATCTCTATTAATAAGGCAATAGTATCTATAGAGCTCGCGAATTAAATATATTTATACATACAGCGTCCAAGTGTGTGTAGGAAAATGACCCATAAGAATGGTTTCTCTGGGATGTTGTACCTCTGTCCCAAAGCACCCCAACCTCTCTGTCTGTTTCTGTTAGTTCCTGTGCTCTGAACTTTTTCATCCTCATTGTCACTGTCCCTGTTTCTGCAAACCTTACTTGAGGAGGAGGAGGGAGAGGAGCACCGGTGTGCAGCACTGGTGTTCAGATTGAACTCGGTGAGTTTGCCTGCATCGTCATTTTCACCTTTGATGGGGGAGTGCCTTAGATTTCTTCCATTCGCCTGAGGTTCTGACATGGCATCCTCTTAAATCAAGCTTGAAGGGAAATTGATTGAAAAGAAAACACCATTATGGGAAAACAATTTATTCCCTTCCCCTTGACAGAAGGCAGAGTTTTGTCTATATTATGGAATAAATATTAGCTGGCTGTTTGCTTTAAGAAGTAGAAGCCACTCATTGCCCTGTGATGGCTTTGATCTTTATTTGAGATGGGATTTTTCTTCCACTCACTACAGTGATTTCATGTCAGGACCACATAAGCATAAGATATCCCATGCCCTGCTGAATGCCCAGCTGTTTTTTCTTCTTTTGCATGTGCACACACAAATGCACCTGCACGTATGTGTATACCTACACAGGGCAAACAATTTTCCAGACAGTTCATTGCTGCTGGACTCCTCTTTATTTGTCCATAACCCTGATCCAGGAGTCTCTACTGCAGTGTCGTGACTGAAAAAATGTAGATTTGCTCCTTGTTATCCTTTAGTTTGGCTCCTAGAGTGGTCCTTTTTGGGTAGACAGAGCCCAGTACTGTTACTTTTCCTCAGGCACGATCACTTTTAAGTCTCCAGTACTTCTATCTGAAGATTTATATGCCTTGGACCCCATGCCGAGCCTTTTGGTTGCTGTTGGAGACCCAGGGCAGCTCAGGAAGCATGCTGCCAGTGAAAGAAATGCTCCGGGTTCCCAGCTGTGCTGCTGGTCAGGGCTAGCAATTGGGGCAGACTGGTGTTTTATCGGCGATTGCCTGAGCCCTCATACGGGGCTTTGGAGGCCGTGTGCTACCACAACTAGGCCGTGACAAAACAATTATAGAAAGATTGCACGTCTCTGCAATTTTGCCAGTAAAGGCCCCTTGTGATCACGTCAAGAGCCCTAGAAAGGAAATTACAAAATGAAGAACGGCAATTTCAGGCAAATCAGGCACCTACTTTGCCCGCAGTGTGAGCAGGTAAGGTGACCTAGAGGGGCACGTGCGCGGGGGTGAGACAAAGGCTGGGCCCTGGGAAGGCTCGGGGGACAGATGGGCTGAGGAGTGTGGCTGGGGGGACTGCTCTCCTCCAGGAGCTCGCAGGGCTGGCGGCAAGGCCTCTCTGTCAGGGACAGGAGGAAAAAGTTCCGAGTGCCAGCTGAAAAGCTAGGCATCCCCTGTTAGGATGGGGCAGTGATTGCTGCTTTGCAGGCTTCTGTCCTCTCTGCAGGCTTTATACAAAGATGCAGCTGTATAGGACAGATAGGCAAAGGGAACTTCGAAATACTTGGCAGGCAGGCAGGCAGGAAACATTAGCAACATCTTTCTCCTACCCTGAGAAAGTTCTTGAGGCTCTAGTACACTCAGAGCCCGAATAGATCACAGTGGTGAATGCACATGTATGAACAGCTATGCAAGTCCAATGCATTTTCCCTAACATTTTCCTTCTCTTTGTCTGAGCAGTGACTGTTTGTAGGCTGTGTGTCCTGGAGTGTTTCTGCTGGGTGGCTCTGCTGTAATTCTCCTCACTGTTTGCAGAGTATCATTGGTAATTTCTATGTAAATTTGCTCAGGGTAGCAATTTAGCAGCTTTTCTGTTGACAAATGAAGGAACATCTTAATAGCAGAGAGGCTGCTTAAGTCTCTTTGGAGGGAGCTGAAGTGGCAACTTGAAGGTCACGGGAAACTCCTGCTACTGTACTGCAGCAGAGGGGAGGCCTTTTTGGGGCAGGTCCTGCTCCACTTGGTGCTGCTCTATCTCCCAGGTCTCTGCTCAGCCTGCTTTCAAAGGTGGTCACTAGGCAAGCCTTTCAGTGTGCCATGGTGCTTTAAATAGCGTGCTTCAGCAAAGAAATAAAAAAAGGAAAGGCAAAAAAAAAAAAAAAAATCAACCCACAGTATTTGAGAGTTTTTGAACCTCTTGTTTCTTGAAATTAAATCAGGGAGAAATGCTGGCAGGACTTACCATAAGCAGAGGTGACAGTAAAAGCAGAAAAATTTCACCCATGACCTTGAGCACTGAATGTACTTGGAACAGAGAAACTGTCTTCCTTGTAGTGTGAAATTGCACTAGGAAGAAGATATACATGTATGTACTCTTCTACATAATCCCTGCCAAATTGGCAGATCACCTGACAACAGTATGCATACCCTTGTCTCCTATTATATTTTGGGGTACAAAGCTGGATTATTTTTGTTTAGCAGCTCTACTTCTTGTGAATTTAGTTTTGCCTTTCTTAACTATAGAGTGTACTTCACCCACCCATCTTTGGAACAGTCACAAATTCATGGTTGAAGTTATAGAGGTCTCTACAGTAGATTGAGGGCTGAGTAAACTAGGGGTCAAGTAAAGAGACAGAAAATGATTTTAAGTGTGTTGAAAGAGGGAAGTCTATAAATGGGACCTGTTTTTTTTCCCCTCTTTGTCTCAGTGTGGATGTCTGTGTTGTACTTGGACGCTTCTGGAAAGTAACCAACAGATAATCAGGGATCACCACAGATATAGATAGCTAAGTTGATATAGATAGCTATAGATAAGTTGCCTAGAAAATTGGGAGCAAAAAAAAAAAAAAGTCTTTGCTCTTCCAATGCCAAAATCATTAATGAGCAGATGAGAAAACTTACTTTGGGTACCTTTTGGTCTGAGTAGGTATCTGCAGGTAAACATTCCAGCAGCTGCTTCAACCACATTGAAGTGAAACATGCACAGCTGCTTACCAGTGCGCAGAAATTAATGCAGGAAATATATTTTTAATTCAAATTACTGTTTGGTTATCAGGTCTTTTTTTGTTGGCTCCCAAATTCCTCTCTCAGCATCAGGGTCCTAGCATAGTGCATGCATAGATGTATATGATGACATGACTTACACCCTTAGGAGCTTACAGTCAAACAGAAGAAAACACCAAGAAGAATACAACAAATGGGGAAAAAAAGAGGGTGAGAAAGTGTCCTAAGCGCAGATGTAGAGAAAAACAACATGAAAATTTCATATCAGTTGTGATTACTTATTAAGTGCTTTATAAAACAAGATGATGAATTTCAATCTTGTGCAGACCCCAACACAGGCAGGGAAATGGAATGGAAGCATTTTATAACAAACAAGTAAAACTAATGAGAACCTTTTTCTGTTGAAATGTTCAAAAATCTCCCAGCACATTCCTGTCTAGACAGCTTCTTTTACCCCAACAAGTAAGCCAAGCAAGTGATAGGAGAGAGACAAAAAGAAGTGTTTTTGCCCAGTATTCTTACTATTAAGCTGCCAAAATAGAGCTACAGCCTCAACTTTGCAGTCAAAGATGCTGAAGTGGCATTGTGCTTCTGGAATATGTTTAACTCAATTAGAGCAACAAAAGAAAATACAAAAGAATGAAACAGCTGTATTCCAATTTAGTGTAAAGAGAATAAACTATAGCATAGTCAGCCAGTGAAACCATTCCTGCAAAGGTGTTTTTAAACTGATAATCTAACTAAAAAGAAAAATAATCAGTTCAATTATCAGTTCACCTCTTTTAGCTCATGTTCATTCATGTCACAGAGTGTATGTGCAAGCATAAAACTCTACTGAGCAAATATTTATTGGAGATGCATGGTCTCAGTAGGAAAAAAATGGAATTAAACTATGCTTTGACTAAAAAAAAAAAAAGATGGAATTCCTTAATTGTACAAAATTTTATACAGTCTTCATTTATTATTTTTTTCTTCTGGTGCATGCAGTCCTGAGATCAGAAATGCTGAAATGTCACAAAAAAAAAAGTCATCTTTCAATCTTGCATGGAAGTAGGGCATACCTTAAATTTCCTCATGCAGCCTACTTCAATACATTGTGATCTGGTTTCACAGAACAGAGTGAAACTCTGAGGAAGTGTGGCATGAGTTTTGCAATATCTTGCTGCTGTGCATGTTCCTACAACCATACCTTGACAGAGCCTTTTGTGCTCAGCTGTGCATTGAACGGTCTGAATTACTACCAACAGTTAATGAAGATTTTGCTTCAGGCAATGGCAGACATGCATTTTTTGAAGGCATGGATGGGATTATGACTTTCCAAAAACCTACCTTATGTGTTACAGTAAAAAGCAAGAAATGGCCATGACTTCTGCAATGAACCAAAAATTGTAATGCCTCTCATCAGCATGTTCCATGCAAGTCTAAGGAGCTGCAAGTCTGCAAGAGATGGTACTGAGCCCATCAGTGGATTCAGATAGTCATGTTTTGGTTTTGGCTTCCCTGTTTTATCACTGTTGCCATGAATTTGCATTACTGGAGTTTCAAAGCATTTATCTCGCTAAGGGGCGTCTCTCGATTTCTTAGGAAAAGAGAAAGGATGTGTTTTATGTTTTATTTCACAACTGTTAGTAGAGAACATTAGGGCAGGTTTGTCCTAGATGTCTGAATTTTTACATGGTCATTCCACTTCTGAAGGGGTGAACCCACATAATGAATGTTTGCCTTTTAGTGTACTCAGTGAAGTGGTTCCAAAATTGTGGTTATTAATTGCTACCAACCTCGCTTTTGATAGCGATGGGCTGCTAGTGCGATTTAGTTGTGATCTCATATCTTGGCGACGAACTGAACATCAAAATGTGATGTTCCTTGTGTGCATAGGTAGGGCTAAATTTAATCCATGCAGTATCATATCTGGCATCATTTGGATCACAGTCTGTGTCCTGTGGTGACCCTTCTACAGGATTTGAATTAGCTCTAAGTACTTCAGCTAAGAACTGTTGCTTACAGAACTGTTGCTACACTGGAATACCAATACCTAGCTAATGCAAAATGAGGCACGTTAGAAACGCCTAACATCATATTGATGGATGGATCACGGACCATACCCAGGAGGGTAGGGCAGATGCTTGTCACATACCTTTAAAAACCATCTAAAATCGCTGCACAGTGACATGTAATCTAGACTGACTCCTTTCTCATCATGTAAATGCAATAAGAAGCCTAAGATGTGGAAAATGAGGTGGGTTATGAAAGCATTGCATGTATTCAGATTAAAGTCTGTGTTCAGCTTAGAAGTAAGATAACATAAGGTAAACTTATCTGCAGGGCAGCAAAGGGATCCCATAAGGAGAGATTACAAGGGGGAAAAAAGAAGTAAGCTCTCTTTCCTGAACAGGGAATGTGGGTTCAGTATTAGTGCAAACTATTTAACTTTCGGAAAACTGAGACTGTAAAAAAAGTCATTTCGTATAATTGCAATAAATAGCAATTATAGATACTTGACCTTTTAGATGGTCAAGTAATAGAAACTTGTGACTGCAGAGGAAGGAGGCAAAGAAAATAGAACAGAAAGAAAAAGCTGGGGGGGGGGGGGGAACAACTGAAGGGAAGGAACAGTCAGGAACGTGAATCCATGAGGCAAACAGGCTGAGAGAAGACCAAGACCAAGCTGTAGTGTGTCCCCCGTCCCCCCTCCCCCCCCCCAGCGTTGCTTACCATGGGATGGTTTCTACAAACTCTGGCAGCAGCAGCAGCCAGGACAGTGCAAGGAGGTGGCTTCTTCACGAGCTAAGCCCGTTGAATGTGGTAACAGAGAGAGAAGCCCTGCTGCCACCTTGCCTGTACTGGGAAGGAGAAGGGCTGGTGCTGGGCTGTAGGTGCTGTCATCTGGACTGCAGGCTTCCACCACCAAATGTTTGGCAGCACCTGAGCCATGTGGCTTGGGCTGCAGCTAGGAAGCGGGAGGCTACTTTGTGTTTCTTCAATCACACTCCAACTTCTTGTTGTTCTTTTTTTTTTTTTTTTTTTTACGTTTCTGTATTTCTTCCATTTTTTTAACCCTTTATTTTCTCTTCAGTATATTGCTCTCTTCTTTTCCTGCTTCCTTCCCGCCGTTCCCTTCCTCCTTTGCTATGTGCAGTAAGTGATATTTCCATAATTTCTCAGCGCTGCCTGCCTGGACTGTGAAGATTGAGGATTTGCTGGCAATAGGTAATCATGTGCTAAATTGCTAGTCAGGCTGCAGGTAGCTATTGTGGTGATGAAACTTGGGCCTGGCACAGGTTGATTAGTAAGAAAAAGTCCTTTTCTCTAACAGAATAAAGATACTTATTCTAACAGAGCATATATCAGACAGTATCAGGAAAAGTGTAAAACCACTGGGCTGTTCTGCAGTGTCTCTAAGGATCCTCAGTCTCCCTGGTGGTGGATGGTGGTCTCTCTCTCGATCAAGACCTAGCTTTTTATTGAAAAGTAGCAGGAAGATAGGCTTTAGCTTCCCCAAGAGGTTGTATGAAAAGTGACTGAGATACAGATAGCAAACAGACCTGGAGGTAGATGAAAATATAGCAAATGGTGTGTCAGGAAATGGCCAAAAGGACATGGCTGATTTTTCTGAGTCCTTTTTCTCGCTCTGCTGTTGATGTGTTGTGCTTCGGTTTTGCCACCTGTGAAATATCCATGTGTTGTTGTTGTTGTTTTGTTTTTCTTTCCTGTAATGCTTTTGAAACATTTGTGAAGCTCTTGAGGGGAAAAGCTAAATGTGGAAAGGAGTTTGGTTTGTATCTGCACCAAGTTGCCAAGTGGATTGCCTCTGCTTCCTTCTGCTCATTTCACAGTGAGGTTAAGGGAAGCATCTCCCTGAGGTTCAGGAGCACCGCTGGCTTGGAGTCTGATCCCTTCCAAATCAAGCACTGGAGGAAAGGTCTCCCACAAACTGCACAGTTACTGCTCATCCCAGCTTTAGTTTCATCTGGACATTTTCTACTCAGGAATTGCTATGCAGATGAGATGACAGATCTGCCATTATCTACTAAAACTGATGCTTTAGGAATTGAGGAGGGAGATGTCTCAGTTCTTAGACCATGACATTTACCTTTCCTGCCTCATGCATTCATAAATGCAGGCTGAACAGCAAGAACCTTGTACATATGCTAGTCCAACACTTAAACAAAGTTTTAATTTCGGTTTGACCGATTTGTTTTATGTTGGCAAGATTTTTCTTCAAACTTGCAGAGGAGTATCTTGCTGTAGACCTATTTGGTGAATAGCTTTATATCAAATTTAGACTATTAATCTCTGGGGGAGGGGTCTGCTTGTTCCCCTAAAATAATATTTCTATTCCCATCAAACTTTGAGTTTATTGTGCTCGAGGCTCCATGTCCATTAGGTTGAGCAGAGCCATAGGAGATGGAAATGATGGAGGAGAGCATACATGGTTTGTAGAGCTTATACAGGAGAGAATGGCCCAGTGGAAAGCATCTGAGGCATTTGATTTCATCCTCTTCTTGACTGTGCTATGAAAAATGAGCCTGTCATCAAGTGCTTATGGCACCAGACATCCCATTGGTGCTGGTGGTCACAGTACCCTCAGGCACCCAGGTAGGCCAAGGGCTCCTAGGTCCCACCAATGCATCCATGGCCCTGATGTATCTCATGCACAGGTGCTGTGGTTGCACATCACACCTTCCTGGCAGGCCTGGTGGTCCCCAGCTGACCTCCCTGTCAGCCTGCTGCATGGCACTCCCTACTGCTGTATTAAATCCAAATTCTTTGGTCAAAAATCACCTTTTTTTTTAAAAAAAAAAAAAAAAAGCTGTAAATTTTCTTTTGTCCTTCCCCTAAGCTGTCTCAAGATTTTTTAATTTCTCGGAGGAGGAATATGTGCTCCTTATTAGCATCCAGGATTGTAAAGATTAGCTTCTTTGTAGCATAACTAAATGAGATCTGAAAGGGTTGGCACTTAGCCCCATCTCTTGCTCTGTCTGTGTCTCCCACCCTCATTTGCTTTATATATAAAATAAAAATGTCAACTGACTCAGAGACAAACTGTGATCGGCATTCCTTGCGCCTCTATAAAAGCTGCCATGATTATTCATCAGGGCACTGTGAGTGCAGGAAGAGAAGTGATGACATGTCATTTGGGTATAAGCACCTAGCACATTCCCTTTGAAGTTAGCATTGAATCAAAGTTTCCATCAGGCCTGGAATTCACAGTCAGCTATTCAGTGTTTTTGTTTTCAGTGGTCTTGTTTTTGTTTTTAAAAAAGTGTCTATTGATGACAAGAACGAGGGGGCGAGTCCTGTATTGGCAAACAAGAGGGAGGATTTTTGGAGCAAGGTGGGTAGGGTAGCTAGGCTCACAGAGACGTAGGAAGTTTGTTGCCTTTCACTGTCTTGATTTTTGGCTGATTTCTTCTGACATTAACTCTAGCATCAGATTTTTTTTACATCTATTACTGCAAGTTCAAAATAAAAACGAAAAGAGGACTCGGAAGGAACAGATTCTGTTACTATAGATGGCTAGAGTGGCACTTATTATATCTGTCTCATTTCTGACTTCTGCTAGCTCAAACAGCTTCTTTTCTCTTCCTCGCCTTAAACCAAGTCCGTATGGCAGAGTCACAGCACAGCCACACCCTATCCAACTCAGTGCTGCAAAAGCACTCCATCGATCAAGCCACCTAAGTGTCACTGCAAGCATCGTGACACTGCAGCTCACCCATGTCAGCAGCACGCAGTTATCCGCTCACTAAATTATATGGCATAGCACCTCTCCTGCTGCTGCCACAGAAATAGCATAACCACCCTTCAGCTATTGAGGTTGACACTAACAAATTTTTGGCCATCTCCCTTCATGGTTACGATTATGCCTCACACTGTAATCAGAGAGCTCTGCAGTGATTAGTTATCAGGTACTGGGAAAATGGGGGAGGGAGGGCATGTTCGCATCGCAGCTTTGAGAGGAAGATTTTCATTGTAGTCACCTATAGATAGCATGCAAAACGGGAAAGGAAGTAGTGCTGATTACCCAGTAGCAAAGGTGTTGAACCTGCTTTAAAAATCACTGAGTTTCCTTGGATATAGAATTGTTTGGCTGTTCTTTCCATTTGAAAAACAATAACCGATTCTTCAGCATGGTATTAGTGCCGGAGAGATTAAAAGCTCACTCTTGGATATTAAAATTTGCTGCTTAATGCAATAAGCAATTGGTAAATACTTTTTAAATTAAAGCACTGGATGTGACTGCTGCTGTATGTGGGGTCAGATTATCCCTTTCTTGCAGGTATTTATAAAAACATTTCTCTATTTTGTAAGTTTAATAGACATTAATGTGAGTGTGTAATCATGCAGTCATCTAACTTAGAATGCTATTTATGAGCAGTGATTTAGCATTTGCTACTTATCACTCCCCCATTTAAAAAGTTTTATTCCTCTAGTCAGGAACTGGAAACAATACCATGCTAGCACTTGTGCACTGTGAATAGAGAATAATTGAAGTGAGCAGTTTGCAAATGTTCTGGAGGCGGAAATCTGCTCAGATGAACTATTTGGTGGTTGTTTCTGAATAACAAATCCATTCACAGAAATCTGGTTCAGTCCACAAAGAATAAAGAAGGGCCAAACCTGCACTGAATTTTATTTGCAGTGAATTATTTATCCAGCCATATCCATTATTATTTAATATTTTATACATAGTACTGATAATAAAAGGCTTTACAAAAGCAAGTTAGAAATGACGCCTTCAGCAGAGTGTAAAACCAGTCATAAGCAAGAGTGAGTGATAAGGCAGAGTTGTGCTGTTGCTTGTTTCCACACATGCATCAGAGCCTTGTAGTCCTAGGAGGAAACTCGGGCTGCATCAAGGTGTGCGTTCCAAGAACAGAGGTGGGCTATGAAGTTATGATCCGGGTTTTTAGCCATTTAGCCCTCCCTCAGAAATACGGGGACAAGCTGGAGTTTGAAATCTGGTGGTGATAAATATGCAGCTGCGTAGATGCCTTCAGCAGTCATTTGCTTTCTGCTTACACATTGACAACAGGAATAGATCCCCAACCCCTTGCATTTGGTAGCAAGGATTCAGAAGCTCAGGGGCTCGTTGTTACCACACATGAACCAGTATTGCTCAGAAAGCCTGCCACCAGAATCTGCTCCCCCGGGTTTCCTTTGCTTCCTGGTTTCACCCATGCTGTATATATTCGAAGGGTTGCGTTCAAAGTGCTTTGCTGTTTTGCAACAAGGAGCAGAAATCTCACAAACAGTTGCAAAATCCATGTAGCTTCTAAGAGGTTTACTAAAGAACTTTTCACGCCTTGTAAACCCTTTTAAGGAATTAGTTTTACTGAATTTGGACAACTGTGCCCTGTATTTGTCCCAGGTATGATACCTGTTCAACGTGGTTAAATTCCATTAATTGTTGTAACTTTTGAAAGGTAGCCTCAAGTGAAAATTAACTGCCTGTGTTTTCACTGGAGTTTACAAAATTGTTCTTAGTTCAGAACATGCTTCAGATGTCTTTGTGACTGCAGCAGTGGTAACTGTGAGATGGGAGCTGAAAGGAACTGAGGAAGGATGTTTTTCCAAAAGAAAACTCACAGGGAAACTGCTTTTCAGAAGCTTAAGTTTTCCTCAGTGCGGAGAAAAACAAGCTAATCTCTTAGTTGAGAAAATGACTTTGGCTTGTGAACTTGATGTAAAGCATTGCCAGTTGTCTCAGAGTTCATTTTTAATGTAGAAACGTTTAATGATTGTAATTGTTTCCACCACTAACGAGTTTGTTGAAGACAAAAAGTATACCAGCAGTCAGATCGTGTCGCTGTATGAATAATATTCATGGAGAAGCCTGGTGAGATCAGCCCTGTATTCTGGGAGAGAAGTGGAGGTGCCTGTTTTCAGTGTCTCCTGTGCTTCAGCACTGATTTGGGTCCAATCTGGGTGATCCAAGAATGGGTATTTTCTGTCAATGCACGGGATTTTTACTCGTGCCACTGCCAAATTCTTGTGCTCATGCATCGAGCCTAGTGCATTTGGTGGGAGTGATATAAGAATAATTAGGGGGGAGGAAAAAAAGATTTCCACCCCCTGGAAAAAAAATAAAATAAAAATGACTTCATGGAGCAGAGCTTGGCTTTAATGCTTAAGCAGATGGCTATGATGATGGGACTGCAGGCACCAGCAAGTCAAGGTAGAGCGGACAGAGAATATTTGTTTTGTACATGTGCATGATAAGTGGGAGCAGTCACATCACTTGTTCTTTTTATAATGTGAGTCATGACAAAATTACTTTAGCTTTCAGGAATTTGAAAGAGAATGAGGGGAAGAAAACACTTGGCATCTGCAATTTAATGCTTTTAACTGGAGAAGGAGAGCTAAGCTAATGCTCAAGTGTTTCACGTGTTGCTGGCAGGCGCTAATATACCCACGGGGTAGTTAAAGACTCCTTGGAGAAACCTCACAGCCACCTCATTCTCGCTTCATCACGACAGCCTCACTTCCCACAGTCTTTAAAAAAAAAATAAAAAAAAGGACATGGTGAGTTGCAAGAGTAAGGTGGGAGATGTGTGGATCATTTCTCAGTTCTGCTAATCTCAATAGCTCTCCTGCTGTTCTCTTCAGCTTGGCCCTCAGATGTTTAAGTCATTATCTAATAATTTTCTCTGTGTAGCGAGTCCACAGGTACAGGTTTTTTTCAGGTCAAAAAAAAAAATCAAGGGTGAGCTCCCAACTGTTGCTAGTCTACAAAAAAAAATAGCATGGTGGTGTTGGACATGCCTGGTGCATTTCTTCCAAAACTCCAAGACTGTCACCAGCGGAGCTGAAGGAGAACCTCTGCTATATATTTGTATTCTTCGTCTAAGTGTATGAGCTGTGCTGCCTACTGGAGCAGCTCCGCTTCCATCCTGGGGGAGCAGCCGTGGAGGCAGGAACACAGTTTCCCCAGAGCAAAGCAATTATTGTGTGTGTGTGGTTTTTTTAATAGGAAAAAAAAGAGAAATGTAGTTGCTGTTTTGCTGAGAGTATTAGTTTACAGAAGTAAGAGATGGAAAAGCCCTGCCAAATTCTATGTAGCCTGTTCACCTGAGCACAAAGCAGAATTGTTACCTGTCAGTATAACCTGCATGGATTTTTCTGTTCTGTACCAAGGCAGCATTTCTTGCATATTCATTGCTGCAGCACCGCGGGGAGTTTCATGTTTCCATCCAGCGAGTGACGCTGCGCAGCTCTGCCCAAAGCTCTGAACTAGGCAGTGTCTTGGGCTCATCTGCTCTTGTGTCAGCAAATCGTCTCTGGCTAACTTCCCTGTCCTGAAGGAGATGCTCGTGGGCTCAAAACCACTGAAGGGAAGGGTTATATGGATGAGGGGAGAGAAAGGATGGAGGAGAAGAAAATAATTTATATTCTGGAAAGTATAACACAAAAAGCGATTGCTGAGAAATCTCACTGGCAACCAATTACTCACTTCATTGGCAGCCAATTATTCAGTGTTGTGAACTGAGCACCCCTCAAACTCCTTTAAATCATGGGGTGCTCGTTAGCTTGTGGGATTGAGCACCACGATAGTAGGTTCATAAACCTTAAGTACCAGCAGCTCCTAGACACAGTGGGCTGTGAGTCACAGCAATCAGGGCAATTCGGGCTCTATCTTAACAAGTTTCGTCTCCACGCCTGTGTACCCAAAGAGGCTCTCCCTGCCTCTTGAGCATAATGGCAATGTTTCAATGACATAGATGAGCATAATGACAGCGTTTCAATGACATAGTTGGTGTAGCTTCAGGACATCTGAGATAAAAAACAGAATAACCAGGCCACGTGGCACCGATAAATTTATTCTGCTCTTTCAGATGTGTTCAGAGGATTTTGGTGTGTACTGGTAGAGTTTGTGCTGGCTCTTGGATTATCTGTTTGCACATCTCTGATATCTCTGGATCAGCTATATTCACCCCTAGCTAGTATGATGATGGCCTAAATGCTCTGTCATATTCTCTGGCTAATTTAACAGAGGTGCAGCTGCGGACTGCTGCCTGATCTGCATCAAATTAGTGCTGTTAGGCAGTGTGGATGTCAGCTATTAATGATTGTGCAATCATGCCCTCTTGTCAAATAAGATGTAGGAGAGAAGTGACTTAAGTCTTCTTTCCAGGGTAAGGGATTACGGATTATTAAAGATGCTCGGCTCTGTTCTAGCTGCACAGAGATATTACTGCTGATTTTGTCTGTCTTGCTTTGCCCTGTGTCTGTGCCATCCGTGTCAGAAATTTTATCCCCTAGCCCAAGCCACCATCATAAGAGAGCGCTTTCAGGGATATGAGTAGGCTACATCCAGCTCCTGCAGCCACTTCAGTTCCTGCACGTTTTCCAAGCCTGCTCTGTGATCTCAGAATGCTTTTGGTGATTTCACTGCTTTCACATAGCAGCGAGAAAGTGGGATGTGCAAAGGGTGCCTCTGAGGGAAGAAGAAACAGGGAGTTTCCTTCACTGCGGTAGGGAAGCATCAGGTATGCATGGTACTGCGATTGAGCTCAAGGAGTTTTTGCAACTCTGTGCAAGTTCGGGTACCTTTTACACCACTGAAGTCAGCTGTTACCTTAGTTCATCAGGTTGCATGCAGAAATTCAGCTTTTGGTGTCAGAGTGTTGCTGGGAGATGATCTGATTCATCTCAACCCTTCAGCCTGTACTAAGGGGTCCTGCTGGACTTGGTTCAGAAATGAAGGTTGTCGTATTTTGGAGTAATCCTTAAGGAAAGGAGGCCGCGCTGTTATCTCCCCCCCATATGCATTGATGAGACACAGTGATGTGCTGTCCTCTGGTACATAAGGATGTATTCCCCTTTCCTTTGTCAGGGAAGTTTGAGAGTCAATTCACCTGATTTATTTTCATCTTCATTAGTATGAGTTGTTTCCTGCTCTCCAGTATAGCTGTAAAGACGGCTTTAAAATTATACGCTAGGTATTGGAATACAGCCATTTCTGAGGTGAAATGTGACAAATTTTTAGAAGCATGGGTTCCTTTGCTCTGTCCACTGAAATTCCCATCTTGTTCTTTCCCTCTGGTCTTTTAAGCTTTGTGAGTTCACTTCCACTATTAACCTTTTTCTTAGCAGCATTTTCCTGTCTCTGTGCTGCCTCGCATTTAGCTGATCTTCTGCTCACCCTTTTTAGGCCTCATCTTTTTCTCTTGATTTGTGCTGTTGCCTATTGTTGTATTATCTGAACCAGTTCTCTTTTAAAGAATAGAAGGAACAGCTTTGTAAACATGCAAAATTCAGAAGACTAAAAAGGATTCATCATGAGTTCACTTCCCCTCCACCTTTAAGCTGCCAGAGGTTTCATACGTGGTACATAGGGCAGGGAAAGATGGTGGAAGACCGGACTGGAGGATGGGGAAAGCAGAGACAAAGGAGAAGAGACTTCCCTCTTCTTCCTCTCGGGGGCTTTCCCCTATAATGAGAATGATGTGCCTCTGTGTAACAATATAGACCAAGGGCAGAGAAATCTCTAGGGAACTGCTGGGTTTCTTCTGTCTCCTTTTTCACCCTGCAATAGACAACTTTTTTTGAGAGGGGTTCTTCATGATGTTTTCTTGCTTTCTGAAAGAGCAAAGGGAGTTGTTTGTGTTCTAAGTACCATTCCTGCTGTAGGAGCAAAGCTTCTTGAAGCAAGTAAAGTCAAGCGTTTCCTCTAGTTCTCAAGAGTTTGCTCTTTGTTTGCTCTGTCCTCAGCCAGCATGCATGAAGCCCCTGGCACCGTAGAGGGAGGAAGTGTATCCTAGAAAGGTGGTTCTTACTTGTGTATGCATATAAAGCTGTTTCCTGAAGTCCTGAATAGGGAGTTGGCTATGGTCCCAGCTGGAGATGAGAGCATAGTAAATTCAGTCAGTGAAAAGCCTGCTTGCACAGGGTGGATAGCATAGGTCACTAACAATCTTTTCTTCCTTTTATTGCTGTGATGCAGAGGGAACAGGACAAGTCATCAGAGGACCAGCATCCTGGGATGAACTTGTATCTAGGGTTGACCTCTTCTCCTATGCTTACTTTCTCATCTCTCCTCCTTCCATTTTCTTCTATTATTTAATTTTCTAAACAAACGTCCCCCAGTGTGCACTGTGTAAATATTGTCACTGAATTACTGTCTGTTTGCTTAGCTCATTAGAGAAAGTCATGATAAGCTTTTTAATTACAAAATTAGCTTCGCCAAATCAATTTCTTTCATTTAATGAACTGAAGAAAACTGCAAATGGGAGGGGTAACACTCCCCTTTTCCCTGAAGCATAAATTCACTACCTCCAACCCCCAACTTCCTACAGAAAATCAAGGTAGCCAAGAAATAGATTCACTACATTTTAAAAAAGAAAAATCATGAGAAAAATCTGAAGAACATCTTGAGCTTCTCCTTGTTTGTTTTTTTCATTGTTTTGTTTTCTCGTGTAGTTAGTCCTTCTGTAGGGGATTGGTTTGTGCTCCTCTTTTTTGCTTTTCTTCTCTTTGTATTTATTTTATCTTCACCGTAGAGCAATGGTCACAAAACCGATTGTGCTGACAGCAAAATCATTGGTGTATCTTTGATATCAAGCTTCTTGGTGAGATGTTGCTTCTTTGTGAAAGGACAGCATCAGTAGAAGGAAACTTCTTCAACAGTTCTAGAGGGAAGTGGTTGGATGAGAAGAGGCTGCCAGTGGCTTTACAGGCAGTTCATTTCTAAAGAATTTAAGTTTAGGAAGGAAGGAAGACAAACTACATATCAGTTGAGTTGCTTAATGGCATGGTGGATATGTTTGCACACCCTAGTTTTGCTGAAAGACCTTGAATTGAGTAGAGAAAATGTTGAAGGCAGGATATCCTGAATCATCCTAGCACATTGACAGATAGACTTTGGCAGACTTTGGTGTACTGAGCATTATAGTTCTCAGTGGTGGACTCTATCCCAGTGTATCTGGTTATCATCCTGGTCTGATGAGATGATCACTGAGATGGCACAATGCAGAGTATTCTGCATTTTCATGATGAATTCCCAGCGCAGCAACCTCTATAGAACCATCAGATGAGATGGGATTGTGGTAAGATGCTGGTTAGATGCTTCTCCTGCGAGCAGGAGCAAGTAAAGCACGAACAAACTTCCCATGCTGTTGATCTAATTTTGAAGGAAGTTCTCTCCAGTGAAGTAGTGGGATAGACAAGTATTTAAAGTAATGTCTTAAAATGCTTCTGTTGAATTTGCCAAGGCTTGCTCGTCAGAGCTGTCAGTTGGTTAGCTAGTGGTTTTGTATGTGTGTTTTGGTTTGGTTTTCTTTGTTTTTAGCTGGAACTTGCAGCAAGAGAGAAGGTTCTCTGGATACTTGTTTAAGATTTGTTGCTATTCTTGTTTTGGTATATTGTCAGGGTGATGTTTCAGAAACTTTGGGCCAAAGTTGGATAGCAAGTGGGTGGTGTTATCCCCAGGTTCTGCTTCAAGTCTAAGAACAATTAGACATTGCTGCTAATGCGATCAGAAGTGAAATAATTCACAAAGCTAACACTTAACTTGTCACCTGTACACTTCAGTGTCAATGTTCTGCAGAACTGTGTGGGGACAACCCACACCTCTCATAGCCTGCTCATCCTTACCCATCTCTGTGGGCTCTGTCAGCTCTGCCACTGGGACAGATTTTCTTAACAGTTCTGGTGACTTTACCTTACTATTCCTACCCTTCTCAATTTACCACCTGTAGAGTCGGGAAATGCATAGTACCATGGCACTGAAAAGAACCAACCCCCCGCCCCCCCCCCCCAAATATTTTTGAATCCTTTTAAAAAAAAAAAAAAAGAAGCCAGAACAGTTTGTGCTCAAAATGAAGATGAGAGCCAACCCTTTTTCATCCAGATCAACTTCCCACTTTCTTGACAGCTTGCTTATTTTTTAGTTGAGAGAGCACAGGGGCAACCAAGGACTTAAAGTGCGGAGAACAAGGTAAAGCCTAGTGTTAAAACTTCTGGAAGGGTTTCCCTGACACACAAAGGAGCTTCCTTCACCAGGCTGCTGAAATCATGTCTGGACATATGGACTGGCGGATTGCTGCTGTGCATCAGCTCTGTTCCCTATGGCTGGGAAAGCTTCAGCTGGAATATCAGAAAAGATGAGCCTGATTCTCTAGTGGTGAGCTTTGCTTTGGACTTGTTCTTTAAGATAATGAACCAAATTCTGGAGCCTTTCTCTGCTGCTGCTTTCATAAGATAAATTTGGTATGTATTTAGTGTTTTTATTTATTGTGAAATTCCATTGTCATAACGCTAATTTCAGATTAGCAAACATGATGCAACAGGGATGTGCTGCTGCAGAAGAGGAGGTAGACATGGCTATGTGTGTTCTCAACTTTTTAATACCCCGGCTTGCTAGAATAGCTTTATGTAACTATAAATAGGATAACTGCAATCAAAGCAACTTCTTGGAGACTGAAGGGCAGCAGTTAGCCATTTCTGCCTTCCACCCTCACACTATGCTAAGCATAGCTCTTCTACTGCTCGCAGCAGAACCGGAGTGAGTTTGCCAAGAGAATCCATGTGCTGGAGACAAACAGGTGTCCCTTATGTCAGATTTCAAAGCATCCTAGAGCTGCAAGGCCCATGGCCTCCTGGGGTGCAATAATGAAAGAAAATCTAATCTTCTGTGTTTAAGCAGTAATAAGAATCCTCAGTGAAGCAGAACCCTCTTCTCTGCCTTTCTCCTGCTACCTGCTGTTTCGCATAATGATTATACCTACTGGGATGCTGCACCCAAGACTTCTTATTATAGTAGCTTGGCTACTCTGGGGGGAATGCAGGGTGGATCTTTGCTTTCAGCCCTTGCTTTGTCACACCTCACAATAACCTAGTGACCAGAGGGGTGAACAAGGACTTTGAGGGTATTTGGCATCTGGGATTTAGTTTCAACTGCATTTAAAGCACCATGGAGACTTTTGTTGCAAGTAACAGTTGTGAGAAGCTCGTGAAGGTCAATGAACACCTGTTATTATGTGTTAGTGCTTTGTATATGCAGGATCCAAGCCTATGTTTGGTGTTTCACTAATGCCTGTGGGCAGACAAGTTAATGGAACACAACTGGACCTGTGTTTCTAGATCAACATAAGAAGTTCTTCCTCTGCGTAATATAATAAAAGACTGGACAAAAAGATGCTTCCAGAGTGACTGGGCCTGCTTGATTTTATATATATATACTTATATATACTTTTTTTTTTTTTTTTCTGGAGAACCCTGCCTTCTGGAAAATGGATGCCTGGCTTGGTGAGATTTTCTAGGAACTATTTCAATTAAGAGCTGGTGAAAAGACAGAATACCACAGAGGTGAATAGCTAGCGAGAGCCCACTGAACCTTAGCTGTAACCCCTATCTTGTTCCTTTCTTGGCAAGGTAGAGATTAACTACTAAGAACCAGAGATGCCATTTCCCATTGCTTAAAAACAGAAAATTTACGAGTAACATGGGCATTTCACTGTGAAGAATGCCCCAAGGATTTTAAGTGGTGTGTCTTTGCAATGGACCAGGTTAATCCACAGCATAAGTAGTTGTATTGCCATGGAGTTTACATGAATTGCTCTCCAGAAGGAAGTGGGGAGAGGGCACGTGCTCACCCTCCTCTCCCGCTCTCTACTCGCCTGTGCCTGCTTATGTAAGCCTGCAGCTTTTCCTCCTATTATCCTGACTGCTGATCCGTGCCTGATGGCGGTGTCAGGCCTCCAACACCACGGCTTCTCTGATTGCTGCACTCTGTGCTCTTTAACATGACAATTAAAAATGATTTACAAATGGTCGTTTCGGTTCCAAATAGAGAGCAGCAAGAGGCTGTGATACTTGCTGTTGTATCAGAGAAACCCAGCTATCTCAGCAGCTGCTGCCTTTGCATTCACCGCTTGTTTGTCTCCAGGGTTTTACGTAAGATGTCTGTCCTCAAAGGGCTGCTTTGTGAGAGCTCTCCGTAGAGCCAGAGTCAGTGGAGCAGAGTCAGCATCTTGGGGACAGCGGCCTGTTCCAGTAAGGAGACGTTTGGTAGGTTCATGGGGCTGGTACAGGGATATCCCTGTAAGCAGGGAGAAGGCTATGCAGGAGGGCAAGTGGGGACTTGAAGAGAAATGATTATTAACCATCAGGCAGGGAAGAATGAGTACAATTTACTCTTTTCTTACTGGAAGTCTTTTCCTCACAGAGGAGGTTGGGCCTGAGATTGATCCATGAGGCTGCTGGAGGGTATTCATGCAACCTAATTTGGAGTAACTGAAGTGCGAGGCAAGACTGCCTTGACTCACTGTACAGTCTGTGAAGGGAAATGAGATCCTTCAGAGAGCTTTAGTGCACTGGTATCAGGCTCTCATCCTGAATCACCTTCTGAAGAGGGCTGCTAGGTACTACAAACACAGTAGGATCCTGCTCCTCCCCTCTTCGATATGCTGAGCAGCTTTGCCTGCCTAGCAGTACTGTACTTGAGCTTGGAGAGGTATAGCTGGTCCTGTGGCTTCCAGATCTGAAGATCTGACACTTTTATCAAAGACTTATGGTTAGTTAGGGTCAATCTGTCACAAATTAGAGACATAAAGCTGAGAAAGAAATCTAGTACATGTCTGAGCCCAGCCCCTAATTCTGAAGCAGATAAGCAGCATTATGACCGGTATGCTCTGCAGGACCTGATTTACTCTGCCAAACAGTCACTGGAAGGATTTTTCCAGTCATTAGTACTTTTCAGTGAAGGAGCAGTACCTGCTATAATATTACGTCCATAACTGTGGTCAAGTCATTCCATGGAAGTGAAGGTGAATGCAAAGAATTTGTTTAGTGATTTCAGAGCCAATTGTGGTACTTTCTGCCGTCAATGAGACGTTATCTCTGGTACAGAAAGATTTTGCTGCTTTTGAATACAAAGAGACAGGGATCATAAATGTCCTTAGGCCTACGCAGGTGGATCACCAGTGGTCATTACTTTAAGGGTTGTTCTCATAAAGCATGTGTGAGCTTCAGCAAGTTTAGTTCAGCTGCGTACTGTTCTCTGCTCCTCTGGGGAAAGAAGAAAATAATGGGGAGTAGAAATTACATTCAGAACACAAAGTAAGAAAAATGGTATATACATGTGATCTGTGTGCTACACTGGCATGTAGCAGGTATTCTCTGGCCTTCCACCCAAAAAATCTTCATTTTGGCCAGTGAAAGCAAGAAAGAAAACAAATTAGAAAAAGAGATTTAGACTATATTAAAATGGTAAGCATAAATGAATGAGTCAGAAGTATTTCAGCTCTGTAAATATGAGGTAAATCCAGCGATCTCAGACTCCTCTGCTATAGCTTTCAGCCCCCTAGGGGACTTTTGCAATTCTTGGAAGACTGGAAAAGGTTCAGTAGAGCTCCATTGATGGAGTTGGTTGAGGTACCTTGTGGCATAATTGCTGTGGTTAAAGGAAAAAAGGGAATGAGTTTTGAAGAAGGTGGCATTATTACTACAGAGCCCCAGTACTCAACTATCTGGGGAGCTGTGGGTCAGGACAGAAGTGTTTGAGAAAACAAATTATGTCACCTGTCCAAAGTTTGTGTAGTTCTACTTGATGCTTTCAGTCATTCTCTGCTGTAAGCTCTGGAAATATTTTCCGTAATTAGGGAAAAAAAAAAAAAAAAAAAGATAAACTGCACCATTATTTGAAATAAGACAAAATAATTTTCAACATTTTTTTTTTTTTTTTGGTCATGTCACCACAGACTTGGGGTGGAGTATTTTGTTATGTCATACAGTATCATGTACAATCAGACATAGCCTGATGTGTCAAACATCTTGACATGATAGAGACTGACACCATGGGTCAGAACCTGGGGCACAGTTGTTAAGCTAATTAAAAAAAATGAGACAATAAAAAATTGAGGCAAGTACTGCTTGTTTGACCAGACCTTTAGGATTCTATTAAAATGCCACTTCCCTGACAACTTTCTAACCCTGGACTTCTCCAAAGTACTCATTATTCAGATTGTGCCTTTGATTTCTTGCTTTCAGAGCACTTGACAGAGATGAAAGATAACTGCTACTGCTTTAAGAAGGTAGGAATCAGGAACGGACAGAAATGATGTAACGTGCCCCACACTGACTCAGTTTTAGAACAAGGGATCTAACTTGAGCCCTCTGACTTCCAGCTCCATCCCTTCCTAGTACTTTGCAACAAAAGGGATGGTGACCCTCAGAATTACAGCAAGAGATGGAAATCAAGCAGTGGCTTCTAGGGTGGTGACTGAGCAAAGAAGTTTCTTTGCTAGCTAGAGGTTGTATCAGGTGAGGTTAGAGTTTCAAGGTAGTTCCTCAGAACCATTGAGTGTTCCACATGGCAACATCCCTGCTTGGTTGTGCTCTGCAGGTAGGAGAACTTGCACAATATCTCTGTGTATGTACACACCAGGCATGGCTCCATTTCAGTTCTGCTTCAGTGTACACACTTAAATCCTTTTGAGCAAGAGTTAAACTGTCTGGATTTCAGTGGAGCATGTTGCTCAAATCAGAGGTAATTAATTCAGAGAACAACTCTGCTCCTCCCATTCCAGCAACATAAAAACAAGATCAGTCTGTAGAGCTGAAGCGTTTGCAGAATTCACAAGTGAAAAGTTGTCAGACACTGAAACACAGGTAAATGCTTCTGAAATTACCCTTAATTACAGTGTTGTGTGTGTCTGTATCATATGCGTTCCCTCCCTACCACCCAGCCTCCTTCCTACCTCCCCCACCTCAGCTGTGTTCACTAGCTTCTGAAAACCAAGGTGTGTGTGTTGCAGACAACAGAACCCTTTCCAGCTGCTTAGGCTAATGCAGGATTTGCAGAGACTTTGCGATGGGGCTGTTCATTGTGGGCTATGTTAAGGAATGAGGGAGCTGGATAGTTCCTCAGGACATATCGGTGTCCAGCAGCCATCATACAGACTCCTGTCATGGGTGAATCTTGTCTTTTCTACCGTGATGACGTCAGAGGTTTTCCATCTCAAAATTCCATAGCATCCTCTTCTCCCTCCAGAGAAGAGACAGAATGCTTCTCCCTAGCAAAGGACTTTGGAGAAAGAAAGACGTAGTTCTTCTAGCTAGTCTGGTGATCAGAGAGACAAGCCAAGTTGCTGTAAGAGTTTAATAACCTGACACTGGAGTTTCATCTAGGCAACTGACATCATCCAGTTGTATCTCAACTCAGATATTTCAATAGTGCCTATTCCCCGTGATGTAACTAAGGTCTCAGGAGGGGCTTTCCTTCTTCACAGAAGGATTTGCTTTGGGGGAGACCCTATTCAGATGTACATTAGGAGCATATTGTATTTAAAATGCGTACAGAAGAGTTGCTCTGCGTGTTAGCAGAGCATCCTGTTATTTCAGGCTGCCTCCTAAGTGTAAGACTTACACCAATGCTACACTGCAAATCAGCCTTGGCTTGGGAGATAGTTCTTGTGCTCCAGTCCCAGGCATATTTGAAAATGTGGTTCCATTTGCAAGTGAGGCCGCAAAAGACCTCGATTTACTTCTGCTTTATTGAGAGGCACGTGGTGGTGGTGGGGAAGCAGGGCTGAAGACAGGGAGAACCGCTTTGCGAATGGGAAGTATTCCGGTGCAGCACAGACAGGGCCTGTATCATTTGTGTGCCCGATCTGGGGCATGCACACACACAAAGATGGTGTAACAACTTTCCTCTTTTTCTTTTCCCTATCTTAATTAGCTCCTTCAAAATGACCCTCTCCTGCTTGGACTCCTCGTGAACCCTGTGCCCTGTGGATAGCACTTGTGAATATGCATGAGCTGATAAGAGAATCTAATGTGTGAATCACACTTAAAACAGACCCACCCACTCACTCCCTGACATCAGCTTTTTCAGAACTGTGAAGTGAGAGCGATTTTAAAATTAGAAAGCATGTCATTGGGAACTTTTATCAACCCTCGGAGAAAATAAATAACCTCTCAAGATGTGAGAATGGATTTAACTAATACAGTTATTTATTTATTTGTGCTTTGTGGTTAAAAAAATGCTTTCATATTTCTTCAGTATCAATGCTCCTCTCCAAAAAAGTGAACAATAATTGTAATGGATGTCAGAAAATACTGTTATCTCTAGTTCTTCTCACATGTCTCCTGAGATCCTAATGTGCAGTTCCTGGGGGATTACTTCTGCATGTGGAATACACGCAAATTATTTCATTGGGAAGAACAAAGAGAAGAAATAATCCTCTTTCTGCTATGTGTTTTTCCTGAACATTTGCATTTTAAAAGTAAGCAATCTTGTGTGCTTTTACAGTGGGTGAATAAGAAAAGGGGAAAAAAAAAAAAAAAAAAAAAGAAACTAGGAACTGAAATTGCTTAATTACTCTGCAAAAATGTGGCAGAGAGGAAAAGAACCTAACATCTTATTTTTTGTTTGCAGTTGTTTTTCAAGTGTGTGACTTGTGGGTTTTTATATTGTTTCGGAGATAGCCAATATTGATGTGTGCTAAAAAACAGGACAGGAGAATTGCCTACAAAAGAAATCAGTTGACTTCCTGCAGCCTCACAGTCTTGTGCTGTGACCTCACTGGATATTGCATGGAGTTATTTAGGGCTTGAAGAGAAGATCTCCAAAAACAAGCAAACAAAAACAACAAGCAGTGGTTTTTTTTTTTTTTTTTTTTTTTTTTTTTTTTTTTCCAGGAAGTAATAGTGATGACTTCAGTAGATGGTCTTTGCCCTTCAAAGTGGTACTGATTCCACTGCCCTTTTGGGATAAAACATAGGCCTATTTCCTGACTGTTGGTGTTTGTAAAGATCTTCTGTCAGTTTTCACAATTGCAGATATGTTAAATCCAGGGTTCTGGTCTAGTTCCAATTTGAGGAGCTATTTTCTGCTTAGTTTCTGCAGCAGATTTGTATTGGCTGCGATCTCCTCCTCCACTTGCTGTCATACATTTTCATGTTTGCTGAGCTCTTTTAAACAGCCACCACATTCCCCTTCTGTGTGTGTTAGCAACTACTTCTGGAGTGGAACATGGCAGCACAATATTACACTTCAGTTAAGAGGAGATATGATAATGCTCTAACAAATCAAAGCCACAAGAAGAAATTTAAGGTAGGCAGGACCCAATTACTAAATTGGAATTTTGCCAGGATAGTGGGATTAACAAGCTTACACAGAAAGACTAGAAAGCACTTAAGGATGAAGTGAAAGATGCCTTGGCCATGAGAAATGGCAAACACCTGTGCCATCTAGTCCTTCCCTTGGCATTCACTGCAGGCTTGTTCGTTACATCATTTTCACCAGTGATACATCCAGCCTAATTATAAATGACTAAAGCCATGCAAATTCCACATTCACTCTGTGGAGGCTGTTCCAGGGGATTCGCTGCCAAACAGAAATGCATCTCAATGTTCCTCCTTCATGTTCCTTTGTGTCTTTCTTCCTAATTGCTCAACTAGAATTGTTTCTTTCCACACCTTCTATCTTCCCTCACTACAGTCTCTGCATTTCATGCCCTTTGAAAGCATCAGTCATTTACCTTAGCAGACTGTTTTCTGCAAGCTTGCCTTTCCAGCCATCAGGCAGGTTTTGTCAAACATCCCCTGCCATCACCTGTAGCTTCAGCTACAAGCAGCTTGAGCTGTAACACTGACTTAAAATCACTACCTCCATTGGATGCCCGAGTCACTTACCCAAAACTGTAAGGACAGGGTCAACGTTATGAGTCATAAGAGGGACTATATATCCAGGGAGGCCAGACTCGTTCACCCACTGTCTCCGATTCCTTTTGTTCAAGTGGGTGTTGTTCATGCCAGCTCAGATGAACTGCCTGCTAGATCACTTTGGAAGAGGTAGGCTTTGCAATAGAAAATGATTTATGAGATTTGTTGGGGCTTTTGTTGGCCTCTGAGATTTGCTGGAGCTTTGCTATTAGCCTGTGAATATTAGTGGTAAAATACTCTCTTTGTCCTATAGGGAACTTAACAGTTCCACTGTGTGGCTATTACACTTCTTTCCTTATGTAGCACAACCAGTAAATAAGTAGCTGTAACTATTCCAGTTAGGGGCTGGATCTCATTTCAGACCAGGAACTCAAAGTGGTTCACCAAAAGGGTTTTAGTGTTTCCGTCAGACTGCTGTTCCCTCGGCGTCCTGTTCTCTCAGGTTGTGTTGTCTGCCTGTACTGCATATGTGCATCCCCCCAGGGCTCAGGAGTCATGTTAGCTTTTGATTATTACAGATTTCCTTTTCATATTTTTTTTCCTAACATTTGCAAACTATTCACAGAGGGAGTTCTGTGTTTTTCCCTGTATTTCAGTATGAGTACCAAGCACCAAAAGCAGCACACAGGTATTTTTCTCAGGACAGAGAGTGTTTTCCAGCTCACTCCTGCAGTGAGCTTCTCAGAGGAGACATCTGCATCTGCAGGCCTTGGTAGCTGCAAGGTCACATCACGCATTACCTATGTCTTCTGAGTTTATGTAATATATTTGATAGATACTCTTAAAATTACTTTCAGAGGAAAAGAGAATAAGTTTAATTTCTTTCTTCCTGCTAATTATAGAACAAATTAGACTTGGTTAATCATTTGTCTTTAGAAAAATGATAAAAGGCTGCAATTATTAAAAAGAATACAGTAAACAAAAATGGTTTTGACTGCTTCTGCTGACACATAGTCTCAAACAGAACTTGAAAGCCAGAATAGATCAGATAATCTGACAGAGAGCCAAAACTGAACAGAATGCTGGCTCTGTCTGCTGGGGGTTTATATTCATTTTCAGAGTGTGTGATTGAGTGGGACTGGTCAGGAGCGAAGGTAGAAGGTACGATGGAGCACAAGTCCTTACAGGGAAGAGAAAATGAAAGCTTTCTAAGTATCTAGGAAGTGGTTTTTGAGATAGTAGGTGGTGATATGAGGCATCCCTGGCAAGCCTGAGGGAATCTTAGTAAAACCAGTAAGTTACAGAGTCTTCAAGTTTTATTTTAGAATAATGCTTTTAGACCTCACTGAAACACCAGGGGGGAAATTTCTGACATTGCATTTGTTGCAGGTATGTCCTTTATTGTTATTTAATTTTTCTCTTCTACTTTCAGCATTAGCAGTTAGAACATTACGATCCAACAGACTTTGTTTGTGTTCTGCAACTGGAGCTGTCAGTCAATCCGTTGTTATCAGAGGTTTGTTCCATAAACGTTAGACAACTGGGGCCCAATTATCCTATCTATTAGGCAGTGTGAATTCGACAAATAAAGGTGCAAGTTACAGTTAATCTTTGCTGAGAATGTCTGTGTTTTATGAAGATGCTATCATATGGTTTCAGAAGAGCAAAGGGAGTATGAAGGCACATAAAAGATTCAGGGCTGTATGCTATGTAACCATGGTTGTCTTTAGATAAGGTGTGGTCAGATCCACATCCTTCATTATCTTTCTTTCAGATTTGGAATAAAAAAGGGAAGAGCTGAAGCTGCTTTAGGTAACTTTCCTTTGGCCATTTCTTTATATGGGAATGCAATGTATATTGCTACAGTACCACTTGAGGATTCTTCAGGGACTCAGGATATCTGTATGATACACTTATTCTTCACACAAGAATTGATTGATACTGTATTTGGGAGTTGGCAGAGTATTTATAAGAGTCATTTATTTAGGAAAGGTAACTTTTAGCAGCAGCTCCGTCATATAGCTGGTTGGGGGAATTCTATCTAAACAGACCCGTTCAGGAACATGTTTCTACTTCTCCATCTTACTTGAATACAGAGTGTGTGTTGTTGTTTATAAATTAACCTTGCCATCTGTGGTAGCTCTGAGAAGCACACCAGAAGCACACAAAGGTACATGACCAGATTCAGCAGAATGCAATACTGATGTTTAAGAAAAGGTAGACCATAAAACGGGGTGATTTCATATCTGCCTATGCTCATCCAAGCCACCTAGGGTTTTCTTCTCTGCGTCTGATGTAGCTAATTTATTACACATTATTATCTTTTATGGGATTTAGGAAGACATTCCCATTGTGCATTCAGTATTAATATGCAAAGCTAATCAGTTTCATGTTGTGCCATCAGCTGCCCCTGCATTTTGCTCTGAAACCCAAAAGTTGTTGTTTTATACCTGTAAAACATCTTTTGAGTTTCTCATAGAATTAGGTAAAACTACTAAAGAAAATGCTCTGGAAGATGTTTTGAGAACATGGACCACTTCTTCTGTGTGCAGTTCTGAACCAGGACATAGACATCATTCTTAGCTCTCTTCACCCCTGCTGACACCACCTGATAGCATCCAGAGGTGTGCAGGTGTTTGAAATGCCAACATCTCACCTCCACGTGGTTGGGTGAGTCTGCAGCTTTTCCTGGCACAGTATTTAGAACTCATTAAGGAGTTTTTGAGATCACTGTGTTTGTATCTAAAGTAGCCACACCTAAAATATACATATCTGTGTTTGGACCTACAGATATTAAAAAAAAAAAAAGTCAAACTTTTTCCCTCACTTTCTCCCCTTTTTTTCTTCACTGTTCTTTTCATTTCTTTCCTTCCACTTTGGAGTGTGTACTCTTTTGTGCGCCCTTTCTTACTCTCTGTTCCCACTCACATTTGTGTTACACTAGTAATGGGGCATGATTGCACTGCACAGCATGTGAACATTAGGTAAAAGGACACAGCATTCAGGGAAGAACACGAGGTGACCAAAAGCATTAGGGTATGAATGCTGAGCAGACTTTTTATTCCTCCATTTATCCTTCTCCGGCACCTGCTTCCACTCTGATATCATGGTTCACTTTCTCCTATCTGTTGGAAGAGGAAGCTCCCCTTTTACCTCCTGCGTGATCTTTTTGTTCCCAGGGCTTTTCTTTGTTTTTTTTTTAATTTGTTTTTATACTCAGTGAGACGCAAACCCAATGATCCCTACAGAAAAATCAGCTCCCTGCTCTGGAGTGTGCCAGCTCTTCCCTGAGAATTTGGCATTATTGGAATTACTGTTGATTACATACAAAAGCATTCTCTTGGTTGATGTTGTGTTTTGATAATGCCTTAGCGATGTTGGTGTAAACAATTACTTAATATATTATTAGAAGGGCTTAGCAGGTGTTCAAATGTGCTGGTGGGATTTCTCCAGCTATCTATTTTATGGAAAGAAAGCAGCAAAACTCACTGCTGGAGGTGTTCAGGAGTTAGGCATCCCTTTCCTCCCCTCTCACTCGCTCTGTTTTCCTAATTTTCGCTGTTTCTCTTTCCTTCTTTCCTTCTCTTTTGCAAGCGTTACTTTTTCTTTTTTTAATTCTTTTTTCTTTTCTTTTTTTTTTCTTTCCTCCAGACTGAAAATGATGTTTGCTGCTTATGGGGTATTGATTGTATATTATCAGCCGGGCTCACACATCGACAATTACCCGTGGTGCCAAGGTAGCCGTGACAATGAGGGCCGGTTGCCATGGCACTGAAAGAGGCCCATTGCTGCTACCAGGCGCCTGCTCCATAGCGATAATCGCGCTGCTCATTTCATTTTAATTGAAATTTGAAATCATTTTCTCTGGGAAGAAGCAAATGGACCTTTTTCTCCATATGTTTTTTTTTTTTTTTTTTTAACCCACCACCAAAAATAAAAAAATATAAATATGAAAGATTTGCACATTTCTTGTAGCAAAATATTAACTTCCTGACAGGCAGTCAACACCAAAAGACTGGAGTCAACATGGAGCTTCATAAAAGCAGGTTTTCAATCTTTATCATTCTGTCCCTAATTAATTCCCAGTTTCCATTTTCACTAGTTTCATGTTCTGTTTGCTCTCCTGTGTTCTGGTTTTTGCTAGCAGCTGATCCAGCTAGTCAGCCTGTTCTCAAAGCTCACCGCTCGCTCCACGCTACAAGCTCAGACCTGTTTTAACAGTGGATGAGAGAATGCCTCCGTTATTATTTTCATCATTTGTATTGTTTATTTTCTAGTACAAAGAAAAGTTTTCCACTGTGTAAATTTACACACCTCCACTGATGACAGTGAAAACACAGAGAAGTAGAAAACTAATGAAGAAGTGTAGGGTCTAATGCTTTCTTGGGGAAAAGAAAAAAAAGAATTTGAGAGCTTGACAGTAGTGAGAGAAGGGAATAGAGAAAAGCATTTCCTGATGGCATGAGGTGCAAAGGGAAAATATCTCCTACTGACAATGGTGAGGTTGGGAGAAAGACAACGACAAAAGCTGACAAAGAGAAAATTAGGCCTGCTGTTCCTGATGCTGCTTAGATGAAGCTAACCCTTTTAGAAGCTGGGAACCACAGTGAGATGTTTTCTTTCCTCCAGTTCTGCAGTGGTTCTGAACCATGGCTGGCTTTCGTAGGGTCTTTCATGGTGGTTTAAATTGAAAGTATATATTGACTCTGCCACTGTTACCCGTTTGCATTTCCTTTTGTGACCATGGATTCAGAAAGCCTCCTAAATGCTCACCAGTCCTGCTGTCTGGTAATGATAAGTTGGATGTTTCCCCTAACAATGATGTTTATATATATATATATATATATACACACACACACATATATATATATATTTTATGTAGATATTCTTTTGATTCTGTTTGGACACTTGTGGCTTTTTCATTCGAGGAATGGACCCAACAAGTAGAGGAATTTATGCTTACAAGCTACTGTGTTTGAGAGAAAAAGTGGGTAAAATGTACTTTCTCATTTCCTGTTACTTTGTTGGTTGAATCCTTTCCTAATAAGCGTCTGATTATTGGAACCTGAAGGGCAGTCCTCAAATCTGAATGCTAAACTTCAAAAGGTTAAGGCTTGTTAAGGCTTGTCTTTCATCCAAAGCCCTCTGAGTTAAACTGCAAATTTCAGGGGCATACAGCGTGGAAAGATATTATCTGCTCTCCCATGGTCCTCTGCAACCTCTGCTGGGAAGAAGAGCCCTCCTTATGTGCTGCTACATTTCCCTTTCCCTGCCTGTTACTGCATGGCACTGTGTTCCATGCAGCACGCTTTACCCAGTGCAGACACAGGAAGTCTTGAAAACTATTTTTTTCCCCACTTTTCTTGAATGTTGGCATTGTAATTATGGGAACGGTCTAACACTGATTTCCCATCTTCTTACTTGAAAGCAACAGATGACACGTTTGTCAGGTCATCCGCTTTCACATCTCCTGCCTCATCTGGTGTTGCCAACCTCTGACCTCCCCTGACAGGAGCGGCGAGCGGGGGCTGTGTAGGTGGGTTGGTGATGCAGCTTTAGCAACTGCAGTGTCACTGGGTGCATCTCCCATGTGTTTTCCTTAAACCCCGATAAACCACCTTTAGACCCTGATAAGCAGGTTGGTTCTTATTATTTGATTTTATTTATTTTTAAATGCCACTTTCTTAAATGGTAGTTTTTAAATAGCTCACAAGTTTTACTTTCTGCTCTGGGGCCAGATCAAAGCGCGCAGCCACCAGATGATGATACAGTGCACTGATACAGATCAAACTTATGTTGCTGTTGTAGAGTTATTCAAACAGTGTTAGTGGGTGATCTTTGCAGCAAATAGCAAGATTTGTGCTAGATCCTGTTTGTTTTTTTCCAACTTCATGCTAGAATAAGTATCATCCGTCCTCCCATAGCCAACTGAAAGCCACTATAACTGTGAAGACCAATCTAAGCTGTGAATTGTGTGCACTGGTCATTCAAAAGAAACACAACGACCTGCTTCAGCACACCTAGATTGCAGGTTATTCTGCTGGCTGATTGCTGCATCTCGTGGGTTGCAGCAGTGTTTTTCAAAGGGAAGCCTTTCCTCCGCAGCTGGCAAGGATCTGCAAGCACTGCACTCACTGGGAGGGTGGTTGCTGACTCAGGGGAAGCACATGCGCCCTCTCTGGGGTTCCTCTCACCGTGGTGGCCTGACTTTTCTGTGGAGACCTCCCCAGATGTTGCCTGAACTTCAGCCTGATTAGCATGTGAGGTCCAGTGCACTTTCTGCTTGAAGTGTTACGCTTCAAGCCTGTCTGCTGCAGCCTGCTTTGGAAACATCTGTCTGAAAGTAGATCTAAGACCCTAGAGGGGTTTTGAAGCCATTACTGGTGGCAGGGCTGAGATTAAAGCAATAAGGAAAAGGGAGAAAAAAAAAAAAGAACCAAGTCGTTAGAGAGAGGGGTAAAGTGTGGGGTGTAATACTAAGCTGGAAGATGAGCAGGAGCAGTGAGGGAAATGGAAGTGTATTTCTGCCAGGAGTTTTAACAACCTGCACTCTACATTGCATATCCAGACACTTCGCTGCCCAACTTCTCCCCCCCTCTTCCCTGAATCCTCACAGACCAGCAGAGTTCTTAATTAAGTGTCAAACAATTGATTAGACAGAGCTCTTGCAATGCAATTCCATTGATGAAACCATTTTGTCAGGTCGGCTGATATAATTAGACCAAGCAAGATGTGAAATCTTCAGTGTTTTGGGCTACAGCCCAGTAATTATTTAATTTGTAATAAAAAGAGTTAGGGAGGGAGATGGAGCAGCAGCAGAAGTCAAAACAATTGAGAAAAAAAGTTTACAAAATGTTTTCCTTTCCCTTCCTCCCCACTGTTCCTTTCTCTCGCGGGAGCTGGAGCATTTGCTGAAAGATTCTTACTGTCTGTGCAGAGGAAGTTTTGGTGAGCTGTCAGCACTTGTCCATTCCTCTTGAGACGTAATATCGCCTTCCTTGCAACTCATCAAACTGCCATGCCTGATTTATACAGAGCTAAACACACTACTGCTGTTGGGATGATCATCATTACTGGGATTGTGCTGTTCACTTGCTAAGCTGCTGCTGCTGCGTCTGAAGGAGTTAGGACAGAATCGTATTTTTGACAGTAATTAACACTTACCTGGCAGATCTTTGTGCTTTGTGGAAGAGTGCCAACACGTGCCCATTTCACAGATGGAGAATGTGAACTTTGGAGAAGAGGTAACATGATCAGTACTTCACTGTGGAGCAGAAGCGTGGCAGGCCTCCTAACCTCTAGTCTAGACCCTGTGCTACCAGACCACGTTTGCCATTCTTACAAACGGTACCAGGGTTTTCTCTTCCTTCATCTCCCTTTGGTGAGATGGAGAATGAACTTCTGTACGGTACAGCAATGGGCTGCTGCCTCAGAGTCCCAGTTCAAAGCACTTGCCCACTGTACTGACCATTTAAGACCCCTTTTTAGCACAGCATGCTTCCTTGCGCAGGGCATTTGATGACAGAGTCCTAACGGCTTTAGAACATTAAAATGAGGGAGGGGGGTTTTGCAGGTAGGCAGTAGAGATACTCCAGGTTCTTAATTCCAAAGCTTGGAGAGCAGCAGTCTGAAAGCTCTCCCTAGGACTTTTGTTGCAGAATGTGACCACATAACAAACCCCCAAGGGAACTGTGAGGCCAGAAGCCCTCCATCTATATCTCCTATATTTGATCCAACTTAGTTGCTTTCCTGAGCTACTCTGTCTGAGTTTGAAGAGAGTGCTGGTTTTTGTGATTTTTTTTTCTTTCATTGTCAAGAACAGCAGAGAAAAAAACTTCACTTTAATAATAGAAGTAAAATATTCCCATGTGCTACAGGTTGGAGAGAGAAAACCAGGGAAGGGAAGAGAATATAAAAGAAAATCTGGTTATCAAGTGAAAAACACATTCCAAAGATGTCACGTGCTTTGCCGTGCAAGCTTTTCTCCCTGAGCTGTGATTATTGGATGATAGCTCTAGCCTTACTCCATCCCCCGCACACCTTCCTCCTGCTATTACCGAACAGACAGCATGGGCTGTCTTCCTCCTCTTCCTCTCTACCAGCCCTGTCTTGTATTCTTCTTCTCTTGAGGGAGAGGGAGATGTGCACAGCTGTGCATACTGGGAAGAAGTGAGGCTGACAGAGGCAGAGATGGAACAGAAGTATGAGCAGAGTTACAGATGATACTAAGTTAGAAAAAATCCCTGTGTGCATTTCTGAGGGTGATGCGCCACTCTCTCAGGGCCAAGGGCTCCCAGGTTCCTGTCCTCTGGTTTCTGCAGGGCAGGGAATATTAGGTTTTCGGAATAGCTCATGACAAAAAGGTGGAAGGTGAAAGATTTATTTATAGGGGAGGCAGCGGGAGTATAAAGCTGGAACAAGATTTTTGAGCTAAGATGAGGTGATAGGTAGGCCAAGATGCATGGAGGAGCAATGCCTTGTTGTCTGCCCACCGGAATCGTTTCATAGAGTAAGGTCTGTGCTGGCTGTGAAGGCAGAAGGCAGAGTCCCTGTGGAAATGTAAAGCTGGTCTCTGTCATAGCGGAGTCTAAAATCCAGCAGTTACCAGGTGCAGAGGAATTTCCTTGGAGACCCCAGGAATGGAAACATATGATAAGCTGCTAGGATACAGTCATAATAGCAAAGCTCTAAAAAGCAAGTGGATGCTGTTTGTCATCCTTCAGAGAAGGATGCTTTTCACTGAGATGTGGCCACAAGTGTAGGAATCCGGAGATGCATCTCTGTAGATTACTTATAGGTTTTGGCTATGCAATTTATAGGGATACAAGACCCAGCCTGTCACAGCTGTAATTAGTTTCTGGATGCTAAGAAGAGATTGTTTATCTTGTGTGCATGTATGTGTATATACAAGTATTTGTACACACACACAGAGTATAGGTGTGTACACCTTAAACTTGAGAAGTGACATAAAAGTTACTCTTTTCCCTGCTCTTTTTCTAATGTCTGCAAAAATATACAGTTCCTCATTGTTATTACCACTTTTCTGCTGTAATCTTGAAATTTTATCTGTTAATTAAAGAGCCAGGACCAGTGATGAGCATGAGTGACCTACAGCCACTACCCCTGTGTTCATTCTTTGCTGCTTCTTTGCTGCTTCTTTGCTTCTTCTCTAGTTGCGCAGCTTATGCACATTATGTACAGTGTGTCAGGAGATGTTTGTTTCTTACTGTTTAGGCAAATGAAGTATATTATAGATCAAATGTTGGAAGCCATTGAAAGCATGTTAAATCAGAGACACCACTGATGTAAGGGCATTAATGAGGGACAGCCCATGGTGGTTGACAGTATCGATTCTAGTGTTAGGTGGCTGTTAAAAACACTAAGCATCTGATCCATACTTTTTAGCAGCCTAAGCAGGGTGGGGATAAACATCTCAACACACACTACATGACAAGACTAATGCTGCTTTTGCAGGTATTGAACCTAGGGGATGCATTTCTCTTTCAGCATGTGTGCCCTGGAGTTTGACACCTCGTACAAAGAACTCTGAGAGTTACATCTGCTCTGCATGATGGAGCCACGGGGTAGGGTGGTACGGAGAGATCATGCTGCGTAAGCATGGGCTAAGTAATATCTAAGATCCACTCAGCATTTTTGCAGAACTTTATGTATGTTCTTTCTGATGTGGAAAGAGTTTCCTTGTACCTGTTCTAGTATTTCTGGCTCCTGTTTGGTTTCATGACTGAAATCATGTGCTTTTTTGGTTTGTTTCTTGGGCATTGTTTTGTTTCTGAGTTTGATGAATGTCTTTATGGTTAGCTGCAAATATGGAAGAATAAACATGGAAGAACTCACCATGTTTTTCAACATCTACAGCATTCAGTTTCATCTTTGGGGTAAGATGTAGGAAGTTCTTCCTTTGTCTGCTGAACTGTGCACTTGCATATAGCTGCCACTACCAGCTGGAGTAAGAATCTCTCAAACTGTGTCATAACTCCATCTCCATGGATGGTGATTCTGTTAGTTCAAGCATAAAGATAAAGGCATGTCATACGGTGCTTTGAATTTGTGCATAACAAAATATATGGCTTATGCCTCAGCAGTTTTAGGGTCTAAATCTCGTTCCTGCTGTTGCTGTGGAGCTCTGAGATGGCCACAGGATGCAGGAGGGTGCCAGCCTTGTGGCTGCAGATCTGCTGTGTTATTCTGCTCAGATCTTTTGCCCAGGCCTGGTGTCGAGTGCTTGGTCAGAAGCTGTCACTGCATAGCCTAGACAGTGATGGGATTCCTGTGGGTGTAATATGCTCGAGCTGTGAGTCGGGATGTCACTCATAATGACTGATGGCTTCAGGTGATTAAGAGAAAGTGTTGTCAGGCTTCCTTGGCAGGCCAGCAAGAAGGGTAGTGGCAATAACTTGGAGACCCATGTGGAAAGGGCAATGTTACTGAAACCAGCAGGGCAGGGTGAAGGGGATTTGGAGGTACGTTCAGGATTTGGAGGTACATCTTTCCTTCTCGGAGAACAGATTTGGGCGCTTTCAGAGTGGAATTGGTGAGGAGGGGATGGCACAGATCTTGAGAGATATACTGAGGCTTCAGCTGTAGGGAGGCACTCTGGGAACCAGTGAACATGAAAAAGGGATGCAGAGGAGAGCAGTCTTCCAACAACTGGCTTTCATTGCATAGGATCAATGAATAAAGTGTGTCAGGGAAAAGACAGGTAGTATGTTGTACGTATTTTCTGCACCTTAATTTAGAATCAGGTGAAATTAAAACTATTTCTTTTAAATGCACAAAATTTTACAGTTTTCCTTCTCTGGATTTCATACCTGCTCAGATCTTGCTTTGTGAGAAGTTCTGGTAAAACAGGTTTTGCATGAAAATGGTGCTGAGGGCAATGATTTACAAAGCTTTGGAAGGAAGTTTACTCAGAAACTGACTCATTCTTCCTGAGAAAACGTGTACTTGGAGGGTGAAAGTCTTTCTGCATTGAAGAAACAGGACCTTTTTTAATATAACCTGGATGGAGGGCAAAGCAGGGAGGTGAAAATGATGCTGTTTTTAGGAATTTAGGTTTACTGTAACTTCTGCTGGGCACAGACATGGAAGGTGATCCGGAGCAGTGCCTGGCCTTCCTGTGCCGCACAGCGGGGCATGGTGCAGGGTGTGTTGGTCCAGCCCCTCACGACTGGTGTCTTCATACTGTATAGGGTGGGTCAGGGCAGAGAGACATGCTATACTCGCAGCGGTGTTTGATATCCATAGAGAGCTGTGGGTCTCTGCCTCTCAACAAAGCTATTTGATGTGGATGTAGTGCTTTCCAGGCGTGCTGCTTCTGACTGTTGTATCTTGGTTACAGCTGGTTCATGCCTTTCTGAAGGATACTCTTCTGTCTGCTGCATTGCTTTCTGGCTGTGTTGTAGGCCTCAGCTTCCCAGATGTGAAAGTGATGGTAATAGCTCTTGCCTCTTTCGTGCGTTGGGAAGATGTGTACATTGAAGGTTGTAAAATCTTCTGCTACCAGGCAGATGGATGTGTTGGGTTCCAAAAGATTGTGAGCGGGATCCGCGAAAGCACTTTGGTGTGTATAAAGTTCATTTTGGGTGGCGGTGAAAACTGCTTAGTCAGCATAACTGCCTGGCATACCATATATATCTACTTTTTCTGTTTTTTTTCACCACAATGCATCTTACTCTGTTCCTGCATATGCCCAGAAGTGTTTCTGACTTAGCTGAATTGAATACCTGTGTAGTTTTCTGTTGTCCAGTCTTTTTGGATGTCCCTGTGCCTAACTTGGAAATGGGAGCAGCAAGAACAGGAGAGGCCATATTGGAGGGTACGCTTTCTAGACACCCCCCCCCCCCCCCCCCCCCCGCCCCCCATACCTGTTCAGATCACTGAATTTAGAATTTTTTCCTGCTTCCAGGGGCTGTGAAAATACATTGCTCACAGTCCAGGTCCTCTGTCTCTGAGCCCTTTACTTAGCGTACTGGAAAGAGCCCTTCATCAGCCCTAGGGCTCTGGATGTTTGGGCTGTGTATGTACTGGGAAAGTGACCAGTCATTTAACTGTGCTTGTCATTAGTTGGTCTAATCCCCACTCAACCCATGATGAAAGCAATTTTACTATTCAAGAACATGGAACAAGTAGTTTCCAGTAGTTGCCACTGTGATTGGAACCAGGTGGAACATGATCTCAAACCCATTTGCTCAAATAATAACGGAAACAATTTGTTATCCATTGTGATTGCAGACTTAGAGTTGAAGGATATACAGATTAAGATGCATTTGAAATATTTTTCACTCTCATCAAAGTCAGCACAAGTTTGAGAGAAAAGAGATGCATCTTCCTTCATGATTTATGCATTTTTATATAATTGTTTAAAAAGTCCAAAAATGCATTCTTTATTTCAGATAATGTATGAGCTGGAGAGGTGTAAACTTCAGATCACAAGCTGAGTTTACGAGGTTGGCAATTAGAAAAGGGAAAAAAAAACAAAGAAACATTTTTTTCTTAAAGACTAAGTGCACATGATATGAGACCCATAATGGCATTTTAACTGAGTTGCTTTCCTAGCATAATTGCACTCTAAATTGCTTTAAATAACATCTAAGGAGAGACCAGTTATTGGCAACTTTAGTAACACAAGTAGGTTTTTCAAAGTCTTTGTCAAATTTAGGATAGAAATCAGCTAGAGAAAAGGTGTAAGAGTTCTATGTGATTAACACTTTAAAAATTTTTAAATCCTCTTTGTAGTCGTTTTGTTTTTACTCAACAGAATTGTTCTCACTGTCTCTGTGTGCAACGTGTTCATTGACAACTCCATATGCAAGATCTTGCTTACCGTAAGGCAAACGTTACCAGGAGTCCGTGAGATTTGCCCATCAGAAAGGCCTGAGGCCCAGAGCAGCTGTGCAGAGGGGAGAAGGGCTGGATGTCTCTGCAGGTCTGTGTTTTCAGCCTTCAGGCCTAGCTGGGTGCTAATTCTTGCCTCATTTAGTTGATGGTTCTCAGGGAAATTGTGTTTGTGCTGAGTGTATATAGCAATAAAATTTGCCCAGCTCTTGCTTTCACTGCCACTGCCAAGTCTGGTAATTAATCAAGACTGTACTATGGTCGACTCTTTCTTATTTTCCTTTCCCCCTTTCTGAAGTGAGTAATGAAGAATGATGTCTTCACTTCTTCACCTCCACGTCTCGTCGCCTGCTGAACACTCGAACTAGTCCCTTTGACAAGCAGCCTGCACCAGAGAGAAAGTGCCACAGATGACAAATGTGGCTTTGGAGTTTGGCAAGCATGAGGCTGGCTTTGTGACACTTCTCTGTTTGCCACCATCAATCTTCCCCTGTCAAAGGCCCTTTTGTCCCGTCATTGTTGCTGTTTGTTTCACGTTTTGCGTTGAGACCTACTTCTGCTTGGGCTGGCTGGACACTGTATTTGTTCTGCACAGTAGGAGAAAAACTGCTCTAACCAGTGGGCCAAGTACCATAATAATGGTTAATAGGGGTCAGTGCTGCAGGTCTGAAGTGGCTATTAATAAGTAAGATGGAGAAGAGTTTGTGTGAATTTCTGATTCTTTTCCAGCCCCTGCTTTCAGTCTTCTTTCCCTGCACAATAAAGTTTTAAAAGAAACTTTAAGGTTAAAATCAAGTCAAAGTCTTGCAACCAAGAGGTGTTTTTTTTTTTTTTCCTTTCATACGAAAGTTAGCTTTTTAAATGTTACAAGTTGTCATTGTAATAATATCTGCTAATCATTAGTAGTTTCTACCTGAATATCAAAGCACTTCAAGTCATCTGAGAATTAATTCTCAGAAGCCCTCTGAGGTAGAAACTGACAACATCGTTACAGTCATTGTTGAAAGTAAGGGAAACTAAGGTACTGGAATTAGAAGAGACTTTAGATTTCATGAAGAACCAGTGGCTGGTCTGGAATTGGAAGTTAGGTCTGGTCTCTCAAGACTGCCAAAGTATGCTGTAGGCAGCAGCTAACTGAAATATTAGGGAATAAGTTGTGTATGTTATCTCTAGTGCCATCACAGTGTAAGAATGGCTTTCCATGAAAGCACCAGAGTTTCTAATTTGTTACTTGTGAAGAACCTAATTTTTAAGGTCACCTATTAAGTCACCTGTAGTTTTGGAACATTTTTGAAGAGGAGATCATGATTTGATGCACAGTGAAGTCTTTTATTGCCACACTTCGAGAGACTGAAAGGAACGTAAGCCTTTTAGTAATCTGAATTATTCAAAACTGTTAATTTAATAGAATAACTTTACAAAATCAGAGAGCTTTTCACAGTGGCACCGTGCAATCCAGTTAGGAGGTTCCAGAGAAGATGCTTCATAAGCTCAAAAGAGTATGTCTTATTCTCTATACACCTAAGTAGTCTAAAGAGGAGATCAAATTCCATCTAGAATTTCTGCAGAACAACCACTGTCCCAACTCTTACTTTAATGCTGACTTCACAAGGCAAGACTTGACTTAGACAAATAGGCACAAATGTATTATGTGTGGCCCTTACCTTGTGCTACTGCTGTTGAAGAACTAGTCTCCACTCTATCCACTTAAACACTGGTGGAATGGAGGAAATGTCACATAACATGGGTACTTCTCTCCCCTAATAACAGAAGGGAATACAAGCATGAGTTACTCTTTCTGAATATTTAAATTTCTTCTGATTACAAGCATAATCTGTATTTTCTAAAACCGAAAGAAGCCTTTTGTGGTGCCAGATCATTTTGTAATATTACTAAGAATTGTGAAAAATATTCAGTGGTTTTTTTTTTGTTGTTTTTTTTTTTTTTTTTTTAATTGGGTTTGGGGAGAATCTGAGATTAGGTTTAAGAGAGTTAATTCACAGAAAAGTCTTGTTCACTCAGTACCCAGTATTTCCTAGTATTTCACAGTAGTTTGTTTCAATTAATTTTCATTGTTTCTCAATGTTCAATCAGTTATTTTTTCCATTAGTTTAGGTTACTTCAAGTGGCAACTGGGTCTGTGCATTTTTATTTTTTATTTTTTTTAACAGACATATGTGAGTAAAATAAGAAAAAATGTCAAGGGAACCCATAGACAGGTACTCTTCTACTTTGTAAGTCATAAAATTCACTATTGCTCTAAGATTCCTAAACTTTAAGGCCAGAAGTGGTTTGACCTTCTTTCTGTACAGAAGAGGCACTGGAATTGCACCCAGCGATCCCTACGCTGCTTCTTGATGCTTGTGTTGGTAAAGCGAAACCTGCAGAAGGACACCCAGTCTGGGCTTTAAGATATTAAGGGCTGGAAAACCTTTCACTTCCCTTGATCATTTATTCAAATGATTATTCAACATGGCTGGAAGATATTGAGCCCTGTTTTTCACCAGAATTTATCTGGCTTCAGTTTGCAGCTCCCAGCCAATTTTTCTTATGTTATTTTCAGTTAGGTTGAAAAGCCTGTTAACCCCCACTGTTTCAATCCATTGAACGCATCTACGTGTTCACTGTGGACATATTTGTATGTGTGATGTAGTATGGTGCAGAGATTGCTGAGCTGATGGAAACTTAGTCCAGTAAATCCACATAATGCAAGGATTATGTTAATGCTTCTGTTGCATTTAGCTCATTCAACATTTTGAGAGAGAGGTGTTTTGGCAAGCTGAAAAGACAGAAGCAGTAATAATGTCTTCATACAAATAAGTGTTGCACCTTCTTTCTTTGTAAATCTGACTCCTGAACACTTGCTGATCTTTATATATGTTTGCCTGTCCCGTGTGAATTATATTGTGAATCTCTTGAACTGTTTCCCATATATTTAGAATCTATTTGACAATATGTAAAGTAGACATACAACATCCAGAAACTGGCTTTTTTCCGCTGTTCTAATTCTTCAAGCATATGGCCTCATACAGTAAATACACCCTACCATGTGCCAGAACATACAGTGTATGTGTGTATATATATATACACACACATTGAGGGACAATCTGTCGTTTTTCTCCTTTCACTAAAAGCACGGTTTGCTTTTCACATCTCCTAAGGGAGTCAAACAGTTACATGTGAATTTATGTGAACAAACTAAATATGTGCAACTTGAGTCAATTTGTGACTAAGTAGGGATGAGATAATTATTGAAAATCAAGGAATTAGAAGTGTTGCTTACATTGAACCATAGCAAAAAAAGGTACAACAAGGGAAAAGAGAAATGTTAAGGAAGGAAGCTTCAGCTGAATATGATAGAGGGTAAATCTCATATCAGTACGATCCGCCAAGCGTAAGTGGTGGTGGGTTTAGTAGATCTTTATTCAGACTTGGACAAAATGGATGGAATTATTCATTGTTCATTGGTATGCACTGCCAGGACCCTTATGTGTTGTAAGGGATTCCCCGCTTGCCTAGGCCAAGGTACAGAATAACGTGTGCTGATTGTGAGATGAATCTGTAAATAACATATTTAGCTGTTATGTTAGTTAAAAAAAAAAAAAAAAAAAAAAAAAAGGCAATCTGACTGCAAGTATGACAAAGGCAAGTGATTTGGCTGGCTGGAGCCAACAGCAGTCAGAAGGTGGCTTTGACTACCTGCTGTGAGGTGATAGCAATTGGTTGCTGGCATCAGACCACATCTTTTGACAGCTCTTGACAGGACTTGGGAGACATCTTTTGAACACATGCACTGAGAGGTGTTGACGGGGATTGGAAGGTGGTTCCTGACAATATTTGCTGTAGGCACCGACATCAGTCAGGACCCAGCAATTGTTTGAAGGACCATTTTCTGATGAGTTACAAACATGAGTGGTTGTGGACTCAAGTTGACAATATCAGACTAGAAGGCAAAAGTGGTCTTTCCTTAGTCTGTTTGCATTAGTTGACGTTCAAGGCTGTGCAACGATTATTGTGGTAGAGAATGAGCTGAAATGACGTTCAACAATATTGCTTACTTCATGGGAGGTTGAAGTGCGAAGAGGAGGGATGGTTGCAAACAAACAGATCTACTCACCTCTCTCCTTTTGCATGTACCACAATGGGAACAGTATGCTTTTTCTGAGTGGCAGAATTGTACAGAACCTCACATTTTCTAGTTTCTGCTAAGCTAGGATATATGATCAAAGCAGCAGGGAGTGTTTGTGAAAGCTGCTATATCCTTACAGAAGGTTTCACCTTCTGAATAGGTTCTCCTGAAACTTCTCTTAGGGATATTTAATGTGTGTTTTGATGTCATTTTTCCTGTGAATTCTTTGTTTGGTGATTTGCACATTATAGGGAAGGAGATGGTGATATTATTTGTTTGTTATGGTCTATGAATATCTGTGGCCTGTGGAACGGATAAGCTGGAGAGCATCAGCGTGTTCCTAGCTCTGAAGTTTTCTCCATATTTTCAAAAAAAGGAATATAGAGATGTACTTTCAACTGCACTCTTGTTTCTACATTCCCTGTGACTGTGTTCCAGCTTGACAGTCTCATGTGTGAATGTGAGTCATTGTGCTCTAGAAGATGCTACACATTGTTCTCAATCTAATTTTATCTTTGGTCCTTATGTAATATGGTGGCTGGTACCTCCTAGATGGACAAACGCCAGCAATGTTTGCTCCAAAACTCTTCAGACTGAAATGTGAACTTTGTTATTGAGAAATGGAACCCTCTGTGCAATACATCAAACTAGGTGTCTTTGGGTTTTCATGATCACTGCTATGGCCAGTGAAGCCCTCTGTGCTTCTTTCTGATCATTCTTGAAATCCGTTCATTTGTATTGAGGTCGCCTTATGCTACTGGGTCACTTCTTATACTACTTATGTCACTGGGTAAGCATGTTATGAAGAGGTAATCCCTTTCCCAAAGAGATTATATTTTAAAAAGAAGATGAGATGATGGGCGGAGATGATCCATGGATAGGGACAGCACGGAGAAAGATGATGGTTCTGACCAACACGATATGCTGTGACTACAGCCTTTCTGAAGCTGAGACAGTAACGAGCGCTTGGTCTGTGGAACTTGCTACATTAGCAAGTATCTGGAAAACATCCTTGCATTAAGAAGAGGAACATAAGAAAAGAAGGAAGTAGCATTTCACTTCAAATGTTCAGCAGCTGTAATGACAAAGGAAGTTATCTATGTTGTACAGAACAGGATTGATGTGCTTGATATTAGCAGCTCTGAGCATGCAGTTGGTGTAGCCAGAGCAGTGCAGTGAGTTTGTTAAGCCTGTGCTTGTCCAGCACAACTGCTAATACATGTTCATGAGAGGATACAGAAGTGGAATGTTCTTTTCTAGCTGACTACATGAAGCCCCATCTACCCACGGAAAGCAGCTCTGGTGCTGAGCTTTTCTTTGCCATTCCACTGTATTAACCATCTTACTACAAAACATACTCTGACTTGCAATATTCTGCAATAATGCTACATTTCCAAGTGATTCTTATGCCGTACTAGAAGTTACTAACTTCTAGTATTAATTTTATTTCTAATATAATGGTATATTGTTATATTACTATATGTTACTATATAATAATGTATAGTTACATATGTTCATATAATGTAAATGTTGGAAGATGCTTGGGAAGAGCCCTTCAGTAGTCACTGAGGATGTCAGGTAGGAATTGGCTTCTTTCAGTAGCAGCTGCCAGGACTGGTCACAGTTGTAGAATGGAAACACTTGAGACAAAAATATACATGTCTTTGTCAATAAGGGAGAAGGGGGGGTTGTTTAATTTGGGAGTACTAACTGCTATAAACTTGCTTCTGTTTGGGTTTACAAGGGCTCATTCTAATCAAGTGACATACAGTAAAGAATAAAATTGCAAAATGTTGTCATGAGATGCCAATGCAACCCAACAAACTGTCATTTCAGGAGCATTTACAGTTCTGGCTCTTTTACCTGATGCTCTTAGAGCACCTTTCTTGCAAGTTAAAGGGTGTCTATACCCTTATTTCTGTGAAGGGTGTCTACATCAGTGGATACATAGGAGAGAAGTGGTACAGAAATTATTTTTCTCAGAAGTCCACTATAATAAGCATTTGCTCATGGATTTGGTTTCATTGTTGTTAAGTGTAAGCACTATGGAATAACAATAATTATAACACCCTGCTCACATGCAGCACTTCTTTTCTGAAGAACTGATAGCACCTCAAAGAATCTTTGTCCCCTTACGTGTACAAAAGATATGTAATTGATGTGATGTGCTGAGGATGAACTGGATGTGGCAGATTCAGGACTAAAAAATCAGGAGTCCTTCTGTGTTTCGCTTTCTTTTCTGGTCACTTGGTCATAGTCTGGCTATTGTGTACAACATGATGTTTTCTACTAGTCTATCTTTTCCTTCTGTGTTCTTCTCTGCATTTTAATTGCTATTATTTTAGTATCTGTAAGGTTCATATCTAGTCTGAAAGAGAAGAGGTAAGACTGGGAAGTACTTCTGTGTTATTTCAGCATAGTATCCTCTCATCTCAGTTTCTTCATCTCTATCCATCTGCCTCCACTGATGTACAACTGTTTTGAAGGTTCACCTTTTGCATACAATGAAGTAAGTGTAAATCTCCCATCAGTACTAGTGGGGGAACGTTGAAGCTGTTACTGACGAATAAGCAAAGATATCCCCACAAGGGGCACAACTATCTTTGGGAGTTAGTTTGAGTCTCCACAAAGTAGCCACGTGCTTATCCAGTTACCTGTGTGCCGTAAGCAGGGAGCGTAAAAGAAGCTGAGGGGATGAAACTGAAAGAACATCACTTGGGAGTTTGACCCTGTTTTCTCTGGAGGTAGAGCCTTCTGTGCCTTTTTCTGCCCAGCAGGACTGTCTCGGCTGTGGGTCTCCCAGTGGTGCTGGTAGAACTGCTGGAGCTGCCCTTGAGGTGCACTGATGGTAGGAAGGAAGCTTTACTGTTGGCCCCATGTATCAGGGTCTATGCAGCTGAAAGGCAAACTGAAATACTCCTAACTTACCATCGTGGAGAGGTGTTGCCTTCTCACCTTCCTTGTGGACAGTTAGTCCCTCTCCTCTCCCCTGATAATACTGCTTTCCTTAAGCTTTTGAGATTTGACTGCCCTGCTCAGTTTGCAGCTTAGCAGTGGCTCCTGGCCAGTAATTGTGCGTTTGGTGCAACTCCCTATTTTTAGTTTCCTGTGGAAATGTGGTGCAATATGATTTATTTTTGTATTGCTACACTGAACACTCACTCCTTGAAGAGAAAGAAGGTTCTTCAGATGTCATAGAAGAAGAAGCTACTCAGGCATTTGGCTATAGGAGAGTTCAGCAGACTTTAGAATCTTTTTTTTTAAATTATTTTTCCTGTAAAATCACATTGTGTTTTTTCTATAAGGTAGATGTATCTCTTAAAGTCAGGCCTCAAATGCAAATAAGCTAACAGTCAAAATTAATTTTCTGTGAGCAGTTTCTCGTACAAGTTTAAAATTGTTCCCTTTACCTTTTTCTCCATTTTTTCTCATTCCACATTGCATGTCACTTGCTATAATATTCACAGAAGGAAAACACAGAAGGGACTCATTGCAACCAGCTCTATATTTATCTGAAAAACAACAAAATTCAGAGGTGTTTGTCTAGTCCTATATTTAATAATGAAATGCTGCAAGATTTCTTCACATTTCCTGTCTTCCAAATATTTTAAAGCAGTTGATCATCCCCATTAAGAGACAAAGAAACTTAAGTCCAATGAAAGGTTTTGTGAGATGTCCACAGCTGACATCCAGCAGAAAATAGAGCTGAGGATGAGATTCATGTCCTAAACCCCGAGGCCGCTCTGCCATCCTCGCTGCAACAACTGTCGGATACGTTCCCTCTTCTCCCCTGTCCCTGCTGTTCCAAGGTCAAGAATCAGGGAATTAAGCTTCAAGTCGAGGCAGCTCTGCTCGTGAGGCCCCCTGAGCTGAAGCCTTGTTCTGCAATTAGTGCCGCCTCAGCAAGCTGGCTTGGAAAGGGAAACAAAGAGAAGCCCTTCCAAATTGCAGTCATTATCTCTGCAGACTTTCTTCTCAAAACTGTGAGCACCACGTAGGAATAGCATACCGAGAGATGCAGGCAGAAGTAGATGCATTCATGTTGGCTGTGGGGGTGCTCAGGATTATCTGTCTTGAAAAGTGAACCTGCAGCATCCAGACATCAAGACAGTGTCTTAGCCTTGCAGAGTGCAATGCAAATACTACCACGTGGTTGCACATTGCTCTTCCACTGGAGATTAAAGAATGTGGAAGCATCTTCAAAATAGGGATCACTGCTACAGAAGTTTACTAGTAAAGTGGCCTTTTAATTAAAGTTTGTGGATTTGGTAGTAAGGTGTGGAAAAGATCTGCTGGAATGTCTTTAGTTTTTGACTAAAGGTGGGTGGACTACATCTAAGCTATATAAAAAGTAATTAAAAGCAAATCTATTGTCATTTGGCTTAAAATAACTGCACGGAGATCTACAAAGGAGGTCTGAAAAAATGTTAAGTGTGTACAAACTGGAAAGGTTGAAAAGCATTATAATTAGATCACCCAGTCTCCTGAAGAATGTGTCATTGTTTCCTTTGAGTTGTAAAAGTCCTAGGTTAAACAAAATATCTGCTGATATGACTGAGAATTGCACGCATGTTGATAAGGCTGTAGTGACTGCCTGTCATAGCTCCACGGGAATGCTCTGCCTCTAGACTTCATACAGACTTCGGGGGATTTTAACTCTTTGTACTCAGCCATCAGATTCAACTAGGGTGCAAGGCAGAGCTGTGCAGCTCCACTGGTCTTTGAAGAACTATTTGGCTTCACAGCCCATCTGTTCTGGTGTTCTTCCAGGAAGACTGAAGATGTGTAAGATCCCCATCACAGACATGCTCCGTTTTGGTTCTGTTTAACAACAAATAGCAGACAGAACAGCCTTGTCAAAGCATGACAGATTATTAGCAATTTCAGAGATAGCATTTGAAGTTTTCTATCTAAGAAGAAAAAAGCAAAATGTACATATGCCCATTTCCTGTGGCTAGTGTCCTTTTTCCAAACACAGAGCACTGTGACTATTTATTGCAACAGGGAGTCCAAGGCTTTATCTTTTCAAGTCCTCAACTTGCTTGTACGTTGTGATTTGTAGCTCAGGTGTTGTTATATATTTTGACTTCTCTGGCTTCAGTTTGGTAAAAGTTAATATTCATACGATGTTCCTCCATTCAGTTTCCCAGAGTGGCAGACTTTTAGTTAGGTCAAATTTACTACGAGCAATTTACTAATATCTAATTTGGTTGGTCTATTTCAGAGAAAAAAGAAATTGGCTTCTTCAGTCACAGGAGGTTTCTGTTAAAAGTGGATCGGGAAACTGAGGTTTGCGTATACTACATTGAAATACTGATGGCATTTGCTGCTTCTTGCAATAAGAGACGAAATCACTTTTTGGAGATAGAGTGGTATGACCAATAGTTATTGCAGCATGAGGTGATAAGTTGAATTTTACAGTTTTCTTGTCTTAGAAGCTTCACTGAGTTTTCCCAAGTCTTTTGGGTCTTCACAACAGTGTAGGACTGGTTCTTAAATAAAAGATATTTCAGTCTCTTCAGGGCTTGCATGAGAGATCCAGACTGTTGCTTTCCTTATGATAGCTCAGAATTTAAGCTTTGGTTATTAAAGAACTGCAGAGCAGGAAAGACTGTGGAAGTTAAATAGATTACAAACACATTCCTATTGGAAAAGCATTATGTATTATAATTGTTGTTTTTAGTATTATTTCGTAGCTTTCAAAGCACTTCAAAATCTAGCGAGTGTTTCAGGCCATTTTAAGCTTTACCAAATTGATTGTCCTGTCTGTGATCAGGGACTGGGATCAGGAGGAGTTTAGAAATGGGTAGCAGCAGCCAAAAGGGAATTGGTTACATCTTGCTGCAAACATTTGGCTGGTGTCACTTTTAGATACAGGAACAGATGAGCCATTGATTGGATCAAGCAGGGAAGTTCTTGCTTCATAATTCTTCTGTAAAAGTTTTCATTGAAAATATATAATTTGATAGCCCCCTAAATTAGAGAGCTTTTTGTTTTGTTTGCTTCTTTCATTTGTTTGTCTTATTTTTGAAGTTTGATTTCGTATTTGTATGTCTTTTTTTTTTTTTTTTTTTTTTTTTGGTAAGTGATATTTCACAAGAGGATGTAAAAGTCTGGCTTCCCTGTGAGTCTCTTGATCCACCTGAAATAGCATCTATTGCAGCCTCCTTTCAAAAGCAGAATTGCAAGAAATATTAAAAAATAAATACATTTAATTGCTGCTGTAATTCATCAGAGGGATTCTGGTCTTACATTTTAGGAGGAGGGAAGTATTCCTTAACCTTCCTTAGCTAAATACCATGTTGCTGATCATTGCAGCTGTTTGTGCTGTGCAATTTGTCGTCTTCATCACATTACAGTGTATAAGAAACCTACCATGAGTCAAGAGTAAAGAAATGAACCATAATGTTCCTCTGAATTACCTCCTCCATGTGGAAACGCACCTCAGACCATGTGTGATGGACCTGGACTAGTTAATATGCTGTTATTAGACCTAGCTAGAGCTCTAAATAGAGGATGCATCATTTAGCATAAGTATGGCCTTCATTTGGATGCCCTGCCCATTCTAATGGCACTGTTTCCATAGCAGCTAATGCACTTCGGGGAAGAGGGAGACAGGAATCAAACTCGTGACTAACATGGCTGTCCCGAGCTCGTGACGATACAAACTTTGCGGCACCCACATTGTCACGTATCTTTCAGTGTGTGGTATGTCTAGGGAAGTCACTGAATAGTACACTAGGGTAATTAAACTCTACATTTCCCTAAGAGACCGTTCTGATTAGTCATTGCTAACTACCTTCCCTTCATTGAATTCATGAGAAAGAACTGGGTTTGCCAAACGAACCCCTGCACTCTGAATCAAATTTCACTTATAATGGCTTGAATCTTGGTCCTGGAGTTGTAGTATTCTCTTGTAGGACTCCATATGGATTTACAGTCATAGTTGTTATTGTCATGACCAGCCTCTGTTGACCAGTTTCAATAGCTCCCCAGTGCGTACTCTAGACTTGGTGGCAGCCAGCCTGGTGCAGAGCACGGTACGGATGCTGTGCAACTTTGCTCCTGGCAGCACGCAGCGATACAGGGGAACATACTTGAAGGAACGTGGTATCGTTGCTGGTCTTTGTGGCACATGAGCTTCCATTTTTAAGCTAGAGGGAACTTCCTGTAACCTTTCATTTTAGCTCTGATTACTTGAATTTTACATGAATTTATCTGAATCTTCAATTCTCATCTGTTGACTGGGGTACAGTTCTGTTATGCATGTATATGGATCTGTCTGCTGACACATCCAAATTTGGATTTCCAGCCTATGTTTCATTGTGAGCCATGTGGGCTTAGTATCTACCTTTTCTCTAACCCAGACATCTTGAAGACACTAGATGAATTCAGCCTAGGAAACGCCCCTGTTGTCTCTTGCTTGGGGGCAGAGGCCTACCTGCAGTGAGTCCCAGCCGTGCCGCCCACGGTGTAACTGTGCTGCCTTGGGTCCCCAAGTCAGGCAGTCCAAACCTCGGCCAGTGACCAGTGGTCACCCCCACGTGCTGGCAGCTGCCCTTGGCAAGTCTAGCTAGAAACCACGTATTGCAACCAGTACAGAATAGGTAGGAGCGATAGAGCACCCAGTGGCTTGTGAGGCTTTCTCTTACGCGTGTGCTACCAATGCATGGTTATTTCTTTACAGGTATTCATACATTCATGATTTACAAGGGCTGGGACTACTTAAATGTTTAGGAAACAGCGTTTCCAGTGTGTACCCTCTGAAATTTTTTCCACAGTCCTCTGGGGATATCTGTTCTATCTGTCAGTATACAGATTTTTCTTTTAAGTGCTTTATAAAACACACCTTCAGGGAGAGGGTACTGGCCGGGCACCTAGAAGGTCTGTTTATGCTCTTAGCTCTGCCTCTGCTTGCTCTTTGATGCTGGCTTCATCATTTCACATTCTCTTTGCTTTAATTCCATCTTTTGTTGAATGGAAAAATCACTACTTCCCCCTTCAGGTGAAAGTTATTCCCCAACTTCACCACCACCGCCCCTTGGACCAGTGTGAGGAGGACAGGCAGTCTCCCAGTATGTTTCGTATTGCCGTACCAGCTGTTGTGCTGACAGGCTACAGATGAGATTTTGGAAGAGAAGGGAGTGTCCAAGGTTTTAACTTCAAGTCTTGGATTTTGTTTACATTTTCTCATTTCAGTAGCACTTCAGGATATCCAGTTCTCAGGTCCTGCTTCATCCATCCTGAAACAACCCAATTATACCAGTTCAGCAGATACTGGAGATGAAACAGACTGCAGTATTTCCCGAGGGCTTAAGCACAGGTGGAAGAGCCATTTCTCACCTGGCAGGGCTAGAATAGCAGGAAGCTAGAAGGGAATCAAAGGACTCCTGTGGTGCAGCGGAGGAACAAAGCGGACAGTCAGTAGTGAATACTGACACGAGCCACTCAAGCCTGGAGGCCCCAATTTACATTCCCTTGTCCACTTAGTAGATTACATGGTCACAGAGAGTGGGACAGCTCTTTTCAATAAGATTAAAGATAGAGAAGGTGTAGAGAGCCTCTCCCTGCGCTATAAGGCTGGTGGTTTTATGTCTTCTAGTATCACTTGAAGCACTGAGGTTTCCAGCACACTGACTTAGGGTTAGAGCAGTATTCTCTCTAAGCAAGAAAAGCAGTTTCTATTTGGATCTTTTAGTAGATTCCCTTAGGCTGAACTGTGGCCAGTCGCATTATTTTTTCTATGTCCAGGATTGCCACAAGAGGCTGCCCCACTTCTCCAGTTCTACTAGTTGAAGAGAAGTAGATGGCATTGTACTGTCATGAATTCCCTGAAGCAATCAGCACTTCTATGCTAAGGGAGTCTTAAATTGCTGTGATTTATTTATTTTTAAATAAATCTGTATTCAGCTGAGGAAAAGCCTCAGGAAGGCTTTCGGCTTGCATTGGAGGTGAAATTGGCCCACTCAATGAGAAGCAGAACATCGCTTCTTCCCGTATTTGCCTGAGCTGATGCTTCGTTGAATAATGTGACTCATTATTTACATGGTATATTAGCAATAGATCATTGACTGGTACCTGTGGTTAAATCACAAAAGGAGGGAGATTAACATGCTTTGCATCTTGAAATAATTTTTCTTTACCTCCAGACTGTGCCATCTCTCTTATTTATATGGAAACAGGGAGCTACACTGAAAGTTGTCAATTTATGTTGCATATTGTAGCAAATAGAAGGCTGCTGCAAGTGGGCTCAACACCACACACACAAAACTTCCTGACGCGGGAGCTGCCTGCTCCAGAAGCAAAGGAGCTAAAGTAAGCTGACTGGCAGCTGCACATGCCATCTCGTGTGCTCTTGCTAGTGATTTTGCTGCTATAAGCCACAGACCTTCCCTGTACCAAATTTCCACAAGGATTGGAAAGAATCTGTGCTTGGAAAACAAGCTCCAAAGCATCTCTAGGGAGCACGGAAGATGTGGTAGTAAAGGAGAAAATCCAAGGAAGGTGTAAGGCAGAAGGGAGCAGGAAAGAGGGTGAGGCAGGAGAGAAAATAAAAAGAGCTGTGTTTGGGGGCTGCGGAGATGTTCTGGTGAGGACACAGGCTGATTGTACAGTGAAACATGTTTCCCAGGGTGCTAGAATCGCTACCCCAGTGGGCAGCAGCACGTCTGGGCTTGCTTATCATTTGTCAGCAATCTGTCTGGCCCTTCCAGCTTCTTGTTTTCTCCTCTCCCTTTCATTTTCCCTGCTGGTCTTTAGCATGCTCTCTGGAGCTAATGCTGCAACAGGGCCTTTAATATGACTGAAGAGCTACTGGAACCAAACTCACTGGGAAATTATTTTTAATGAGCAGAAGCGTGGCACTGAAGCAGTGAATTCCATCTCTAACACAACAAAGAAAGATCCTTACAGTGGAAATCCTGCAGCGCAAACTCTTCAGATGAATAGCTTGTTAGAGGATAAAGCAGTTAGGTGAATAAAAGCCTGATTACGTACCTGGAGGTAAAATGTAATAAGAATCAGAACAAGTAAATGAATAATTTGGCTGCTGCTTCTGTCTGTGGGCTGTGCCTGAGCAGTCTTACCCAATACTTGCTTCTGAAAAAGCAGCGGTATTACAAGAGGCAGAGTATTCAGAAGAGGATTTTGATCTGCATTTGACTGCCTCTTCATTTGTCTCTGAGCTGGGACTGTAAAGTGATAAGGAGGCATTTCGAGCTGTTTTCTACACAGGGTGGTCAGTTGGGGCAGGGCATGTGACAGCTGCAGTCGTGCTGAGACTCCCAGACAGTGATGTGACAATGACGTGACATCTCTGCACGGCCTGGCAGCACGATGGCACTGCATTAGGTGGATGTGGTATGGGAGCGGAGTGCTTACACCTGTATTGCAATCGTCATCTTTCCCTTGGTCAGACACGGGTATTGCTCAGAAATGCACGCTACTCTGCCAGGCTCCCTGGGCTTCCTCCTGGCTTTGAGGAGCTCTTGTCTCCCCCGAGCTGCCTGCTCTAATCACAATCCCCAGGCAGCATTTATTTAGCTTGGAGTAAGTGGTTGGTGTTAACCTCTCACAGACTTAAGTGCCGCTTGCGCATTGCTTCCCGTTTATTTATTCCTTTTTCTCGTTACAGTCTAGCCCCATTTCCCTTGGGCTTTTGTGCTGGGTTTCTTTTTCTTTTATTTGTTTATTTAGACTGTCAAGGTCCTTCTCTCTAAGCCAGCAGCCATGCAGAGAAATCCAGGCCTAAGTGTGAAAAGTTCACATGCCTAGTACCTATTCAGTGTGTTTGGGATATACCTACTGTATCGTTACGCACTGTTCCAGATCAGTGCTGCCAAGGGAAGAGAAAATCCCGGAGTCGATTCCCAAACTTGAAAGTACGCTCTGTCCAATCGCCAGCACAGAGCTACCTTTCATCTAAGTCCATCCAAAAAGCCAACTACCAACTGAGATCGCCTCCCTTGTGCTCACAGCCACTCAGCTTCCCATCGTCATCCCGAGTAATTCCCGCCAGTATCCTGCTACCTCTCCCCAAACAGGGATGGCACCACCACCTCTTCTAGGTAACTGCTATGCTGTCCAGACTGTTAGCAAAAGTCTTCTGCCCAGAATAGTTGGCGAGTGGCTCCATTTCTGATCCAGCTGAATTCATCACCTTTCCTTGTTGAATAGAGCTGGACTTTGCATTTACAGTGGAGTTTCTGTTTGTCTGCAGAGAGAATCTCATCTCTGTGCTAAAGACAAAGTAGTAATTTTCCCCAATGCCTGGCACACGCACAGCAGTCATCTTTTATGTTTTCCCCAATGGTAATTGCTACCTTCTCTCTTCTGTTTTTTCAGACAAACAGCATTAGGAGATGTGCTCTGAGCAAGCCTCTAAATGAAACATGCCATTGCTTTCACCTGTAGTTTTGCACAAAGGCTCTGATGTTTTAGCTGTTGTGAATCTGTTCATCTACTTGTCACAGATTCCCTATCACATTAGTTATCAGATAGTGTGAATCTGCCTGCCTGCATTTGCTAACTTGTAATTAAAGATATCTTTGTTAAGATAATTTAATGTAAATCTATGAAATTGGTGCATTTTCTTTAAGAACTTCTGTTTGATGGTCTTTAATCACATTTATGTATGTTAATGAATCAAGTCTAATAGCTCCCAGTAGAGGAACACAAGAAATAAGAAATTTTCCCAAGGTTGTGCAGGGAATCAGTGTCAGGGTTCCTTCTGGCTGAACCCTTTCTGTTAGCTCTGAGTTAAACTTTTATTGTGGAGTTCGCTTAGGTTGTAACAGATGTGTTAAGAACCCAACATGCAAATCAAAATTTTTGAAATATGAGAAAATGTGCTGTAATGAAGATACATTTTAGTAAGCAAAAAACACTGAAGGAGCCACCAGTAATAACGTCTTGACAGAAGTTCTTGGCTGAGCGTTATTGCCATATCATCTGAATAGAAAGAACTTTACAGTTTGCCTGGCAATTTGTCTCTAATACATACAATACAGATGCACCTGAAGTGTTATATCACCATCAAAGCACAGACGTGTCAACAAGTGCCAGTATGCATCCTTCCTTACTTCTCTGTTCTGCAGAAAATTAAGAAAAACGTTTATCTAATCAAACTCATTTTAGTTCCTTATTTTCTCAAATTTAATTTGGAGCAAAATTTGCACTTTTATTGTAATTAAAAAGTTTTTGTTTGTTTTTAAATGGGGAAAAAGAAATGCTTTCCCTCTGCAGGAAGGGAAGATAGCCAGGAAATAACACGTGCAAGTGTGGCTCATTGTGGTGTTTTCAAAAGTAAGTGCTGAGGTTTGATGGGGTAGTGTTTTACATTTTCTCCTTCATCGCAATCTGGGCTACTGTTTAAGTAAAGTTAATGTAGCCAGAGCTCCGCTTCCCGATCTCTAAATGTAAATCTAGGGCATGCTGCTTAAAAATCTCTAGCATTCAAGAGTAATTACCCCAAATATTGCTGTAGCATGCTTGTTGTAAGCAGCAGTGGAAGTCTTTATTATAAAGTAAACTGCATTCTTTGGGGTTGTTGCAGATTGATAACATTATAACAGTTGAATAATTTGTACCATTTCATGTTATTCTTCCATCTGCCACAGCACTTTAGCACAGCAGCATCTAGGCACGCTGTGATATTTTCGTATTTTGAAGTAGGGTGGTACTGATTCGAATACATTTATTCTCTCTACATCGAAACTAATCTGTGGAGACTCCCCTTAAGGCCATTATTCAGACTGAGCATCTGAATGGAAAAAGCCCGGCCTGGCACCCATTGCAGATGGGGTGGGAGCAGAGCAGAGCAGCTGCGCTCGGGCTCCCTGATAACAGCTGGATTGGGCCAGCAGTTACATAACCTCGGCCGTGCGTCCTCTCACGGCAGGCGCCTTCAAGAGCTGAAGCCACGACAATAATTTTTCCTACGGGCTTAAGCAGGTCACGAATCTCTTCCTGAAATGAGTAGTAGGCAGTGTGAAGTGACAGACCCTGTCCTGGCATGTTCTAGGAAGAGCTGCTTCTGAGGCGGGAGGTTGCAGGGGAGCAGCCAGGTGCTGCGTGGGATTGACAGTGTGCAATAAAAAATATTTGCGAGAGCAAATACTGTTAATTCTTTCTTGGTACTTCAGGAGCGGGGCTGTTGAGACAAGGAGAGCTGCTCAGTCCAGCAGTACTCCCCTCAGCTTCGCTTTCTGCCTGCGGGCTTTGAGAATTTTATGGGAGAGCATCTGAGCAGTATCTGGCAGGGAATTAGGCAGGGATGCTTGCAGAAAAAGAAGCAATAGATGAGCTTTCATCATTGAAAGAGAAAGATAAGGAAATGTACATGTAATAAAAAAGAGTGCCGAAAAAGGGAGTTCTGAGAATAGGCTTAGGAGCCAGGGGCTCAAATTTGATTTCTCGCATCTTGTTCTGTTGGCTAAGTCACATCACCCGTCTGCCTGATTTTTCTTATCTGTATAATGGGGGACATATTAGAGACCTCTCTTTAAGGGGAGGTCTGAGAATTAATGGATGCTGATAGAGTGCCTGGAAGATGAAAAATGCTGAGTATTACCACAGCAAAAAGTAACCCCTTTGACTCATTTATGATCTTATTACCACCAAATGTCTCTCCAGCTTCCTGTCATTTCAACTGAGCCTCCTTCTGATCCTATTAAACACCGGGGGGAAGATCCTCGGCTAGTGTCAGTTGTCACAGCTCCATTGACTTCAATTATTTCTCTTGCACAACATATTTCATCCAAAGCACTTCAAGTATTTTAGAGATACTGGCCAATTAAGCACCACAACCTCTACGGAAGGCATGGAGTCATACTACAGTTAGAAAAGAAAGGTTAATCAACTTACCCAAGGTCAGGAAGAAAGTCTGGCAGAGAGAAGAAAGCGGACCAAGATGTGTGCTCCTAGTTCTGATGGTTGCCTTGGCCAGGTTTTGCGCTGTGCATCTGAAGGGACTGTTCCAAGCTCTGCATTTTTCAGGTTTGTACTAGTGTAAGACAAAGCAGGACTTGCTTCCTTTTCAAACTCCTCATACACATTTAGCTTTTATCATTCTCATTTTATTCACAGGAAGAGAATTATGGAGCCTACACATAGAAAAGGTGATTTTTCAGCTGGTATAAATAAGAAGACTTCCCAAAAGCAATGGGAATGTGACAACTTATACCTGAGGATCTGGTCCCTATGGCTTTTTTCTGGAAACGTAAGGCTATAAGATGCCTAGGGATTTTCAGCCTCCGGTCACTTATGCACAGGGTTTCTGAAGCTATGGGAAGCTAAACTACCTACTGGTGGTGATTGCTTTTTCCCAATATATTGCAAGCCAGGACTTTATCATCGTATGTGCAAATGTTTCTCAGTTAAGCTAGTTTGTGCCCTCATGCCTCCTGAAAGTCCAAAATGGTTGCATCAAATAGAGGTACTTAGAATAGACCCAAGTGGAAGTACTTTCAATTATCCACGGTAACTCTGCTGTTTCTGAGATGGGATTTTTATTTTTCTTCCCCAATGTAGGGAGTCTTTGTGCAACTTCAGCATTTTATTCTGCAAATTTAGACTCTCTTTCAAGGAAGCTAGTGAATGCTGTGATAGTGGAGTTTAATTTATAAATAGCCAGCAGACGAGCATGAGGAGAGGCAATGAATAACCCACAGATGGAACAGTTAAAGATCAGTTGTGACATAATCGCAGAGCAGCAATGCAGAGTTGAGGAGAAGCGCTCTGCCTGTTCAGCACTCAAAGAGAATCCACAAGTGTGGTGTTTAATTATAGATACAGTTTTAAGACCCAAATCAACTTATGCTTCTTTAAAAAAATACAAAATAAAAATCTTGCCTTGTGAAATTTCCTAGCTATAGCTGTTTAGGCAGTGTTGATGCAGTGCTCATATTGCCTGGGTAGGGAATAATTGTATGTTATTGACTTTTTTTTTTAAGCTATAAAAAGTTGGAATGGGAAACCTATCAGAGGTATGAAAAAATAGAAGTATTTCTATGTCTGAGATCTTCATTTCCTGAAGCAGCTTTAGATCCTGTTTGTGTAGTCTTTGTACACTGACTTAAAACAAGGTCACGCCAAAATGCCAGCTATTTATTATTGAGGTAAAGAATAATTGAACCCTAAATGTGCCGTGTTTTTATATTTGAGGGAAAAACAATTCTATCTTTGTAAAGCTCATGAAGACTTTTACATTGAAGTAAGTGTATTTACACATGTTAGCGTACACGTTTGAGTGAATCCAAGTCACTTCTGGGAGAAGCCAAGTTCATAAGAACTCCCAGAAATGCTGGAGGAAGGGCTAAGCTGTATATAGAGAGAAGCTAGGGGAGAAAAGCCAGCTGAAACTCATATTGATTACCTGTGTAATTCATTTTCTTCCCCTCTGCATGTGTACTTCAGAAATAAGGATTAGTATGTTCTAAAGAAAAATCCAGTCTAAAATCCTACAAAATTCTTTTGTGTTGGTCACTATGCCTTAGGCTAGACTTTCCTGACCCTTTCACCAATCATACTTTCATATGAAAAAAAAAAATTGGTCGAGACTTTTCACTTGTGAAAGGAGGTGAAGCTATGAAAGAAGGCTCACTAAAAGGAGAAGGCTCCCTCCAACCTGGAAAAACTTCTATTGCCATGGAAATGAAACAGTGGGTCTTGACGGGGAGGAGAAGGGGAACTGCTGCTTTGACAGGAACCCAACAAAAAGTAAATCAGGTGGTTGTCCTATATACTTGATATATCTGAACGCTAACTTGGAAGATGTTGCCTGATTATCTGAGAGTGATTATTTAGTTCTCAAGAAGATAATGGTGTGCTGTGGAATGAGCAAGGTCCCCTCCTCCAGAAAACGAGTACAGGTATTCACGTGTTCTCCATTTACCTCCGGTGAATGTGTAAAAGTGCTATCGTCCGTCTTAAAGGGTGTAGAGCTAAGAACAAATGCACGTTGTGAAGTGCTCTAATACATTATTGTTAGGTGTAAAAACCTTTTTCTGTTGACAGCTGCAAATAGTCTGTATTATTCACTGTTAACGGGTCCCTAGGGACTTCCTGTTCATTGGAAAAATAAAAAAGCAAGATAAAACATTTATGTGCAGGCTAATACTTTTTGCTAGGGCCTGCACAGTTGGACTAAACTGGGTAGCAGACCTGCAACAGAACACTGAAAGGCCAATTCTATTTTTACATGGCATTCCACAAGTCTAAAAGCATTCCTAAAAAGCAACAGTTCCTCAAATACTAAGAAGTGACCTGGTCCAGCCAAGTGTACAGGAATACCATAAGCAAGCATGTGCTGTGTGCCCAGCATGTCCTGCTGCCCAGCAAAGGGTATGTGGGGCCCCCGCCAGCTACAGGTTGTTCCCTGGCTGATGGGTTATCCTGTCCGTCTAGCTCCTGTTTCAAATACTAGTAACAGGTCTACCTTGACTGTGGGGCAAAGCTTCTGAAAATACACATTGTGTGTTTGGGTAGGCTGTGGTGTGAGGATGTGGTATGTGAGGGTCATTGTGCATGACTGAGTGGGGCACACAGGAGATGCAGGAGTCATCTCCAGAGGGTCATTCTTAGAGGAAATTCCTGGATCTCCCTGTTCAGGTAATATTTTGTGGTCAGTGAGAGGGAGCGTTGTAGGAGCTGCATGCCGTCTGGCTGGTTCAGTGCCACTTCTGACACTTAGCCAATATACAAATATGGTTCTCACTCATTTTTCCTAGCTCTAAAGAAATTTTAAAATGTATAAAAGCCATCATCCTATCATCAGTTTTGATGATAGCATTAAACAGTGTATTAAAGCATTCCCTTTGGTGTACAATTCATACCTCTTAGCCTGGAGGTGCATTTCTTATTAAAATGTCTCAGATCCAGACATTGTGAAATAATATCTACTGAAATTCCCTGTTTTTATTTATGTATTTAAAAGATGTCGGTAAGGGATTTGGGGAAACAAATGAATCTACTGTTTGGTAATAATGTAACATCATAAAAGGTACAGTGCTTATTATGAGAGTTATTTTCTAAGAGATTTTTAGGCATTTCATTTAAATTGGCTTTGAAATGAGCAGTGTTCCAGATGGACTAAAACTATCAGAATGTCCCCAGGGACAGCACGTTGAGTCAGGGAGATAAGGGGACAGCAGAGTTGGAGGGTACTTTAGGAGACGTTGGGCGGCAAGATTAGCTTTTGCTTCCAATCAAAACAAGTCAGGATTTACAGAAGTGACTAGAGGGTTTGGTTACCTTCATTTTCATGATTGGAAATGGGGTTTAAAAGCAGATTGCATAAAGTGTTGATCACTCTTCTCCTGAAACTCAGCTTTCTGTAAGGGTTTGCTAGTTGAGCACCCAAATATTGAGGTACCTAACACCATACTGCATGCCATAAAACATCAGTCTGGCTGAACAGCTGCAGTGTTAATCTGGAAAGGGGTTAAGTAATAGTCATCAGTTCTGTTGTCAAACAGGGAGGAATTGCAAGCCCCAGAGAAAAAAGACAATATAACAAATTGTCTGTGTTAGAGAATTTGCCAGAAGAGTTATAGTCACTGCTTATATCAACAACCTTATATCTTCTGCCAGTGTGGGGCAGAGATAGCTGTACTGGGGAAGAACACCTTATTTGTCGGTGTAATAGCATCTGTAACACAGAGGTTTTCCTCAGAAGAGTTGTGTCCTTTGCAGAGGTAGACAAGGTGAATAATTCCCCCAACCAGAGCCAGACAGGGAGAACTTCTTTGGGTGCCCAAATAGCTGCCTGCTTGGGACATCATCTTGGATTTGCAGAGGTCGTTTCTGCGAACGTATGTGCATCTTAACAGCCCGTGAGATCCTGCCCTTACAGGGCGCGGATGCGCAATACGACAAATGGCTTAATACAATTCTTTCCCATTCTGTTTTCTTCATTTATAATTCACTTATTTTAATTTCAAAGCTTGATGAAATATGTCTTTCCGGCCTGTAAAGGTAGTGCAGGCTCCTATGATGTAGGTGACAGCCTCCCCACCCCGTTATCAGTGCTCTCTTTCATTTGCTGTTCTTCTTCAGCACTGAAAATGTAATCAAAGTCACTGGGACCCCAATGGACCTCAACCTGTTGATTAGAGTTGGATAAACTAGACAAATTCTGGTGGGAATGGAAGGCATTTATGATGACTACCTGGCATTTTTCTCTGCCCTTTTTTATGTACTTGTCACTGTATTTTCCCACATCAATCTCATAAAACATTCTTTTGCTCATGCTTGAAATATTGATATTATCCTACAGCAAAGATAAAAGCACATCACAGAGCAATATGGCTTGGTGATAGAATTATCTGCAATACACAGAAATCTCTACTGATGTTTAGGGCTGGCATGGTATTAAACACATTACTTTTGCTGACAGGCATTTTCATTTCCTTGCATCATGCAGGTAGGGGAATTTGAAGGAAATCTAGTTTTCAGTTCTAGATTTGTTCAATAAAAAATGTAAAACAGAAATGCTGGTGGATATGGTAGCATCTCTTTAAATCAAAAGGAACTCACTGGAAGTTTAAGTAAGTTTCAGAGAAGGCTGTGTGGTTTTGTGTGTACATGTGCGCATTTGTATGCGTGTATTTACGAATATATCTATTAGCACATAAATATATATTTTGAAACTTGCAACTGTTCCACATTTAACAAATTTGAAAGGAACAGGGAGAATTGAACGTCAAACAGCTTAAAATCAGTGTTGGTGAACCTCACTTGTGCTCCTTTGGTACAGGCTTTATGATGCGATCTTTGCAAACGTCTTTAATTGTTATTTCCCCCCTGTGACTTTCTCCCCATGCTGTGCACAGCAAGGATGAGCTTCTGGCATTAACTGGAGATTTGCTCTAAAACGTACTGCCTTGTGCGTAGGATGCCTGCTTCAGTTGTGCTGAATCAGCATGTGTAGTGGATGGGGCATGGGATTCTCAGCGGGGAGGGAGGTCTTTTGAGTAAAAAAAAAAAAAAAAAAAAAAAAAGCACTAAGGGGCATGTCGTTCTGTCTGTCCCTCATTTTCCCACATGGTAATGGTACAATGATGGATATGTTACAAAAATCAGGTCTTTTTCCCTAGCCACCCCTGAATTATGTGTTCCTTGTCTTCTGGTCCTCAGCAGGAGATCCTACAGCTCGAATGGGAACAATACCGTGCCTGAAAGCAGCAGTCAGGTGAGCACTGAGCGTGCTTCCGTTGTGCGAGGTGCCATAAGGTGCTGAGCTTGCTGTGTAACCAGAATTTGCCACCTGAAATTGTGCATTCAATCCTAGTGGGCAGTTTGACTTAATTCCTCTGTTCCTGAGTTCTACATTTGTAAAGTGAGCCTATCACCTCAGGAAGGTGCTGTCCAAAGTAATTAGTTTTTGCACAACAGTCCACTGCTCCGCTGAGTGGCACCGCAGAAAAGCACACGTGGAAATAAATTACTCTTCAGAGCCGGATTAGACTTGTGTGCGGGAGAAGGGGCCACAAATTGAACAATGAAGATAAACCATGGTATCAAATAACTCCGTGTTCAACAGGCGTTATTCTTCCTGCGCGCTGTGTGAAGGAAAGGTCACGGCAAAACGAGTGGTGTGTGCTCGCGTAATTACAGGCTGTATCAAAACATACACGCACGAAAACCAGGAACGGCTTTTATGCTGGCGTTATGCAGGAATTTACGCCTGCAGATCAACTTCTATTTATGTTAAAAATAATAATGCCTGCTACCGGTGGGCTGGGCTGGGCTTGGTGAGGAGAATCTGGGCTAATGGCCAGGGTCTGGGCAGAGCCTGCTTCCCCCAGGGCCTCAGCCCGGCTTCCCATTAAGTGGAGGTGATTAGCATTGCTCTCTGTGTACTCTGTGGCACTAAAGTCCTTTGGAAAAGTTTGATGCCGTATGTTAGTTTGGAAGCTTATTTTCTTATATTGTCAGGATTGCCCATGCGTTGTAGAATAAAACTCAGTGTTCTGCTGCTGCAGAACAGACTCAGACCTGCCCCGAGCACGCCTGCTGCCGTGCTGGAGGTGCTAGCTCTGGAGCGGGATATGCTGGGGTCTCTTCCTGTTACCCCCACATATTTTGGTGTTTTGTGTGAATCTGACATGCAAACTATTTTTTTTCTTTAGTTGATGAGTGATTTCCAAAACTTGAAAGCTTGGCTGGATATCACCAAGGTGATTGTAATGAAATTTGTTAATGGGCCAAATTAGCGAGCACAGAGAGAACAAGATGTCTGTGGTACTGTATGATCTTGTCAGGCAGTTTCCCAGAAAAAGCAGAGGCTTACCAGCCTGGCTTGCACAACTGGTGCAAAGAAGCTGTGCTCTCCTTAACCTTTGCTAGCAGCACGCCTTCTCAGCTCTGGCGAGCCACAAGCTATATTTAGCATGTGACTTGTGTAGGCCCACCCCTTGCTTGAGGACACCATAGAGGTGAAATGTATGTGGTCTGCTGGGATCACACTGGCCAGGGGTTCCTAGAGCTCCTTTTGGCAAGGGTACTGTCGAGGTTGAACTCCGTGGTCTTTGTAATGTAGCTTTTCCTGCTGGATGTGACCTCAGCTTTTCTCTCAGGTCTCAGACTTGACAGTTAGGAGGAAAAAACAAAACCACCACCAACAAAAAGCCACTTCTCTCTCATCAGAATGTCAAATATTTTTGATCTGGTTAATTCCTAGAAGGTTAGAAAATATGTGTAATTTTACAGCATTCCTTTTAGAGCAGGAGTACCAAAAGAAGGACTGCTCTCACTGTTTCTAGAGAGACAAGAACACACTATCTTTTGAGATCTGCGGGAGAAACAGTTTCATTTCTCAAGAAGCCCTGAACCAACGTGAAAGCTTTTAATCCTATCCAAAAGGAACAAGAGAGGTTACCTGCTGCTGTCCCCTTGAATGTGCCAGCAGTGAATCTAATACATGAATATGTAGACTCTACGTATAAACACACCCTGCAAGCAAAGGCTGATCCTGTGCAGTGGAGTTCTGTTGCCTTTTACGTTGTCTCTTGTTCTAGGTGCCATTAAGGTCAGTGCTATTGAGCACGTTTCTTTGTGTGGCAATTTGTATTGTGTGCAGGGCTCCGGGGGACAGTGTGGGGGATCAGACGGCTGTAGGCTGTGAAAAGCCTCTGCGTGCATCCATCATTTTCAAGGCAGCGGGAAGGCTCATTCTTTTTGCCAGGCGTTAGCTGCAGGAGCTTGGATGTGCCTCCACCTCGGAGCTGCTGCCGGTCTGCTACGCGGGGAACATTCAGCATTCAGTGCATCCCTTCTGCAGCCGCCTGGCAGAGCACCAAGCTTGCAAGAGGGCATGAGAGAAAGCATAACCCTATTTAAAACTACTCAGGCTCATCAGCACGCTGTAGTATTGCAGAAGAGGAGGGCTGCATGGTTCTTCCTTATGCAAATAAGGTGCCAGCTGGCAATAGTGAGAAGGGAATAGTCCCTGGAACTGAGAAACGCTTCAAGCCACAAGGTAAAGAGATAGGGTTATGCTTATGCTAGCCTTTCTCCCATGGAACAGGGAGACAGGAAGGGAAAAAAAAAAAAATAAAAGGGAAGACAGGTAGTCACAGAGAGGGGAGACAGGAAACATCTCAGATTCTCAAGGGGAAGACAAGTTCTGGGAAAGCTAAGGCAGCTTTCCCAGAGAACGCTGTTGCCTAGCTAAGTTTTAACTAGACAAGAAGGCTAGTAACTAGCAGTGGGGAACCAAAACAGCTCAGTTTTAGCTTTTTATTCCCTCACTCCAAAGGCAAATAAATGCATATTTAAATGATCAAAGCAGTTAAACACTGCTCCAGTGAAGTAGCATTCTGTTACATCTGCCTAGCAAACACCTGGATGTGCCTCCGCAGAAAAGAGATTTTGAAGTGCTCACTGATCAAGGATTCTAGTTGGGTCTTAAATGTGAGATGTCTTTTTATTGCTAGTGCATAATTTAATTTTGAGGCCACTGGTGTCTGATGTGTATCTTAAAATCTGAGCTCCTGCAGGCACATGGTGTGTCAGTGTATCTGCTCATTTAATTCTTCTGAATATAAATTTTCTAGCTATTATAGATAGAAGCATGAAAACACACCCAGTTTCCCTCTACCCTTCCTCAAAGCCAAAAGGAAAAGGCAAATAAATGCTATTATGTTATGTGCGTCTCTTTTTGCACTGGAAGGGCCAATTCCCAATTTGGGACCTTACAGGCTGGTAGATTTATCAGCCCGGGCTCCCGGATTGCGGCCTGCAGTGCCCCCATTTCTGCTTGGGAATCGGCCAGCTGTGGTAGGTGGTGAACAAGGAAAATGACCTTTGTGAGACTTTGGTTTTCCAGAGTAGAAGGTCCTTCTTGAGCTGGCTGTCTGAGTGGACCCAGGGATGGCCCAGGCTGCAGTGGACTCACGTGCAAGCCCTCGTGCAGAGGGCTGCTTTGCAGTGATCCTGAGGTTCCCCTTCTCAACTTTCAAGTTTTCAAAGCTTATATAATGAATTGAAGAACAAGTTTTGTCTGATTAAATGCCATCAAATTTTGGGACCACACATCTCACTTGACAGTGGTGCAGGATATGGAAACACATTAATGCAGTTCTGCTTCTGCTGCTGTGCAGTGATGCCATTTTGCAGCATGTTTTGTTGAACATAGGATATGTTCACGAACATGTTGAACACAGGATATGATCATTTCTCTGAGCCCTGGAGTTGTCTACAGAACAAAATTGGGTGCTCCTCCTGACATCTTTTTGGTAAGATCAGAAATGTAATCTATTGTCCAGAGCCATTTTTCAAAATCTGAGAACAGTGAGGAATGAAATGGAACAAGCAACTAGGGGTGACCTTTGGGATGATGAAAGAACCGTGGTTGGTTGCACTAAGAGGGAAGGAGGGGATTCAGAGCGGCCACCGAGCACAGCCAGGCTCTGCAGCTCTCCCTAATTCTCTGGTTTGTAGAACAGTCAGCGCTGTCTGCCCTCGTCTGTTATTGCATGGCTCTCAGAACAATTTACTACACCACCCGTCTTTCTCAGCATGTCACAGCTCCCAGAGCCATGTCTGGATGAGCACCAGTGTGGAGGCTCGAGCTGTTCCCACTCGGCCCGTTTTCAGTGAAGTTTTCCCAGCTGCAGTGGCTGTGGCAGGGCTGGGGTTCGCAAAGGCCTCGGTGCTGCCTTGTCTGTGGAGGTGCTGCAGGCTCTGGGGTCACAGCTCAAGGGGATTAGTCACTGCCTTCATGCTAATAATAATACGTACCTAAAAATTAAAATAATGATAAAACAATGAATATGCTTCAAATGCATTTTAAAAATGGAGGAGTCTTCTGTGAGAGAAAGGCCCTTTAGGTCTGCTCACGCCCTGTCTGGAGGCATTTTCTGCCTCGTCTTTCCCCGTGTGTTTTCCCATCCTTCTGCTTCCCTGGGCAGAGCCGTATCCTGCACGATGCTGCAGGTGAATGCCACGAGCTCTGCTGCGGGTCACTGCAGTCAGCTGGTCCCAGGAATGGTCAAGGGCAGGGGTCTGAGAGAGAGGGCAATTTTTAAATTAAAAGGGGAAAAAAAAGAGCAATCCATTTTAGATATGGGAGAGAAAAACATTTGGAAAGCTTTTCACTTAACAAGGTTCTTCTGTGACATTTAGATGCATTTATACAAGTTAAAAAGGAATTTGGCACCTTCCCACCTCACTCAGCAGGCTTAGAAGAGAAAAAGCAAATAAAAAGACAAGATTATTTGATATGTTGCTTTGTTTTGTTCACATGAAGCGTTGTGCCCGTTGATGTTGGCTGAGTACTATTACAGCCCACAAAGGGCCTTGACAGCAGAGTCATATTCAGCCAGGACCAGGGCTTTCTTTCTAATGAGGAAAGATAATTATCGTGCCAATCTCTGATCGCTTTTTACTAGGTGCATTTAATCTGAAGGAAGATAGGAGCATCTTCCATCTAATACAGACTTGAGAGCGGGGCCAGCAGGTGTAGCAGAGTAATCACTCTGAAGGATTTGTTCATTATTTCCCAGAAAGACAGAGGGGAAAAGTCTTTGTGTCACTGTCTCGCTCCGTCTTCTCTGCTCTTGAGTTCAACTCGTGCCGTTTGACCACGATGGCCCCACTTCTCTAAGGATATTTAGATACCATCAGAAACACTCCTGACAAGCATTTATAACTGGGTTTGACAACCAAATACTCTCTCTCTACCCCCACCTCTTTCTGCTTGAAAGGGAAAATCTGAGGTGTGTTTGATGGGAACTGGCTGATGTGCCGTGTCTTCTGAGGTGTCTGCTCCCTTGGCTCTAGAGCTGCGTGGGCACAGTCGTACACTTGCGTGCATTTTTGTACAGTGCAGGTAGTCTCTGTAGATGTGCGTGCACCTCTCTGCATTCATACGGATGAATGTACTTGTGTCTTTGCTGTGAAAACACACAGGTGCACATCCCGGGGGAGTGTGTTTTGAGCACATACTCTGTGAGATGTTTACATTGTGCACGTTACTTTGTGCACTTGGTGCATTTGTATCTACAGATTTATGGCTTCTGATTATATGGGTTCTCTAAGACTTCTGGGAGAGCCATAATTCAGGATTGTCTCATGTATCTTTTTCTCAGTTGCACATAAATTCATGGGGTTGCTGGCTTTGCACGCTTGTTCCTAACACAGATTATCTCACTAATCCTGTTTACCACTTGGTCTCACAGCCACACCAGAGGGGCTGCCACTGGCTTGGGCGCAAGTGGCTCTGGATAACATTGTATGAAGTGATTTGCCTCCAGGAAAAGGATGAACGATTGTGAAATACAGCAACATTAGGAAAAGGGGTCTTCCTTTAGGACAAGGTATTGGGATTCCCAAGCAACATGGTCAGATATAGAAACTCCAGCTAATCTCATTAAGATTTAGTTTATTTTGTCTTTACAGTGAATTCTTTTACAACATCTCATTGTTCACCATTTCTGACATGGGGTAGATCTCTGCAGCGGTGGTGCACACTGAGCCTGGAGACAGCTGGTGGAAACATTGAGCTGTAGATGCTGTGGAATTGGGATTTCTACACGTTAGCTGGATTACTCCAGGACCAATAATGGAAAAGTTGGCAGGATTGACTCGTTGGATTTAGCTGTCAGGCTTAACAACTCATTGCAGTGAATGGAAGGGTACAGACCTCACAAGCCTCTAGTTTTATGATACCTGCAGCCTTATCACTGCATTGGTTTATGTGTGGTTCAAGATCTTCTCCCTTTATACTTCTAGATCGAGACCAGTATACCTTGATCACCTAGTCCACTGAATAAGCAATTTTTCTTGCACTCTAGCAAGGTACAGCAGTGGAGAAGGAGAACATCCTGGCCTCTTTTGATTCATGCACACTATTCCCTGCAACACAAGTTTCTCTCAGCGCAAGATCAGGCACTAAAGTCACACTGTTGGCTTTGAGGGGAGAAAGCTGTGAGTTAGTCTTTTTGGTCCACATCCCAGTGTCCAGCTGCTGAAACAACTGTTAAGACAGGTGTATCTAATTTTAGCTTTTGAAACAGCTGGGCAGAGTATTGGCTGTGTTTCAGTATTTTTTGCTTAAAGAGAAGGCAGGTGGCATTCTATGAACATGCCACTATTGAATTAGACCTATTAATAGTGGTGAGTCAACTTAACTTAATTCTCTCAATGTGCTAACAAGAGCACTTTGGAAGGATTGGAGAAGAATGACAGGGTACCTTGGATAAACCAAACGGGAAAGAGATTGCAGTGTGCATGTTCTAGCAACAGCAATTTAATCAATTTAGGTGCATCTGTGCTACCCATCACTTTGCTGGCTGTTGGGATTTCTTTTGCCTGGGTGACTTTAGGCATATATGTCCAATCTGTATTTTTTTTAAATGAAGGCACACTCCACTGAAGTAAAGATTATCCATGCACTTAAATAGATATGAATGAGAGAACATTAAAAAAGCCACCAGCAACCTTGTTCTGAGTGATTTTGTTTTTTTGTTGCAAAATCAAGCATTCAAAGTTGCGGCGTGCTGCAAGTAAATGTTATGTCTTCCCCTTTCTACATTCCTTTCAGTTTTTAATTGCAGGAGGTACATGGTACATTGTGGACTCCTGATTTCTTTGTGAGGCAGTAACAATTGTTATTTGAAACATGTTTGTGTAATACAGAAATGCTGTAGCATGTGAAACCCCCTGCTTTAGTCACTATAAAAATTAGGGTTGCGTTGAATAATGGAGAGGGAAGAGGGGATCTAATAACTGAAGAACTTGAATTCCACCTTGACTACCTGGCTTGTACTCCTGCCTTTACTGCAGGTTTCTAGAGAGATACATTCTTCCTGGAAGCAAGTGAATATGTTGCAGAAGTGAGTCCTGAAAAGCAAGAACAATGGGTTGTTACTGGTGTATGCTTTTATTTTGGTCTATTTATATCCACGCGAACAATGGCTTTGAAAGGCTAATCACCTGGATAGTTCAAAATCTCTGCTAGGAAGGAGTAGATAGGGTAACGTAAGATATGTTAAAAATGAGACATTCTGTTCGCATTCCTTAGCAGCATCTGATTGTGCTAAGGAGGGTATAAGTAGCATCTAGCTCCTCCAGATGTCAGCTATTTAGAGAGACACACACCAGAAGTTCTGTGGACAACAAATGACTGAGTCCCACACAGGATGCTCTTCTTGGCGAGAAGAGAAATGGGAGTGAGTGGGTGAGCCTGTGTGTGTTCGTGTGCAGGATGGGAAGGGCAATTACAAAAATGGGAGATGGAGAGGGAGAAAAGTGGAGATGGCTGGAGGTAAAAATACTTGCTAAATGCCAGCTGTCTCACTTGGATGGTGTGGGATTTTGCCTGGGGTAGTCTTAGTGCTTTGTCTCATCTGATTTTAACCCTTTGAGCTTTTTTCACAATGGTGTATGTAATGGTTCTTGTAAGCTAGGTTAGGCTCTCTATCAACATCTGGGTATGTATCATTTTCAGCCCGTAACTAGCAACCTAAGAAAGCCCTCTAATGAGAGCCATTTGTTGCAATACGGCTTGCTGTGAAAAAGTAAACCAAGACAATTAGACCTTCCTCTGTTGCAAGTAGAAGCTTTTCAGGAACATATTTCTTTAGACAAAAAAAAAAAAATATATCCTAAGTTCTCTAAAGCTCATTGGTATTTCTGGAATGGAGCAAAGAGTGTCATAGAACCCACAAATCCAAGGATGGGTTGGCAGGTTCCCTCAGATGCACAGATCTGGGCTCCAATGCCAAATCCTGCCAGGAAGAGGGTCTGGTTCTGCATCGCACATGTTCCCAGTGAACGCCAGTGCTTCAGACCTATCATGTCAATATCCTCTTGCTCCATGTATAGTTCAGAGGTTTTCATGTTCTCTAACCATGTGGAATGAGTTTAGCTGGTGAGATTAAACTAGAAAGAGTGACTCAGCTGGTGGTTAGGGGCTTTGCTGGAAAAGTAGGGAGCTCGGAATGAGAGAGGATCCAGATTGTGTGCCTGTGTGCCATCTGTCAGCCCTAACACTGGGGGTCCCCCGGGGTTAGCTGGGGCCATTCTCACGGTTCATGATTTTCATTGAAAGGTATTAGTTTTGAATTAGCTTGATTTTAAATGAAAACAACTATCAAAATTTCAATTTTCTTAATGGAGTGGAATTGTCTTTTTGCTTACCCTATGTACAATACATATTCACTTGAGTCAGGTAAGAAGAAGGAAAGCGGGATTTTTAGAAGTTTCTTGGCAATGAAAAGCACACCTCCTTTCAAAATGGATAGTTTCTGTTTTGAAAATCAAATAGCAAGTGTCACTGATAATAGGATGGGGATTTCTGCCCCCCCCCCCCCCGCCCCCCCCCCGCCCGCTCTAAATAACGGCCCCTGCACTTCTTCCCCTTCCTAGCTGATTTGTATGTGCTGTTGAAAAACAGGATCTGTGTTGATCTCATTACTACTGATCAGCAGTAAGGAAATAATGTTAAGGATGAAACAATGGAGTGGCACATGGGTTGTGGGAGCGGTGATATTGCAAACACAAAAGTTGTCTTGAATCCTATCTCACACGCTCCAGAGCAAGATTGTTCCATACAGTTAGTTTTTTAATCCTCCTTTAATCCTACAGCAGTAGGCACTTTCTTTGGGCCTATTTCCCCAGACGAAGTTGGAGACGCACCGTCACACTAGTTTTGAAGTTTACATTTGTGAAATACTTTCCTGCTGCCTCAGACTGCATTAGATAATTTATTTCTCTTTCTCTTTCCCTATGCAATTTCAGTTCAGTGGCTGGCTCTGCTACCAAAGCAGTGTTTGTGTGTGGGGAAGGAGCAGCAGTCTCCCTGCATTTGTGTCCTAGCCAGGCTAGGTCTTGTTGCCAGCACTAGATGAAATCTTCTGTTTCCAGTGGAGAGTAATGCTTGATCAAAGTGCCACAGAATTACTCACCTTCTGCTGCTGCTATTGCTGTTGTCCTTTAACTAAAATGTGCTTCATTACCATATATATGTAGTAGAGCTCTAAGACATTGAATTATCTGTCTTTCATAGCGTATTGTTTGGCTCTGGTACTCTTCTTACAGAAAGGTTTCTTTCAATACAGCCTGTGGAGAGAAGCTGACATACTGTAAGCAGTCACACTACTTGAGGCCATACTGTACTCGAGCAGAAGCACGGTGTTATTTTAGTCCAGTTTTCTAAGGAAATGACACTTCTGAAGTCACCCTAAGGTCGTTGCCTCTTTGGTCGCCTGGCGAACAACCACCACGTTTGACAGAAGGGCAGAAGCCCCAGAGATGCTGAATTCCTACAGCATTTGTTCCTCGTCCCCGCTGAGGCTGAGGGCTGGTCTACCAGCTGGCAGGCTTACGGCTCTGAACCTGCACAGCACAGGCTGCCTCTTCCTCTGCCAGGACACGACATGAAGCAAGGAGAAAGTGGAAGGGGAAATAAGGAAATATGACAAAAATCTGAGCGTGTCAGAGGAGGGAGGGAGAGAGAAGGAGGGGGGAACTGAGTGTGGTATGGTGAGGTTATTACAGTGAATATGGGGGGGTGCTGATAAAGGGTACACACGATGCCAAGTTTCCTACTCATTTATTTCTGTAGTTCTGCTATCTGTAGAACAACTTCTTTTTGGGTAGCCAGGAATATCAGATGTCCTCTTTTTATCTGCCTACCACTAAGTTTCTGAGGATTACATGCAGCGTAGGGGCTGGTAGTGGGCAAGAAGCATCTCAGTGTCAGTGCAAAAAAAGGTGTTATACCAAGCACCTGTATATCTGTTTATTTTGTTCATCACACAGTGCTGACTGTCTCTTTTAGGGTTTTTTTAGTAGCTTGGGCTGTCACAGAATAGCTATGTTCTGATTTCTGTGCAGGAGGAGATGAGAAAGCAGAGATGAAGCCAGCGACAACATGATTCAGAGTTAGTCATCCCGAAGACCACTCAGTTTTCTTTCATCCTCAGGATAGCCACCACACTTCTGCCAGTACCCTGAAGGAGTCAGTGACAGCCTGCGTGTTGCCTTCCTGAATGCTCATTTTTGGTGACTGATAAAAAGAGAACAAGAAAACGTGATGAAATGTGGCATCTAGTTAGAACTATGCAGACATAACCTTAAGGGATGACTTAAGGGATGGATTTGTCCAGGGTGTGGGTGGCTTTTCTGTGACCAACCACAAGTTCATAAGGAAAGGAATAAGAGTGACTCTTCCATCATAGGGACTTCTTTATTCTTCCCCTTTTCTGGGATCTTCTGTAGTTATCCCTGGTTGGCAGTCTGAGGAAGAGATAAGAGGCTGCAGAGGAGAGAGGGGGGCAGAAGTAATGTGTGCACACACATGTATGCATCTGAGGAGTTTAAACATAATCCCTGCATTCCTGTCATTAGCTTTTCCCTTGACACTTTACAATGAGTAGTTGGAGTTTTCTGTCTGACCTCTCCAGTAAATAGCACACCCGTGTCGGAGCGGTGTACGCTTATCTGTTGCATACAGCTTATCAGCCAGGGAGTGTGCTGCTCCTTCCCCTTCTTTGTTCCCACTTCCCAATTTTCACGGCTGTTTGGTGGTTGAAGCCTGTGTATTCCTGATGCCTGCACTTGCTCTGGTGTTAGCCTTTGCAGCTCGGGTCGAGATTTATTGCTGCTGGGTTCCTCCCCGTGCTCCCCCCGCCACTGATCCCTCCTCATGTTGCTCAGAGACGAGGGTGCCAGGTGAAGGGCAGTGTTCAGTTTGAGAAAGCAGGCTTCTTGCATCTGTGTGACTAGTGCACACACGTTGAATCACGGGCAGGATAGGGGATTTGACAAGACAAGGAAACTGCTGGTGTCTCAGGAGACCTGCAGTGCTGGAGGAGCTTGTGGGGGTGGAGTGGAGCTGGAGACCCTGGGGAATGGTAGGAGGGTGAGGTGCTTCACACAGAGAGATGTTTTAAAAGCAGTTTGTGCTCCTTACGTTACTTCTCACCGTTGTGGTTTTGTTCAGCTTCTCTACTGGAGACCCAGTGTCCCAGTAAATCCTCCCATCAGTTGCCACAAGGGGACCTGCAGTGTATTTTGCTCCCACCTCTTTGGTTTGCCTGTGTGGGTGTGTTGCACGCCTTGAGGCATGGGCTTGTTCTCAGCAGCATTAGATGCACTGGCAGGGAACAGGTGGCTGATACTGTACTGTCACCCATCCCAGTGCAGTGCTGTGGTGACCTAAGCTGCATTTTCTGAGATGCCAAACCTATTAAAGAGCTCAGTGAAAAAGGCCTACTATCAGGGCTCAGCCGTATTTTCCACGTTACAGAATATAATAATAGAAGTAGGTGGCAGGGTGTGAATAAGGGTCCTTCTTCTATGCAAGAGGGACAAAAATCATACAAGTAATGTAAATAGGACTATCACCAGTGAGATGCAAGAGGTTATGTTCTTCTGTATGCAGTGCTAATGAGACTTCATTTGGAGGACTGCATCCAGTCTGTGGCATGGCACTTCAAGAAAAATGGAGATATTTAGGAAAAGTCTCTAAGAAACTAGCAATAATGATCACAGTCTAACAACCCTGGTTCTCTAAGGAGGAGTAAAACAAATTTCTTTGTCTAGTGAAGACAGACAGCAGAAGTCCTCAAATATATAAAGGGTATCCATAAAGAGAAAGGAAATAATCTTTCTTCTGTGAGAGGGCAAGAAATAACAAAGTAATATTGCAATTAAACGTGAGTGTGACTGTGTGTGTAAGGGCATTACAGATTGCCAGGATGGGAATCCTTAGAAGACTGATAAACTGGGACAGTTTTAAGCTTTAAAACGAAAGTTCACTAAACTCATTCATTAACAGCACACTTTATGCTAATGGTTAATTATCAATCACTATCATAAATTATTCCTTCATATACAGAACTGTCAGTCTCTAACGCTTATGCCCGAAGTAGCTGTGACTGCACAGTACCGTAGCGCCAATTCCCTGCAGTCAGCACTGACAGCTGTTGCCCTGGATGGTCCTAGTTGCAGAAGGTGAAGAGGAGGATGAGAGGAGCTGGAAGTGGTGGTGGCTTGTCTTCTTAGCCAACTTCTCTTTTCATGCCCGATGTTTTAATGCTACTTTCACCCTCTCAGAAGTGGGATCCTCAGCTGCTAACAGTGGTGTTTCTCTTGTTCTTTTTTCCACTCCCTCCCACCCCGCCGTTCTTTTTGTGCCTTTAGCAGGATGTCCTGCCTATTTGCATCCCATATGCTTATCTTGTCCTTCATGTTGCAACTTTCCATTACTTGGATGCCTCCTATGAACAAGTAAGTATGTTGTTTGCCCCTTTGGTCACGTTGCTCACATTCCCAGTGAAACGCTTATATATACCACAGAAGTATTGCAATACATTACATAATGTTGTTATAACATTACTACACATTTCCTTCTGGGTGTAAGGAATATTAATTATAGTTTGATTAAAACATTTTGATTTATAGATGTCAAGAGCCACTTTGACTAAAAGAGATTTCTGAAAAGGAAAAAAAAAATAATTCTGCTGATAAAGAAAGCTGAGCACTGGTGTATATAGAGCTTCCAGAGACATTGATTCTTCATCATTGCAAGTTAGGCATCACCAAGAATGTCACAGGTGAAGTTTATCCCACCTTGGAGCAGAGATAGACTAGGTAGACTCTCGAGGCTCCCTGCCTGCCTTGTCTATTACCAGCCTAGTTACTTGGAGAGAAAATTTCTTTTCTGCCATGGTTGAGAACAGCCGGACTATATCCTGCGTGCCACACTGGGGTTGTGGTGTACCACCACGCAGGTAGTGTAGAGCAGGCACGGTAGGTAGAAATGGCTGCTTCCTCCAGGTGAGGAGACGTTCATCTAACGGGCTGACTGCTGTGCCCTAGTCAGGAGGTCGGTTTGCCACAGACCATGCAGCATGGGCACTTTCAGGGTTAAAAGCAGAAGAATCATTCCCCACAGCGTCTCCTTTTGTCCTTCCAATTTTTTAGCTTTGGCTGCTCCAACCTTCTTTTTCTCTTCATCTTCTGCACACTGACAAGGTATACATCTTAGGAAATTACACCTATCAGCAGCTCCCACACGAGCAGGCTTGGCCGCAGGAGATGCTTCACTCTTTGTCTGGCTGGCAGTGAGACTCTTGTGTCATTGAAAGATTTCTCCCCTACATCTCTCTTTGCTTTTCTTTTAATTCTTTTTTTTTTTTTTTTTTTTTTTTTCATTTGGGAGACTACCACAAACACCAGTCACCTGGCAGTTATTGCTGCGAGATGAACAGGTGATTACAGGCAAAAGCCAGGGAAGATGATAGGTGGAAGGGAGAAGAGAAGCAGAGGGGGGAGCCTGTGCAGTGTCTATTAGAGAGCTTGCTTTTCGTTAGCACAGAAGCCAGTTTAAAGGAGCAAAAGCAACAGGTTTTTTTTTTTTTTCCAGCTTTTCCTTTCTGCATCAGACAAGATTTCTTTGAGTATAAAAGGAAAAGTCTCTCTCCTGCTCTCATGGGTAAAAATTAAAACAGTTCCTTATCTATCACAGCAGCTATTTTAACTCCGTCTATTCCCTGTCTCTTTCTAATTCCGCCTTTCAGGTACCATTTGAGTTTTAGATTTCAGAGCTCTTCAGAAATAATTTCCCTGCACTTTTCTTCCACCCTAAAAAATTCATGACATAAATGTTAATTCTGCAGCGTTAATATTTAGCATTAACATGTAAGGTGCTGGGCTGGCAGTCCTTGGACACCTAAATCTAGATCTACGGCATAGACAGTGCCGAGACAACGGTAGGTCACACTTCCTCCCCTGTGCTCTGCTATGTGTCTAACCTTTCGCTGCCGTGAGGCTCACTAGTGGCAAGGGATTGATTGCAGCAGCATGTTAGCCCAGGCAGGGCTCACACCTCGGCTGGGAACAGGCTGGTAGCCTTCCCCTGAAACTTGCCAATGCTGATTCCAGGCACAGGGAGAGCAAGGTACACGTATATTTTTGTTTCCACAGACACAACAACCACTTGCATCCATAGTATCAGTTGCTAGGAGTTATGCTAGAGATTAATTTGGCTCAGCATAAAACCTGGCTAATTGCAGAGTTGCGTGCCTGCAAGAGGGGCTGTTACGAATGACAGATAATGCAGTTCTCAGCGCGTGCTACAGGTCACTGCCATTCTATTCTGGTATCTTCAGTGAAACATAGGTAGTAGTGGTACTCAGGTATGAACTCTGTGACAGAAAGTTCAGGAAATGAAATGCATCAGGCTCCTTCTTTTACACTGGTGACTGAATAGCTGTCTCAGGTTGAGCAGTAGGCAATCTTGATTTCTTCAAACTTGGACATTCTTCTAAGTTCTCTAGTCTTTCTGAGCTTGTAAAACCTTTGATAAAAAGGCACATTGCTTTAAATGGTACAAGAGGTAGAAGTAGCTTCCCTTTCTCTGCCTGATGAGATTTGAGAGCTCTCATTGAACGTGTACTGAGAGCGAGCAGGATCTTGTCCTCATTTTTAGGCAGCTTTAGGAGAAGGGAGGCTTGGTGGGGCCGTGTAGACAGCTGAGGTATCTCTGAGGCATACTCAGAGAAGATAGAAAGGAGATTAACAAGCTCAAGGCAGTTGCACTTGTCACTCCTTTGTAAAGTCACTACTGCCAATATCTGAACCTTTTCATTCTCTTAGGTTCACAGACTAGCAGATTTAAGCCAAAAAAGAACTGTTTGCTCATTAAGCTGGCCCAACATATGTTGGCTCATGCCTTTCCAAGGAAGTCTGTAAACTCTCTGGGAACGGGACTCTGCTTCTGTTAGTTTACATAGAGCTGAGTACACTGGATTGTCTTTTGTACATTAATCTAATGAAGCAGGCCAATTCTGTCATGTTATTGTCAGTTTGCGTTAGCAAATTCTGACGTTGCCGCTTTCCCTATCACAATTGATTAATGATTACCAAAATGTGATATATTGGTGCACTTATTGCCCCCACACTTGTTCTTGCTTGTTGCCACTAACACAAGACTCTAGGTGTGAAACTTCAGAAAAAAAGGCTGAACTTTGCAACATTTCTGACCCTTAAACTGGGCGGTTGGCAGAACAGAATTTGTGTCCCTCATCTTCTGTCAGAGTTCCCCGTGGTTCCTGTTGCTTTGGGCTAACGTACTGCTAGCCCAAGTTAACTGCTTGTAATCAGCTTGCATTTCTCCTCTCACAAATGAGTATCAAGCATCTGATTGCCCTTCACTGATGTCAGTCCGCTGTCTCTGTTGAATCTACTCACCCTGACATAAATGAGAGCAAATCTAGGCTCCAGAGTTTCTGTATTAGTTGCTGGGGGCAAACCATTATCCCTTAGGGTTGAGCTGGAAAGAGAATTAGACCTGCCTGTGTCACTGGTCACACCGAGGCTTATGTCTCGGCTTTGGTAGGTAACTTAACTGGATGCTGAACGAAAGCTCAGAAGCCCTGAGAACAGACTGCTCTTTTTTTCAGAGATAGAGAATAAAACTGAGAGCTAGGGGGACTGCAGCTGGTTGGGGATACACAGAAAAGGAATTGCACAGCAGCAGCTGTGTTCGTGGTCTTCAGCCCTGTCCTGGCACACCTCTCCCCTCTCCCTCTGGATGAGCAGACGCTGATAATTCCTTGGTGCTGCTGGCTCTTACTGCCAGAGGCAGCTCTGACACAGGCAGTGGGGCAGTGGGGGACTGCTCTCAGAGCACTTCATTCTGCCAGCAGTGCTGAGGAACTACCAGCATCCCAGTCACTGCTGTCCTCAGCAGTATTTGAAGTAGCTACTAAAGACAAAGGTGTCTTATACACCAGTCCTAAGCCCTATACAGCAGGCAATCTTCTCTGGTTTATTTTATTTCCTCTATTTTAGGATTGTAAGTGGAACTGTTGTTCACCCTCCTTCTTGTTCCTGGGGGGGTGGGGGAGGGAAGCAAAGAATAGAACTATTCTGAACCTTGAGAGAAATAGTTCGAGTCAGGGAAAAGCTTTTGGGTCAAAGCCTGTCCTTGCTGACTTTACTCTCTTGACCTTATCATGTAACGATGCACGGGCTAATGCAGTACCTCCTTAGCCTCTGCTGGGTGGAGCCAGCGCTGTCATCTCTGTGGCAGTCACCCCATATTGCTAAAAGCTAATGGACATTCCTCTTTGGATCTGGTTTTAGAAATCTGTGTTTTTAGAGTAGAGCTAACTGCTTTTTCAGTTCTGAATGCAGCAAAACAGTTAACAAAGATTTAATGTGAAATAATGATATATAGAGTTGTACTTGCTGACATGAATAAGGTAGACTACAAAGTTTTCCAGAGCTTGATGCTGTCTTGGTCTCTTTCTGGGCTTCTAAAACCCAAAAACATCTGTTTTATTATTTCTCATCTCTCAGAACATTTTGGCCCTCTGCTCTTGCAGTAAAAGAAACATATATAAGAAATAAAACTACTTTTCTCATATCTGTGGGGAACAAGGTTATCCATGAAGGCACCCATCTCAGTTCTGAAGACTCCAGCACACTTAGAAAAATTGTATCCAGATGAACTTAATAGGAAAATAACAATGCCTCTGTTGAAGTACATCCATTGGGAATAGTGTTGTTCAAACTGTACTTCTGCCTCCAAACTTCCCCTTGCCACCCAAGAGGGGAAATGGAGTTGAAGTCTGCCCTGTTCCTGCAGTGGTGCTGCTAAATAAATGAGTCACTTGTGAATTACAGGGCAGTAAATACATCTACCAGCACCTCATAAAGCAAGGCAGAGTGAAGTTCCAGTACTTTATGGTGTCACCAGAACCCTGTGATGTATTTATAGCCAGCTTCACAGTTTTTCCTTTTTATTTTTTTATTAATATTATTTTTTTATGTTGTACAGATTGGCTCTCTTGGCCTTCCTCCGTTTTGCCTGAGGCAGTTTACCCAGTGGTTTGTAGCAAAGAAAGGCTGGTACTCCAAGCTTGGACAGGAGGGCTCCCCAGCACAGGGACGGCACACAGCAGCTCCCTGTTTCTCCGGTGCAGGAACTAGTGGGTGTTTGCTGGCTTAGGCCAGGGCAGCTGGAAGTGATGCTCATCTCCTTTGTACACCCCCTGCACCTGAACTGGTACCCTGGTACCTGGGGAAGAGCTGGGGGCAGAGTGGGTGAAGGCAGTGCCTCGGTGTGTGGGAAGGGTGAGCGGAGAGCTGAGGGAAGGAGCGGTGACTAGCTTTGGAGCGTGGTAACTCCAAAGACACGGATGGGGTCTGTCAGACCTTTACATGGGAATGGAGAGCCCAAGGATACTACCATAGGTCAGTCAACAAAGAATGTCCTTCTGTTTTTCATCTTTGTCAAAAGGGGGATGTCAGCAGCATCCTGATGTTAGGATGGTTAGGTAGCAGCCTTTTGTGCCAGGTTATACCCCCCCCTCCTCTCCTGAGTTAGAGTTTAACCGTGAAACTGGGAGCATGGGCAGGCTTCTTGCTGACAACACAATGCTTCTGAGCATCCTGCCCTACACAAGGCAGCAAATCCAGCCTCCTCCGCAAAACTCTGGGTAGTCACGGGTCAGGTGAACAAGTGGCCACCAAAACGTGCAAAGTGCTCCCCGAGTATGCGCCCTAACAGGGCGTGCTGATGGGAACGGTTCCCATTCTGTTCGCTCCCAGCCCTGTGGGTCACCCAGCGGCCCTGAGCCCGTGTCCTTAGCTGCAGGAAGGCACAGCAGTGCCTCAAGGGGTCGAATGGCTTAATTCCTGAAAGATCTTAAAGCCCTCCCCGATTCTCGGGTGGGACAGGCACACTTCCAAGTACAACTCTTGCTTTCCAGCTTGGGCACCACGACCGCCGGTCAGACCCAGCAACGCCCTGAAGTATTCCCGACCGCCCGCGCCACCCGTTACATCCCCTACACGGCCAGCCTCTGGGGAACCCCCGGCAGGTGTAGGGGAGGTGCAGCGGGGGGGCCGCTGGGAGGGCTCGGCCCGATGCTGCCGGGGGGCACTGACAGGGCCCGGGGGGGGGGCACTGAGAGGCCCGGGGCGGCCCCAGGACCGGGCCGCGCTGTGGGCGCCCGCGTGCGCGCGGCCCCGGCGGGCAGATGCCTTGGGCGGCGCCGTGCCACGGCCGTGCCCATCCCCGCCCGGCCCCGCCTCCCCCCGGAGCCAGCCAGTCCCTCTGCGGAGAGCTGCCGCCGCCCCCATTGGCTCGCCGCGGCCGGGACATTTGCATACGGCTCGCCCATTGGCCGAGCCGCTTCCCCGGCTGCGCTTCACCTGCGCCGCCGAGTTGGCCGCACTTGGCGCGCCGGCCGCCGGCTGCCCGCCCCCGGCTCGGCTCGGCTCGGCGCCGCACAGCCCGGCCCCGCCGGCATCCCGGCCCGGTCCGAAGAGCTGGCGCTGCCCCCCCGGCTGCACAGGGTTAACCGGCATCAGCCCTCGGCCGCCCGGACCCGGAGGACGGAGGATAACAATCCCGAGCCGCGTGTGTGTGCGCCCGGCAGTTCTGCATTGCAACGCGTGTAGTGGAGAAGCACCAGAACCCCCCCCCCTGGAACCGGGATAAAAAAAAAAATCCAACATTTACCTGGGGTCTCTGGCTTTTTTCTTCATCTTCTTTTTTTCCGCGCTCAGTAGCCCCTCCGAGCTCGGTGCGAGGCAGGGCTCGCGGGCCGGGCCAAGTCCTCGAGCAGCCCGGGGTCCCGGAGGACAGTGCCGGGGGAGCGGAGCCCCCCGCTGCCATGTGCGGCTCTCCGCCGCTCCCCGGCAGGCTCGGACCGGCCGCGGGGCTCCTGCCGCTGTAGCTTCAGCCCCGGGAAGCGGCGCATCTTTCTCGCGGTGCGTGTGCGGTTCCCAACCTCCCCCTCCCTCCCCTTCCCTCCCCGCACACGCTCTCTCGCCCAGCCACACGCCGTCTCTTTGCCTCCTGCACACACGCCGCCCGCCCCAGAGCCTCGGAAGCGACTGTCCTCTCCGCTAGCATGGGTCCCCTGGCATCATGAACCTTGGCCTCTCTCCCCGGCTGGAATCCAGACCGCCCGCCTGTAGGTGCCCCGTGCCTTGACCATGCACCTGAGAACAGACCCCAGCACCTGCCCGGGACGCCGCCCCGCCTGGACCCTGTGGATGTGCTCCCTCTTTTGGGGATGTATCGTCAGCTCTGTGTGGAGTTCTTCTAACGTGGCTTCTTCTGCCTCCTCTTCCTCGTCCGTATCCCAGGCTCAGTATGAGCATCACTTCCACGGCAGCAAGCACCACTCTGTGCCTATCTCTATCTACCGCTCCCCCGTCTCCCTGCGAGGAGGACACGGTGGGTGCCCGCTCTTGTTTCTCTCTAACCTTTCCGCGGAGCAGCCGGAGCGGCGGCGGGGGAGCCGGGAGCGCCCCGCGCACGATGCACGGGCTCCGGGGGATGGGGGGGGGGGTCCCCCTGCCCACCGACCCTTCCAGGTCCCCCGAGCCGAGCCGGCTGCCGAGGTCGGGCCGCTTCCAGGGTCAACTGCCCCGGCCGGGGGCTCCCGGCGGGCCGGGGGGGTGGGCAGTGGGGCCGGGTCGGGTCCCTTGGGGCTGGCGGCAGCGGCGAGCAGAGGGGGCCTGGGGGTCCCGGCGGTCCCGGCCGAAGTCACGGCGGCCGCGGGGCCTTGCTGGGGACCTGGGGAAGGCGCCCACCGTGATGCTCTTGCCCTGCCCTGCCCGCTCGCATCCTTCCTACTCGGGGCACACGGAGGGACCCGCCGGTCTCCTTACCCCGGCTCCCCGCTGGGTGTCTGCTGGTAGCTTCCCCCGAAAGCCGGCGGTGGGAGATAAGGGGAGTGGGTTTCAGCCCCGGCAGCAAGGGGAAGTGGGGTGTGAGGAATGCTGGGATCCGCCAGCATCCTGCCTCTCTGCAGCGGGTCCAGCAGTGCCCCTGCCCGGCTCTGCCGAGCCTGCCTGCCCTGAGAGGAGTTCGCCTGGGCCCGGCAGACCTGGGGGCTCTCCCTCACCTCCCGCTTCCCCGGTCCCCCAGTCCCTTGTTCCTCGCATTCTGCCACCATAGCCGGGCGAGGCAGCCAGGCCGGGGCCTGTGCCTTCCCCTGCAGGACTGCAGGTCAGGGGCAGGTCCAAACAGAGCGAGGAGCCTGCAGCAGCCCTGCTCAGCCGCTTTGTAAGGAGCGACAGACTGGAAAGGTGACTGAAGTGTGCCGTCACACCCAGCGCTGTGCTTCTCCTCCCTCCCAGCCTGCTTCTCCCGGGGCTACTCCAGCTGGAGCTCCTTTGGGGCAGGGACAGGCTGGTTCCTCACTTCAGCACAACCGGGACTGTCTCAGTCCTTGAGCACTGCTGCAACCACCAGGGCTCCTGCTGCCGATGATTAATAACCGAAAACTGAGTTTCACATGGGTGGTACTTAACAGATGGTCTTGCTGCCTGGCATAGCACTGTTTCCCTTCCCATGTGGGGCCTGAATGTGTTCTGCTCGCTCTTCGGGGTGGAGGTGAACTTTGGAGAGGAAGTGGGAAATTGCCAGGCTGACGGGATGCCACCACTTCTGCCTGCAGAAGTGGCTGCGCATCTCCAGCTCGACCCGCTTCACCCAGCACCTCAGTCCCAAGCCCTCGGCTCTGCGGCACGGTGCTGTTCTGCAGCGCCCTGGGCTGCCCCCTCCCACGCTGCCTGAGCACCTGCAACCTGCCCTGCAGTGCTCCCTGCCACCCTGTTCCCGCACCTTCCAGCAGCCCTGCCAAAGCACCTCCTGCTATTGCAGCCCTGATCTGTTGGAGCTCACTTGTGACCCGCAGCATCTGCCTCCTGGCTTTCTTCCTGAGCCCGTTCCCTCACCACTGTGCCTCGTCTCGGACCTGCAGTACTGAGCTCCTGCAACCCTGCCCATGTTCCTACAGCCTTAACTGGAAGGCCATCCCTTGCTGTGCCATTTGACCTCTTCACGCTGCTGTGCTGCTCATCCGAGGGCTTAGCCGTGACACTCCTGGTTTCAGTGTCCCTGTAACCCCTACGCAGCTCTGCCAGCACATCTTCCTAGCACCTACTGCAGCCATGTCATGCGGCATTTCAACCTACCGTCCCAGGGCTCTCCCCTCCCTTCTCCTCTCCTTCCAACCTGTCCTCTCCCTCCCTTCTGACACCAGTTCTTCTTATTCTGCCCCTGTGCAGGCATGCTTTTTTAGCTAACTGAGTGTTCCTGTGATGGAAGGGGATAGTGAAGTCTGGCTCATAGGTCACTTGTGAGGGAAGGAGAGAAGGATGTTGCAAAATGTGATAGTGGTTAGCCTTGACATAAAAAGCAGGTGATAGTCTGCGGGAGAGTCCATACTCTGTTTCCTGGTCAAGAAATGATAGTTCTTTTCTCCCTGATGACTTTTCCATCTGCCCTGAAAACCCAGCAAAGCCTCATTTAAGAGCCCTGTGCAAAAGCTGTTATCAACTTCAGTGAGAGACAGGCATTTTTTTTGGTATCCTCATTGCAGTAAGGAATCAAGGGAAATGAAGAGCTCTTGGAGCTCAGGCCAGCAATAAGCCAGCATGAGATTTATTTATTTTTTTCCTTTCCTACTCATGCCATGTAGCAAAGCTGGCATGGACCCCCCCTTTGGCCACAAGTAAGGGGAAGAGTGTGAGAGAGAGAGATGAAAAAGAGACCACAAAGACAGCTGGTCTTGTAAACACACACATGGTTTATTTTTGTGTTTTCTTTCTGTGTTGCATGACAGAGGCCCTTGGAATTTGGATCTGTGACAGTGTTGAGGACTCAGATCCCTAGGAGGCCGTACGCTCTCTGTGCTTGTTGGGATTTTTTTCTTTGCTGGAGGGAAATAAAAAATTCCGTCTGACTGCTGCCCTGCTCGGTGGCTATGTGCTCACTGACTTCAGAAGGAAGGGGTTCAGGACCCCGACCACCCTGCCATGCCGCCTTCTAGTCCCGCAGTGCTGGCCGCCGGCACTCAGTTTTGTATCTAACTGTGTTTTGCTTTTTTTCTGACACATCCCAGTAGATTTCAATCTGTTTGAAGTAGTCTATTAGTATCTAGAACAGAGGAAAAGTAAACGTCTCCCAAGCGATGAACGCTTGTTTGGAGCCTGTGTTCAGCGTTCCTTTGAAATCAATCAAAACCCTTCCTGTGGCTTAACGGCAGCAGGACCAGGCACAGGTTGTGCAGCCCTCACAGTACTGGTGTAAGGAGAGTTAATCCTGAAACACCGGGCTGGTGCTTGCTGGTAGTCGAGCTGCAACCTGCAGATATACCGCTTGGCACAGCGCGTCATCTCAAGGAGAAACTCTTTGTAACAGGCTTACCTCCCTGTCAGCCGGCGAGCAAACCTGCACCGGCGGGGATGTTCTGCAAGGCAGAAGAAACCCTTTTTGCATGGGAGGACCTCTCCAGGCTGCCAGAATCGTGCTCCCCAAACAGCAGGAAGGGAAAGGCACGATGCCTCTTTGTTTCACTAAGTGCTCTTGGGACAGAGGGATGATAAATGTCCAGCCATGGAACAAAGTTCAGGCTGTGTTTACTGAAAATCTGCATGTGCAGAATCCTTCTTCACCCCCTTATTTAGCACCCTGCTGGGTTAGCTGCTTTGCCAAAGCCTGCAGCACTGGCTTCACAGCCCCTCTTTCCATGTCCTTGTCACCTCAGCTGCTAAATAATGCATGCCTGATCAGGTTAACAGATAAAATGAAGAGATTTGTGTATGTTTTGTCTTTGTGATGAATTAATTACTTTGGTTTCTCCTTCTCTGGCTGTATTTTTCCTGGACCTCCTTAATGGGTGGGGGTTTCAAGGGTGCCCAGAGGCAAGGCGTGATTGCCCCAGCCCTCACAATGCTGCTGAGTAGGGGCAGCTGTGGGAGAAATGGGGATGTGGGGAAGTATTTCCCTTTTGGTTTTCAGCTTGCAGGGGCTAGGCTCGCTCAGGCTGTTGGACAAGACACAGCAAAAAGTGAAGGTTTGTCACAAGAACTGGCACCGAGCAGTCAGTCACCAGATCTTGCAGGTGTAACTGTCAGGTCTTTGTCAATTCTCTGAAGTCTTGTCGTTTATATGAAGCATTTCTATCTCTCATGTCATTTTTGAAATTAGCACATGAGAATGAATGCTTGGACAGATCAGGGAGTGTTTCCATGAAACGGGCAGGTACTCTGCAAACCCGTGTCAAAGCTTGCCGCACACTGTGGCAAGCTGTGCCCCTGCGCCTTCTGTACAATACACACGCTCTGCTCCTTGTTGTTTCTCCAGTGTGACCTCTTCCTTGTCTGAAGTGTCTTTGTTATTCCAATCCAGCCTCTTCTGTACAATGGAAAACTAATTCCCCGTCCCTGGCACTGCCCATTCCCCAGTACCAAGCTGGACCTTCCCTGTTCACCCAGGAGATTACTTTGAGAAATGGTTGGTGGCTTTAACAAAAGGGAAGAAGTCTTCCTATACAGAACAGTCAGTGATCCAGTAAAATTAGCTTCATTCAGAGCTTAAATTAGGGTTGCGGTTCAGTTCTGCACAAGTGAAAAGCCAGAAGTCTGTCTACTTTCCGTGGCTAGTCTCTGTCAACAATGAAGCCTGTATTTTCTGCAGACTGGTGACTGTATGCTCAGATGTTCAGATTCCCTTCCTCAGAACCACTAACAATAACTAATATTTTTAAAGAAAGGTGAGGTCTCTTTAAATCACTTCAAGCTGGCTATCCAGAAATTCAGGCACCCAAACTCACTAGTCCCTCTTAATTTTGCTTAAGTATCTCCAGCTGAGCTTCTCCTCCCCCCTGTGCTGAGTTTCTGTAGCTCTTCGGAGAAAATGCTGGATTTGGTAGTTGCACACAGGAAAATTCTGGTATACGCAAAGGCTGCTTCCTCAAAATGAGGTTACTATTATTTTATGCGTTATGAGCATAAAGCAGTTTCTAATAGGGTGCTTTGACTTCTCATTCTGCCATCCTACGGAGTGCTCAGAATTTGCTGTTCCCGACTTGGAGCAGCTTGCGTTGATCTGTAAAATCAAAGCTTAAGTCTGTTCACCTGGTACTTGATCCTGTAAGATCCCAGTGATTTTATGAAACGTGGAACAAGAGAAACCTAATGTTACTGTTGGACCCTGTCACACTGATTTAATGCATGTCTCTCAGCCGTTTGAAGCATGTTCAGAGGGGTGCTGCTGAAGGTACTGTTTCTTAAGAAATCTTTCAACCTCCCCGCCTTCTGATAGATACTTAGTGTTTACTCAATATTTTGTAGCACATTTTGCAAAAGTGGGAATGTTAGTACTGAGTCAGAATTAGATCAGGGCTTTCTTCCTCCGTATATTTATTTTTTTGCAAGTTAGCCTGGAAATAGGCTCCTTCTTCACTTTATCATTTCTGCTTATGGATAATATAGCCCTGACTTGTCAAGCAACTGCCACACTCTGCTGCAGAGGTGACTGCATTTCAAAGACAGATGAAGGATCCTGCTGTATGCTCTGTATAGGCATTGAAGTTGTAAAGAATATTGGGATATGTGACTCAAGCTCCACAGTCAGAACACTGCAGAATGAGAATGGTACTTTTAATAGTATTCACACACTTAGGAAGAAAAAAAAAAAAGTAAGAAAATATTCTTAAAGATACCGGTCAGTTTTCCTTCCCCCTCTCTCCTTCTTTGCTGTAGCATGAAAATATATGCTTGAATAATGTTATGATAGTCACCAGGGTATTACATATTGTGCTCTTGGAAGCTGCAAATTCTTTACACAAGTCTTACTAGAAGCAGGAGGAAGCACCTGGGTGATCTCAGGTGGGAATCCCCCGAGGGACAGGATGGTCTCCACCTGCAGGTGGGGCGCTTCTACAGAGTGTCACTCAGAGGGCGGCTGCATGAAGAACTGGAGTTTGTAAGTGCAAAGTGTGTGAGATTTGTCTGGGAAGTAGGGTGGGTGATGGGTTTTTATTCTCTCCGTTTCCACGTGCTGTGACCCAGGAGAACCGTGTCTAGTTGCTCAGGATGACAGACCCATGCTGCTAGGCAGATATTCTTTGGTTTTGCATTTCAGTTGTTCTGGTGGGCTTTGGTAACTGTGAAAGATCACTTGCGTTAAAGAGAAAAAGGTTTTCCTGTCTTCTGCATAACCTCTGTACGCAAGACTAGGGGCAGTTGCCCAGTGGCTCAGGCTTACTGTGTGACCTTGGTGAAACACTGCCTTTCTCTCTGGCTTGTTCCCTTCATCCCTGAGACAAAGACAAAACCATTTCTCTCCTAGGTGAGGTGAGCAGTCCTGGGGCACCTGTGTGCTTTGAGATCTCTGGCAGGGAGCTACAGAAATCCTGATATTTCCCTTGTGCTTTAGATGCATTGATGTCTGCTTGAAGGACAAGTGAGACACCTGCACATTCTGGAGGTAGATCCCAGTCACGTCTTCCCCTTGGCTCAAAAGCCTGGACAGGCTGTAGCACTGGTGCCACCATCGGAATTTCTGAAGAAATCAGCTGCCTTAGCCGGGGGCCAGCAATTCACCACGGCTCCCTCACCTCTCACAGATTCCTTCTCTTGCACTCTCTTTGTATGTGTGTGTGTTGTTTTTGCACATTAAAACATAACTACGTATCCCCCTGAGTGACTTTCCCCCAAACTATGAATTTAAAGTACTTCCGACACTGTCTTTTAGAATTTGAATATAATTATATGCTTTGGGTGTAAATTGTGGTTTTTGCTACATAAGAAACTAATGGAAATGATCTGCCTGTTCCTGTAGTTTACAGATTATACGCTTTATATCTGGGGATGTATATTTAGGCTGCTTTTCTGTATGGTATATTAAAATGAAAATGAAGTTGGTGTGAGCTATAGTGGTTGCTAAGCATGAATAGCAGGCTGATAAAGGACATAACTAAATTGATCCAGTGCTAAGGTTTATTTAACATCTACTTTTGCACCTTTCATCTGTTTGCATTCTTGATGATGGAGAAGAGCAGGATACGAAGTATTTCACAGACTATAGAGGGCCATGTGTTGCAGAAGCTCAAGGGACAAGGTGAATGAATCAGAAAGACGCAAGATGCTGCTAAAAAAAAAAAGATCCTCCACTTATTCTGTAAATACCGCACAGCAAAGAGCTGGGGAAGACTTTGTTTTCTGGAAAGTTCAGGAAAAGAGTACCATCAGGCTAACTTGCCTGCTTATCCTCAGGCCAGGGTCCATGTAACAACTGCAGAGCAAATCAGTTTCCGCTCTCTCCTTGGAACACGTTTTTTGTATTGAGAATAGATTGAGCATATCTACATCAGGCAGATCCAATGATTGGAAGGGGAGAGAAGTTTGTGGTGGTTTGTTTGTTTGTTGTTTTTGTTTGTTTGTTTGTTTGTTTTTCCTAACAGTTTGAGCTTTAACATCACTGTGGATGACATCCCCCAGTTGTCTGGACCTGTTTGGCAAACCCTTTGGTTCCCTGCTCACCCGGTGCACCGCCTAGTGAGTGTGTTCAGGACTCCCTGTTGTGGCTGGATCCTGCAGTTACAGCAGCCTTCTGCTCCCACCCCATCTGGTTTACTTAATGCCCACCGCCAGTGGAGATGTTACAGAGATGATGTGTCTGGAAATGTTTCCATCTATCTGGATCTGCAGGTTTGATGTTTCAGCTAGCAGATGTTTCAGTGCAAAAATGTACTCCCCCATTGGTGAAGGCTTCCAACCATAGTATGAGGGCAAAGCAGCTGATTACAAATCTTTTTCTGAATAGTGTTGGGAAGGCACTTTTGCTCCCAAAATTATTGGAACTGCCCTGAGCTCACAGTTATATAGACACATTTTCTGACTTACAAGTGCTTTGGATCTTTTGATACCTGGTGAGGTAAAAACAGTAGGTGTTTTCTTATTGATTTACTTATCTAATGGTAGCCTATCTTACACTTTTCTCACATTCTGATTATTCTGCTGATAATTATGATGTCCTAGGCTTTCACAGAAGAGTTTGTAGACTCTTCATTTCCACTGAGTACAGTGCTAAGGAATGCCAGGGGCCTGGACAGGACCTAGAGAAATCTGAAGCTTGTGTGTCCAGTATTTTGTCATCTGCCTCCTTAACTCTCTGTAGGACTGCAGGGTAGCCTTCTGCTCCCCCAGTGTCATCTTTTCTCTGCAGTTAGGTAATGAATGCCAAAGATATTCCAAGTTTCCCTGATGTTTCTCCCCTGTCTTCAGTCCAACATATTTCCATCAGTGTAAGTTTGCAAGGTACTGATGGCTTTGAATGCCTTTTCACTTTTTATTATCTCACCACAGAGTCTGCTCTCCTTCCTGTGCCCTCATGCATTCAGAGGCAGTTCATTAGAGGCAAGGAAAAGGCAAAGAAATTAATTTTCCTTGAGAAACATATTCAGCACCTTATAAGGGCTTGAAAAAGAGAATCAGAGCATAAAATTCTTACTATTTTCTTTTTATTTTTTTTTCCCGATGTTCATGGATGATCACAGAGAAAAATGTCTGTGCCCTGCAAGCATGCCTTTACCTGGTGATTTGCTTTTCTGACACTAGGCACTGCAAGCAAGTCAGGCTTGCAGGAGCCTGGAACAGAGTAAGGTAATGGGGGTGCCTGTCCTCCAGAATGGATGTTTATTGGTTTAGGAAGAAAAGGATATGTCATAGAAGTAAGATCCAGGTGGCAAATTCTGCTCAGATGAATGCCAATAGTGTGTTATGTATAAGCTTTTTTCATTTCATACAGTTGTTATTCCAGACAGGTTGTTTTCTACTTAACAAGCCATAGACTCAGACTATTCTTCCTGGCCATTCATTAGGAAAATATACGCTAGCAAAATGAGCCACCTCCCCTACTGGACTGATTAATGCTCGATAGCTGATTTACAGAAATGGTGAATCATGAGCCCTTTGGGATTCCTTGTTGAGCACTTCTGCCACTGATGTCAGTGAAGCCAAATCTCACTCTGCAATGGGCAATGCTGAAGAGGTTTCTCCTGGGTAACAGTAGGGAGAACTGGGGACAGGAACCCCCAGATGCTTTCCCTACTTCTTATAGTACACTGGAGGGATATTTTCAAACTTTGTCACTACTGTTCGGTCCTTTGAATTTTGGCAACATCACAGTGTTATGGCCTCATCTTTGCATGAAGTCCTGGCAGCTCATCCCAGTGGTGACCTGAGAAGGACAGGTAACTTTCCATGCAATCAGTTCTACAAATAAATATTCATCCTCATCCTAGAAATATGTTGTCTGAAAAATAGGAAGTACCTGCACTGTGTGGTTAAATGCAGTGTTTTGTTTCGGTTATTTCTTTCTGAGAACGACTGATTCTCAGCTTTTAGAGAGTGTTTCATTTACTGCTGCAAGGAGCACTATGGACATGCATTTCCCTTCACTGGTTCCAGAACTTTGGGGAATTCTTGGAGACACCCACAGAGCTGTCCACATCACCCTTTACTTTCAGCGTACCCTATTCACTCTGTTTCTTCTGTCACTGGTTAGGTCTTGTCTACAACTGTTCAATAATTTCATTTTAACAAAAATTGTGAACTAAATTATCTGGGTGATTTCAGCTAGCAAGGAGAGAACGGGGAGGGAGAGAAGAGGAGGAAGATGGAAATTAAGATGAAGTGTAAATCAGTCAAGGGTACAATTCCCATTATTTCTTTCTCTTTAATCAGAAGTAAAGGAGGCAAGGATTATCAGAAGAATCATTAAAGATCTAAGTAGTTCTCAACAGAAGACATGGACCATTTGAAGCTGGAAGAAAAAATAGACTGAGTAAAGAAAAAGGAAATGGAAGGGGAGTAACAGAGCTCAGCGGCATGGTTGTCCTGTTGGTCTGAGCTGAGGATGTTCAAGGTGCTCTGCAGAAGGCTCTTGGGTCTGTAGCTTGCCCACCAGAGCCCTGTGCTGCTGATGTTCCATATAATGTCATCGTTTAGTCACTTTTTTTTCTTTTTACCTTGGACCTAAATTTGTCAGTGGTCCATTAGTTTTTACAAATCCAGCTTACTATGATGATTGAAACACCCACTTAGCTTAATTATTATTTTTTACCATTGCACGTGTTCTTACAAGTCTTATTGCCAATATCTAGACTGAAGCATCAATACATTTAGTTTACTACCTACTTTTCTAAAGAGTCAAGGCACTTTCTAAAAAGTGTTTTCTGTGGAGAGAAAACGGGCAGATTCCCCTCTTGCTTGGCATGGGAAGAGCCATGCGAGGCTTCCTCTGTATTGCTGAGCGGGTCACTGGGATAGGCCCAGGTAGGGGCTGGGCTGCGCTGCAGCGTGCCGCGATGCCTGGGCTGGGCTTGTCCTGCGTGTGCTCGTTTTGTACAGGCAAGAGCAGTTCTGTTTGAGTGCAGTGTCTGAATAGTGGGCATTTTTGTTTGCCCCCCTCAGTATGTGTACGTAGGCATATCTGTAGTATTTTTCCTCACGGAAGCTTGCTTCACTTCAGAAACCCTGTCTGGTTTTTATGTTTCTGTTGAGGTTTAGGATTATGCGTAATTCATGTCCATAGGGAAGCTGTGTACAGATTCCAGAAAAGGCCAGGGGCTGTGTGTATAGAATATTTCCCCCGAACACTGAGTTAAGACAAAGCAGTCATATCCGCAGGAGCAATTTGTTTCTTCTTTTATCCCATTTCACCTCTCAAGTGACCATCCTCCAGAAACCCTTTTCTAAAATGCTTGTAGATTCATGTAGCTGTGTTTACAGAAGTCCTATTTAGTCAAGAAGTTTAAAATACGGCAGTAGAAAGCGAGTCCCTGCTGTGATGTCACAAGCATCATCATCATTTTATGGTGTAGTGCTACTGATTTCTGTTTATAATTATTTAAAAAATAATTATTAAGAATATAAAGTTACATAGTTATTATTACTTATATGATCCTCATATAAAAAAAATGCAATGCAATGGATGGCTCTTGTAAAAAATAAGATTTCTGTTTTTCTCTGGTTCTTTCTGAGATACTCAAAGCAAAGAAGATGAATTCTCTACGTTTTGCTGAGGAAAGATCAGGGCTGTGCAGTCATTCCCAAAGAGTTTGTGGGAAGGTTTTAGGATCCTGCCATGCAGCTCTAGGCTCTAAAAATTCACAGACAAGACTGCAGCTGTAAGAAAATCATTTGGAGTCTTACAGTCTACAGCCTTGTAGGTTATAGTCTTTCAGTAGCAGAGATTCGGGAACGAAAAAAGATTTTTGGTTTATATTACAGTTGAGTCATCCATTCTGTTGGTAATCTCTGAGGACAAGATTTGGAAAATGCATGAGTAAATGTAGAAACTTACTGATAAAGAAATCCTGCATTAGAATCGAACTACGAAAGGGACTAAAATGTCCCAGAATGCTGAGCTGCAGATAAACTCACAGTACAATCAATGATATGTCAGCACCAATTTTGGTTATATGTTGATATGCAATTAGAAAAGACATATCCAACCTGAAGGAAGAAATTAATCACACAAGATGATAAGAATTGCCATACACATTGGTCCATCTGGTCTGGTATTCTGTCTCTGGCAGTGGCCAGTGCCAGATGCTACAGATGGACGCAAATAACCTCTTTGATATGTTTAATTGTATATCCCAAGGGAGGGTTATGTTTTTTTTTTTTCCTTGACCTCACAGATCATTATCACCTGATGTTGTAGAAAGCAGAGAAGACTTACTGCAGTTTTATCCGAGTTATAATAATTTCACTTGCCATTTTTATTAATGTCTATTTCTTATGATAAATTTTTGCTTAACTGTTTTTATATTGCTATCTGCAAGCATTTTATATAGCTTCTTAGAGCATCACAGGATTGATAGAGGGCAAGCAACCAATTTTTGTATTTCTTGTTCTAAGAAGAGAAAATGGGGCATGGAGAAAGAAAGCGGTTTGCTGCGTCAGAAACAGTTGCCACATTTGAACAGCCTGAATTCTGCCAAAGTCTCTGGGTTTGCTGGTTTTTGTCGCTTGACTTCAGGCCATCAGGGTGTCTAATCAATAGGCTTTTTGTGGATAATAGACTTCAGGCTATCTGACTGTGGCCGTGCAGAGTCAAACCTGACAGTAGAACCTGGCACTAGTTATGTCCTGTCCACCTCACCATTCACATTGCTTTTACTTTGTGGCATGGCTATGTTTCTGTTTAGGATTTCCTTGCAGAAATAAGTGCACAGGGAAAGGAGGCACATGCACAGTTAGTGTCATGCTGCCAAGAAGTGTTGACTGTCACCTGTGTACTGCTTGATTAATCCACGCATAAACCTTGACTCCAATGTGTCTCAGATGCTTGTGATTATTACTTGTGGGCAGGTCTTTGGTGCGATGTATGTGCATTGGGGTCTTTCTGGCAAATTTGATTCACTGCATATGCATTGTAGCATTGAGCTGTGCAATGAGCACAGGAAAACAGGATGTCCAGAAATGCACGACACATGTACACAACCCTTCAGCTTGCTCAGCCAGAAATTCCAGGTAGAGACATAAGACATCTTTGGGAAAATCTGTGCATGTGGCAGCCATGCTTCTTCCTCTTCCCAATACAAACTTGCATCAGTGAGTTCAGAGGATTGGAAGCACGTGAGAGTGTGAGAATACACATTGCTCTGCAGAAAAGCTGGATTTATGTGCATTTGTCTGTAATAATAATAATAATAATAAATAAATAAATAAATAAACTTCAGGCATGCTAAATGCTGCCGAAAATGTTTTCTCTTCTGCCTCCAAACTGTATAAAGGTAAGCCTGTTGTGTCCATTTTCAAACAGCAGCTGCCCTGTACTCCCTATGTTTCAGTTGCAGTCTATGGTGCATAAAATTAAGTCCTTTCTGTTCCGTGTTTTCTTCTAAACTAATGTAAGCCTCCCAAAGATCAATTTTCAGATAAGAATATCCTACAGAGGCAGAGTGGTCTACGCAGAAGTAACTTCTGAATATGACTCCTATGTTGACCTATTTTTGACCGTGCCTTCTGTTCTAGCAGAGCTCCACCTCTTCATGCTGTAAGCTCCCAGGTGGTAATGTCGAGATGAAATATATGTGTATTTCCTAGAAGTTTGGGAGCCATAACCAGCCCAATCTTACTTTTTATTTAATTATTTTTATTACAAATCAGAAAACATTTGGCATCAAGACGGAATGTGTTGTGTTGGCATTGTGTTCCTGGGAGGCTAGCAGTGCCCTTGTTGGCACAGTCTGTACCTGCGTGGCCAAAGAAGTAGTTGGCATCTGTAGTTCCCAGTTTCAGCCTTGACTGTAGCAGTATGCAGAGCGTTCATGTACATGGTGCTAACCACGGATGAAAATATCGATCTCTTGTATTTATCTAGCTATTGGCAGACTCAGTAGCAGAAAAGGAATGCCAGGGAACATCTTGTCTGGGCAGAGAGGACTTAATTCTGTTGTTCTTGTAACCTATGAAGTGAGTAGGGTAGGGTATAGACAATAAAGGGCTGTCCCATATAGTATATTAAAGATTTCTTTTTCTTTTCACTCAGTGAAATGTGTCCACTGTGTCTAAAAGAGGGCAACAAAGATGGTGAAGGGTGTAGAGGGCAAGATGTATGAGGAGTGGCTGAAGTCCCTCGGTTTGTTCAGCCCAGAGCAGAGCAGGCTGAGGGGAGGCCTCATGGCGGCCTGCAGCTCCCTCACACGGGGAGTGGAGGGGCAGGTGCTGAGCTCTGCTCTCTGGGGACAGCGACAGGACCCGAGGGAACGGCATGGGACTGGGACAGAGGAGGGTCATGCTGGGGGTTAGGGAAAGGTTCTGCACCCAGAGGGTGGTCAGACACTGCGACCCCGGCAGTGGTCATGGCACTCAGCCTGCTGGTGTTCAATAAGTGTTTGCACAATGCTCTTGAACCCATGGTCTGATTTTGGGGTGGTCCTTTGTAGAGCTGTGAGTTGGACTCAGTGATCCTTGTGGGTCCCTTCCAACTCAGGAAGTTCTATGACTATGATTCTATGTAATAGGACAAAATGCTGAAATGTTGAAAATGTTGAGCTGGCTATTCCAGGGAATTTAGAGAAGGTGGGTCCAATTTTCTGCTTTCAACAGCTGCTGCTCGAGGAATATAGGCAGATCATATCTTTATGTGAGACATCCAAGCATCTCACACAAAATTACTGCAATATAACCCTTCCTCTGTACACAAATATACCATAGTATATATACCGTGGTTCATGACGTATAATCATATGCAGAAACTTTAACAGAAATGATAGGGAAAAAAATAATTAAACATTGTTTTCCCAGAACTCATTCCTTCACTAATATGCCTGTAGCCATCAGTTTACCTCCACAACAACCTTACTGAATTCATCACCATAAACAGAATTGGTTCCATGAGACCAAGGCACGGACAGACTGGTTTGTATAGTCACCACAGTAAAATGTCACAACAAAATGATCTGAAGCCATGGGTTTAACAGATAGTCCAGGATATGGCATACTTCATCCAGAGCTGCAGATGCCCTCATGGATCTAAACTGGTGGGACCAGAAGCCTGCCCTGTACCATGGTGAACTCGCACAGAGCTTCAGTAAATAGAAACATCCAGTTAATAGTGGGAGAACATTTTTCACAAATAACCACTCTAACCTATCAGCCTTGATCCTCAAGGGAGTACTTCAAAACAGTTTCAAAAGATCTTAGAAACTAAAATTTGTAACTCTGTTAGACTCTAAAAATCAAGGGCTCAGTATAGCAATATTGATTTATAGTATGTTATATTTCTTCTTACATGCTGCTGCCTGTGAACTCCTTCACTTCCTATAGCCATTAATTAGTTCTCTTTCTGTCCAACTGGGGGGCAGATCATATTACCGGTCCTTTTGCTAGTGCCACTCCCCATGGATCTACAGGTAGCAGTGAACTGTTCTCTCAGATTGACTCATTTCTTAACGTAACCGTGTTCAATTCAGAGCTGTTAGACTAAACATGCATGTAGCTTTGAATGTTGCCGTTGCTCTTTTAGATCTGGTACTTGTTTTGCATTTTCTCCTTCTATGCCAGCCAGACTACTAAAGGCAAACCTTGCTTGCTCATTTATATCCTTTGATCATCATATTTATAACAACATCATTACAAGAGTTTCAATCTTTGACATTTTTAAACTTCATTAAGTATTTATTAATTACACTTTCTAAACAACACGTATTTTTAATGAAACTTGAAACCTTGTTAAATGCCTAAACTTTTTAAAAACTGAATTTAGAACAATTCCTATGAATAGCTTAGTTCTGATGAATTACCTTTCAGTGGAATATTCTTAGCCAATACTGGTTGTAAAAAGATTTGGACACAAATGCAAGTATAAATGCACATCTATGCCATTAGAACCATTCTGAGAGCCTGGGTTACATGTGCATTAATCCATTTAGAAGGCTCCCAGAATAGTTGCTGTTATTTCTCCCTTACTTGATACAGTGTGGCTTGAACAGTGGAAAGAATGAGAAATACTTGTGGATATTTGCTGTAGGTGACTGGGGCTCTGCAAGCTAATATTCTAAATCATTCTCAAGTTTTTAGCTTTAAAACTGGATGTGCGTTGCAAAGTGGCTCTGATGTTGGGATTTTATTGAGGCAGATTTTTTAAACTGAATTTCGTATAAATGGAATTCTAAAAAACATTCAAAGGTGATGGAGTAGTGTTGTACATCAGTAATGTGTTTGATTTTTTTTTTTTTTTTTTTTTTTTTTTTTAACCATGACTGTGAAGTAAACTTTAGATTTTTCCAGTCTGTGGTTGTGGACATCTTCAAATGTTGTTGATTCTGTTACGAGAGTATTTAATTGTGAACTTCTGTGCTAATTCTGCACCAAGGAATCCAAGTCTGTAACCGGCTACTGGAGCAAGCCTGAATCATGGCTCTGTCCCACCTTCACTGCTAGATGCCATACCATAATTTTTTAGTGGTTAATCATAAATAAATTTAAAGTCCAAACAATTCACTGTTTAAGCAATATGTTGTTTAGGATAAACAATATGATATGTTAATGCAGTACTTTGCAATACCTTATTTGGGCAAATATGAGTCACATTTGCATAAATGAATAATCCTTGCATTTATCTACACATTACAGATATGCACACGTAACCTAGATGTTTTAAAACTTCTTTCTCAGCAGCAGTTATAGAATGGAATATATAATTTCAGTGGGATCACAGATGTGTGGCACATGACTTAGCCTTCATTTCGCAAGATTTCTGTCTATATTTTTATTAGAAAACTGTTTATTGACTAGCATCGTTAATGCATAGGTGTGTACTTGACACCAGGGTCTGGGAATCTGGATCTTCCGTTTCCTGTTTTTAGTCAAGTAATTTTCTCCTATGTATGGGAAGTGTGTTAGTGACCTAGCTTTTTAAAGCCTTTTGAGATGCATAGCAGTTTTTGACTAAGTCAAGTATTATTATAAGTGTACACATAGAAAGAATGATGGATGTCATATGTCTTCATATGCACGTTATATCTAGAAGAGAGTCCTTGATTTTACCCTTAACTTGCCTTTCTTCAAACAGCATACACCAGAAACTTAATCCTCTGCATTGTGTGGTTATTGGGCTAGGTATTTGAGGGTATTTTTAAAGTGTATATTCATTAACAACCTGATCTTATCCAGTTCCACATTTAATCTATACTGAGCTGCCTAGATGTTATTCATATTCCCCTACCAACAGCAAGTCAAGGTCTTGGGGAAATAGACTTGATGCATTCTGCTTATCCCTGATAGTTCATCATCTGAGATAAGCCAGGGTTGTCTGCAAACTGCAATCTCATCAGGCAAGCTCAGATAGCATCTCACTTGACTTTTTTACTTATTCCATTAACACTACTGTCCTGGAGATTTGGATTGCTCAGCTTTACCATTCTGGAAAGCACAAATGATTGGCAGGGGATAGAGCCATCATTGGCTCCCCTCTAAACATGACAACCCTTTTAGTTGTTACACTGAACCTCTCTGAGGCTGTGCTCCCAGGGAGCATTTAAACAAGAGAGAGGAGGGATCACAGTGCAGTGGCTTTTATGACAGCGTGTACCATTACATCAACATTTAAAAAGATCTTAATTCGTGTCTCAAGAAAGGTTTTATTTTCTCCCCTTCTGTAGTTGTTTATTTCCAATACAGGCGTTCGGTAGTTCTGGCATGTTAGAGGTAAAAGGCAAGTAGGATTCATGTGGTAAGAACCACTTGGTGTTCTCTGCATTTTCTTGCAAAGTGTGCCTGAGTAAAGCTTAAGAGTGTCCTTAAGCTGTACAGTTCATAATTTGTACATGAAATTATGAACATGTGAAGAGCTAGCCCCTGAGAAATGCTGGTTGGTAGGTTTGTAGGTAGGTATGCCGGTAGGTTGGTAGCCTGTGGGACGTTCAGTCTCTGTTGTGTCCATACTGAAAGGGAATGAATGCCAGCCTCACTTCAGTGCTTGCCTTTGCAGAGAAGAGAGGAAAGAGCACAGCAAGGAGAGGGTTAACTGCTTGCCTTTCTTACAGCACTGGGCTGGAAAATATTTTTCAACTTCTCCTTTCAGTATAGAGGTTTTGATGCTTTTGCTGTTTCACATGGTTCAGAATGGATGTTTTTCATGTTCTAAGGGTTTTTGCTACAGTTATAACCATTCTGATAACAGTTCCAAAAGTATTTTTGATAAAGGAATTAGCATTTAAAATATTGCAAAAATGAAAAATGTTGAAAAGTAAAATATTGCTGTTTTTAAAAGACTGTTTTTTCAATTTAAGAAGCCTTTAGTTTGAAGACATTAAAGCAACTGTATTATCTAAGAAAATCTGCACCAGAATGCTGCCAAAGGAAGCAGAGGCTGGGAGGGGAGGAGGAACAGGCTGCTCCTTCAGATCTAACCATGGGGATCCTCCCCTGGAAGGGAAAAATGCTTATCCTAGAGAAGCAGGTCATCTCCCTGGGTGATGCCAGTAGCATGTGAAGGTGTGGGAGGAACACAAAAGCGTTAAGTGGATTGAGTTGAATCACCTTGTATTTATGACTGACCTGTAATACGGAAGCATTTTAATCCTTTGCCCAGCATGGCTGGTTATTAAACTTCCCCAAGCAGCATAAATCCCTAACAGCTGTTGACTACAGTCCGCTTCTGTTTTGAGGGGTAGCCGTGCCCATGCCAAAGATTTCCAGGGGAGTCCAATCTGCTGGATTATTTCACTTGCTGTATGACACAGCCAAGAATTCCCGAAGTTTCTGCAGTCAGGTTTGTAAATGTCTGTTGGTGCTGGGGAGATTTTCAGAGGCCGAATATGGTGTCTAATGAACCCAACTGGAAAGCTGCACTCCACAGGGGAGGGCAACACATAGGTCCTGCCTCCTCAGTGTACTTTATGTTGGGATCTGAGGAGGACAGTGCTGCTACTGTTCTTCATCCTCCATTCCAGGCAGCAAACCCCAGCCTTTCAGAGCATGGAAACTGCCTCCATAACTGGTTCCTGCAGCTGGGAGAGAGAATGCTGTAGGCACAGTTCTATAAGGTACCTCTGCAGACACCCAGCACACTATGTTTCTTTGTTGTTGTATGTGTAAATACCATTGGATTTTTCTCGCCATCTAACAGCCGGGCAAAGTTCCTCTTACTGTGGTTTTCTCCAAGTCTGATTTTTGGATATTTCTGTCTGATCAAAGAGCTATGGACTGACCTCACAGAGGATAATTGTGATAATTAACGAAGAAAAGTTGTGATGTTTCTCAAGGTTAAATAATAAATTTACGATCTAGTACTGTAAAAGGAATGTACACAAGAAAAAACAAAAGAGCACATTAAATACAGCCCAAAATGTTGTTGATTCAGATACATCAGGAATGTAGTGGTTCTAATCCTTGTTATATTTATGTAAATTTGAACTATTCTGTTGTTTTTAACAGTGATCTTGCAGATTTATGTTGATATCAGTAGCAGTGGAACATGGACCATTTTACTTGTAAATAAAAAGCAATGCAGGTAGATAACTGATTTTTAGAAGCCTGCTTAGACAATTATCTTTATTTCCTCTTCTGGTGCAGGGGACTTACCACCTGACACGGCAGTGTGGCCACAGGGCAGGGAGTGCTCTAGGGCAGAAGGCAAGTGCTGAGGAGGAGGAAGGTGGCCAGCTGGGGCGGCCAATGCTGCAGTTCCTCTGTGACTCAGCCAGGCTCATTTTAGCACATAGGCATGATAGGGAGGTTGTATATTCAATAGGATGAAGATCTGAATGGGTGAGGTGAAAAAACCCTTTCTCTTCTGCTTTTTGTTGACTCTGCTGTTAGTATTTTAAGATACACAGGATAACTTCTCAGTAGGTATCAATATATTGACTCATTCTATTCATTGACTATGTGAGAGCTATGCCAGCTTAATACCCACTGAGCTTCTGACGTGCTCTCTCTGTACTTTGTCTGCTTCAGGTGTCTTAAAAAAAAGAAAGAAAGAAAAAGAGAGTAACAGATTGTATATGATCTAATTTCTTCCCTGGTCCATCCGGTGTGTCAGCCGTTTCATGACAGAATCCAAAGGAAGCTGTGATTTGGAAAAAATAATACATTCAGTACGTTGTAATGCTGCACTGAAACTCCAAACTGTTTGTCCTTTCCCCCAGATCTTAATAAGAAATCTTATTTTGTAACTCAAAAGAGAAAAAGATCAAAGGCCAGGTATAACGTTCCTTGCAGACCTGGAGAAATTTTGCATTTATGGATGAACTCACAAAGGAGCAGAGGATCTGAAATCATTAAGCATCAATATTAAGTATACTAAAGCTGTCAAATTCTACTTTAAATGGGTGTTTCCTTATTTCCTCTGACTTAGGACTGAGAAGATGGTTCAGCATGATGTTGGGGAAGTGGTGCTGTGCAGGGACCATTGACAAGGCAGTGTGACAGGTCTTCAATGCTAGCAATAAGCCTGCCACTTCAAGGCTTATCCCTAGAAATGAGGATGAGACCTAGGAAGTGCAGGAGGACGTTTTCCCAAATCTGACTAGAACAGATTGCAGTTAATAGTGTTGTTGTGGCTGTAATGGTTTTAACATACACCGGAGCAAGGTTAGTAAATTAACTGATGTAACTGGACTATAACAGGCTCGCTTTCTAACATCTGGCTGAAATGAAGTTTGCTTACTCCAACTACATCAGTTCTGTTGAACTGTATCAGTTGTCTCTTATGGCGGGTTTTGCTGTGTCCTTTCACTGAGAAATGGCTACTGTCATAGGCACATACTGTTCTACATTGACCTAGATTTCATCTGAAATGTCAGTTCTGGCATTTCAGCACTGAGCTCACTGTTCTTGGTGCTAGGGAGCAGGTTGCCACTTGTGGAGTCATTTTTGGTATTAGACAAGTAACTGGAAATCCTCATCAATCACTACGCCTGAAGCTGTCTAGTGCTTTCTCCAGATTCTGGGCTGTTACTCCTCATTTCTGGCTGTCCCAGTTCTGTTATTTTTATCCTGAGTCCTTAAATTCTTCCTGCAGACTTACTTGGATACTGATTTTTGTAATCATTTCCTGGCCTACACTGTTTCTTCTTGCTTTTGTGAACTGTTCAGTTGCTTTCAGGCTCCATGGCAGAGACAGCCATGAAGCAAAACAGTAAGAGCAGAATTAGACCACCACTGAATGCTTTTGATATAACTACTAAGTAGTACTGGTTTGATTCAGGGCTAACAGCAAAGGCAAGGTGCTAGAACTGAACAAGCAAAGGTTTTCTACAGATAGTGCCCTATTCACCCCTCTATTCAAGGAATAGAGCAGGATTGCTCTAATATTGGGAATTGGTAACCAAGTTCTCTTTTAGTCCTCCAGGTAGCTGATATAACTGGCACGCATGCAGGAAAGCTTTTAGGGAGGTGTCAAGTGTGGGAATGCAGTATGCCCGTTGCACTTGGGCTTTGGGATTAGAAGATACCACTGCCAACTCCTTAATGCAGCAGCTAAAACTTTCAGGTTTAAAGGATTAATACCATTTATTTGCTTCATTTCCTCTCACCCCCAACCCTGAACCCCCAAAGCAAAACTTTCCTAATCAGCACGTAGCTCCTGCTGAGCCAGCTGGCTGTTTCTTTTTTTTTCCTTTACGCAATTTTTCTTCCGTATTGAAGAAGCCTGAGAAAAATGGGTGAGGAAAACTGAAGCTCAGGTAAGGGAGGGAGTACAGAGGGACACATGCTTCTGTAATTGATTTATCTTTCTTTCAGCTGTTTCTCACTTTTCTGCTAGGATGCCTAGGGTAGCTGTGCTTTTTTATTTTTTTTTGTGCAGCAAATTTAATGCTCTGTGTATTTGCAGAGGAGAGAAAGTACAGGCAGTATTTTCTTTAGAGCTGCACAGCACAAGAGATGAGAAAGCAAGAGTCCTTGTAAGGCTGCTTGGCTTGTGTGAGCTGAGCAGGGGAAGAGGGAAGGAAGGGGCTCCTCGCCTGCTCCAGGGCTGCTCTGAGCCATGGAGCAGGGCACAACAGGAGGTGCGAGAGCAGAGGTGCTCCTATGTGCAAGGTCACCCCTGGAATCTGCTTTGGTTCTTCCTGAGATGAGTTTAACCTTGTATCATCAGTATTTCCCACATCTTAGGTGTGATAAAAGGCGTGTTTCACAGAGTTTAGTGACTGCCTAAATGGAGATGACGTTTCTCATTTCTACCACACCAGATATTAAATGTTTCTCCTACCTGGTATATGAACAAGTAACTTATTTAACTGCTAAAGGATTTTCATTACTTTGCTACTTATTCCACTGACAATCCTTTAGTACGGTGTCATGGCATGAAGATTTGTGAGACTGAGGTCAAGCAGTGAAGATTATTTGGTATTTTGAAATTACCTATGGTTGCTAGAATTTTTCTCTAGATGCAAGAGGTGAGTGACTCATACTTTATTATGTGACTAGTGTCAGGTTAAAATCCCAATTCCTGTCTCCAGTTACAGAGCAGACATGTAAGAGTGTATAAAAAGTTACAACTTTTACAGCTGTTAGCAAATGCAAATGAGATAAATTATTATTTGCAGTTTCACAGCTGTTTACATGTCTAAAGCCATCTAAAAATGTCTAAAGCCATCTAAAACTATCACACTAAAGATAAGACAATGTCATTAATTCCATTTCATTGGAAATGGAGATTCGTAAGGAAACTAAGTATCATAAGATTACTGAGGCCTAGAGGAAAGAAGCATCTCATCCCGGTGCACAGAACTGTCCTGTTGCAGAACAAGCAGAATCCAGGAGCTGAGCATGTCCCTGGTTTGCTGTACTGAGCCATATGTAAGTAGTAACGTTGGCAAATTCCTTCTTAGGTTGTGGTTGTGGACATTTTTAGATTTATACTTTTAAGCTCCAATCGAGTAAGCCACCACAACACTTGAAGGCTGATAATCAATAATCATATTCAGTATTCTGATGTTATGTTTCCTAGATAGCTACATTGATCAGCACTCTAGAAATAGCATAACTAGATAAAGAAGCTGAATTATATCTTATTTCTGTAACACCAAGAGCTTGGTTGACAGGATCTAACTTCCTAGCAAAGAAGTGTATGCCAAGTCACTGTGATGAACAACTTCCAAGTACAGAGTGTTCAAGAAAGGCCATTCTGTGGCCTCTACACTGTAAGTCTCAGACCAAGAATAAGTAGGGCAAGTGGGCCTGCCGTAGCTGAGCAGCAGTGCTCCTCTTTGCTTGAAAAGTGACAAGTTTTTGTAAATTGCTAGAATGACTGGTATGTCTTCTCCTTTGGATAAAGGAAGTCCTGTGCAGTGGCAGTACATTGGTTGTGGACCTTGCACCACTTTCCATTTTCAGTGATTTTAGGTGTGAGTTTTCCTAGAGATGTGTGGTGGTTTTACTCAGCTGGGAAGCTAAGCTCCACCGCAGTTCTTTTTGGTGTCCCATGTGGGTCCCTTCCCACGGGATGCAGTCCTCCCAGAACTGCTCCTGCGTGGGCTCCTCTCCATGGGCTATAGCTCCGGCCCGGGGCCTGCTCCTGCAGGCCTCTCCATGGGCTGCAGGGGAACTGCTGCCGCATGCTTGGAGTACCTCCTGCCCTCCTGCTGCACTGACCTTTGTGCCTACAGGGCTGGTTCTCACTCCTTGCTCTCCCAGCTGCTGTTGTGCAGCGGGGTGGTTTTTTTGTTGTTGTTGTTTTGTTTTTCCCGTTCTTAAATCTGCTGTAATAGAGGCACAAACAACATCACTTATTGGCTCAGCTCTGACCAGCGGTGGGTCCCTTTGGAGCTGTCTGAAACTGGTCCCTATTTAACATGGGGCAGCTTCTAGATTCTTCTTACAGAGGTTACCCCTGCAGCCCCCTACTACCAAAACCTTGCCATGCAAACCCAATACAAGGTGCTGTCCCAGAGCATTAACCGAGGCCTGTTCTTAGTAGCATTCTCTGGGATGTTTGCCATTAATTACTTTTTTTCATCCTGTCTAGCTTTGCCTTAAGTTCCTCCCCAACTCTCTCTTGTTTTCCATGTGCAGCTTCTGTGTCCTTGCAGATGGCTGTACCCCACGGTTAGGGCTTTATCTAGACAGACATATTTAGCTGTGTGTAGGAACTACAAGTTGCTTTTTATTTATTTATTTTGAACGACTCCCTTAGAGAACTTGGCTTCCATCTGTTAAAAATGCTACCTCTGCTTGTCCTCCCTGATGGAGCCTTGAGGGAAGGGAAGGGAGGATAAGCCTCTCTCCCTAACAAGCAGCTTATATTTAGATGAAGAACAAAATAACCCAGATCTTTGGGCTACGTGGGCAGATTAGGCTCCTTATGGCCAGGGTTCCCGCTTCTCACATTAATCAGATCTGGTCCAGGCCCAAGGAGTGGCTTCACTTTCCACAGTAACAGCCACCCCGCTCCATGATAAATGTTTCTCATTCCCTCCTTTCAGAGGTAGGGAGGGATGGACAGATGGAGAAAAAGGAAGTGCGAGAGTCCTGTTCCTTCCTTTCCATCTTTTCTAATTGCTTCCACATAGAAACTAGACTCCAGCCCCTTGAGCACCTTGAAGGATTAAATGCTGATCAAAGGCAGGTTTAACCATATCCCCAGGACAAGCTGCTTAGACACCAGGCAGCACGAGCTCTGGGTTAACACAGCAACCAGAAAAGCGGAATAAATTAACAGTTATCATAGTGACAGGAACAGAGGAGAGTTTTGGAAGAGGAAACACTGGGAGGGTTCAGGGGGGCAGGGTATGGGTGATACAGATGGAAATGAAGTCAACATTTATCTCATACGTATAGCCAGGAGACATGCTCTGCTTCTGATGCTGGCTGATTGCTGGCATCTGCTGCCACACACTGCCTTTTCCATCCTCAGGTTTGGGCTTTCCAGCATAATAGCATTAGTGGCATTAGATAGGAGTTTGTGTTATTAGATACAACTTAAGGGAGGAGGAAATCTTTGGGGGATAAATTAACAGACCCCTCAGCTATCCTGCCTGGCACTCAGCCCTTCGGTTCCTGCCCCCTCTGTTCCAGCCCACCTCTTTATAGAGCTGTAAAATGTTGAGTATCTTAATCATCTGTTTATTTCTCAGCGATTTCCCCTAGTGAGTTTTACACTTGCAGTTTCTGGCTTGGACATAATCAGAGCACACACTGCTGCTTTGGAATTTCCTGGCATTGGCAAAATCTGGGGAGAAAGATGCACTCACTGACTGTTGAAGTTTGTAAGTGGTGGAGAAATAGAAAGTTTTGAGAGCAGATGAATTAGACTACTTAACTGTTAGTGCAAGGACTGAAGGATCAGGCAGCAAATGATCAGCACCTAGTTTTCAGTCCTCAATAAGATGGCACCTAAGAGCCTACCAGTTACACAGAGAACAGAGATGTGGAAGGAAGTATCATTTTGCTCTGTGAACAAAGCCTATACATCCTGATGACACCTGTTGCCACTGTGCTGTAGGGCTCAGTTCATACATTCTCTTGAAGTAGTAACACTCGCTGCTATAAGACTCTAAATTGTGTTCAACCTTCTTCATAGAGAAGGAGGAGAGATGCAATAACCCTTGCCTCTTTTTCTTGAAGCCTAACTCCAAACCTTGTGGTGACTGTGAGCATGGTGGCAGGCTTGTGCTGTTGTAAGAGCAGCTGTTCCTAGGAGAGCAGGGATGGGCAGAGGGGAGGCATATATAGGGCCTCATAGATACTCCCTTCTTAACCTGAGGTAGAATTAGAGTAGAGAGAGTCAGAGTTCCTGTATGAAGTTGCAGTTCGATCTGTGCCCTCATGGACAGTGTCTCAGAGGCATATTCTGTCTCTAGCAGAGAGATAATCAAATTGCATGCTTCAAGTCATTATCTAACCACTGTAGAGGTCAGGAAGGGGTCTCTCATATCCCCCTGTGGTGCCTGGGTTTGCTGGATGAGTCAAGCATGCTGCAAGCTCTTTTCTCTCCCTCAATGGAGTTCAGAGGCAGGAGGCATGATTTGATGGACCATCAGTCCAATTCAGCATGAAAACCCAATGTTCTTCTGAAAAATCAGCAATCTCGCAGAAGAACCTCTCTTGCACACTGGTATGGAACTGGCAAAGGGCTCTAGCTCTCTGTTCAGCTATCAGATATGAATGTGAGCAGCATGAGCAGCAGAAGCCTTTCACAAAGGTAGGTCTTTACTTGTACTAAATAATGAAAGGATTTCCTTATGAGTGAATAAACCTGCCAGAAGGATTCAACTTGCTCACTAAGACTTTTCCATTGCTGTGAGGCTACAGTGCTACATAGATTAGAAACCATCATTTGCTACAACATTACCAATCCTTTATAACCAGAATTTAAATAAAATGACAGTGTTGACCTCACTTGTCCTTCCTGAAGAACAACCACATGCTTTGTTTTGCCCCCGTGGACAGTTTTGTTGGAACAAAGATTTTGGCATAGGAACCAGCAAGGCTTAATGATTTACTGGGCCATCAAAGGCTTGGAAAACAAATGGGCCAGGAGACTAAGAAAAGTTCGTAGTTCGTAATACTTATTCTGCTCCTGAAATGTTTGATGTATAGTCACGCCGTTCACCCTTGCTGGCCATAGAGTGTCACCTAAACCTTGGATTCTGGGATGAAGTGAAGAGACTGAGCTGTGCATGCCTTGAGGAAGTCCAGTGAAATGAAGGCTTTGCTGAACTGGCATTAGTAAAGTATAAAAGACTCTTTACTCAACCTTAGCTGCTGCATTGTGAGAGGTCAAAAGAGCTTGTGGAAGAAAGGGTTATCCAGTAGTGTTAGAGGTACTCTGCAGGTTTTATAGTTTTAAGGTGGTTTTGTTTCATTTGGGAAGCAATCAGCCTTCCATGAGCACATCCTCTGTAAGCTAAGTAAAGCTTTGCCATGGTCTACGTAGGTCTTTTGTGCCTCTGTGAGTTGTGTTCTTACAGTAAGATGTGCTTCAATAATTTTTATGTTTATTCTTGACACTTGTGATGAATTAAGGAAGTGTTATTATCTGTGTTTACAAGCAGAAAAACAATACCATCAGGTTATAGCTAAATTTATCTCTACACATGTACTGTGTTGCCCCATGAAGTTCTGGTCTCACAGTCATCTACATCTTTTGCCACGATAAGACCATGTGTCATCTCCCCACCTTCTGCTTTTTCCAGGTTTTCCATTCATGAAAACTAGGGTGTTAGGTGGGAGGACTGACATGTGCCTTGTTTTTGTCCTCATTTGGATTTGGGACAGAATTAGGGTACAAAGATGGACTTGGGAGCATGGAAGCTCCCCAGTGCCTAGTGCATACTCCTTGCCCTCAGGATGGGGAGAAACAGGGAGCCTGACAAAGACTGGCTTTCCTATCTGCCTGGAGAGGATGGTGCAGGAGCAGAAATATTTGTGGTTAACAGACAGTGCAAAGAAGTTAGTGGCAGTAGAGGTGTTTGGGAAAGACAATATAATAGGAAAGCACCGTAGAGACTCCACTTTCAGGACATAGTGATGCCAAGGGCACAGGGACAGACAGGAAGGAGAGGAGACAGACAAGAATGAAACTTCCTAATCAGCTGAGAGAAACAAGATGGTCTTTGAAGCAGCAGTGAGAAGCCTTTGCGGGTGTACAGAGACACGTAGGAGACAAACCTCATAAAATATGCAAAGTGGCTGTCACTTTAGTACCGCTTTTCTTTCTTGGCCAGGGGCAGCGTTCCTTTGATGCTGTGTCTGTGGGGTTTCGGGGAGACACGAGTCTCAGCAAACACAGGCAGTTGAGGGTACATATGCACATACACAGAATTACATGCACATACGCACGTCCTTATGTCATATATCACCAAGTGCCACCAGACTTCACATTGTTGAAATATTGTTTCTAATATCTGGCATGAAGCTTTGGAGGCTGATTGCTGTGGAAAAGGAACTAAAGGCTTGCAAATGGGATCTTATCTAGGATGGAGGTATCACTGCTACCAGGAGCTTGTGCCTCAGGAAAACTGCTCTTCTAACCCTTGGGGCAACTTGGGACAGGAGGGGTTTGGCTGGCTTCTCACCTGGCACATTGGATTTCCAGCAGGAACTGGGCCTTGGGGATTCACTGTGGCCATGTTTTAACACCCAGGGCAACTATGTGATCTGAAAGGGCATAAGGCATTCTTACAGCATTTCTGAAGCATGTCAATATTTCGTCTCCTATTCACTCCTTTGTACTGAGTGTACCTGCTGTCTGCCACCTCAGGGAGGCTATGATCAGTTGTGCTGTGCGTATATCCTGATGGAGTACTTTGAGCTGAAAGTTATTGACTAGAGAGACCATATTCCATCCATCAGAGCTTTCCAACAGGCTTTAAGAAATGATACTCTAACACCTAGATTATTTCTTGGCCATTTTTGTCAGGAATGAGGGAAATCATACGCTATGCCCTTGGGATGCTCCTGTAGGAGGTATGCTGCTGGTTGTGCTTTGCAACATGTCAATGAAAAGGAAATTACATTAGAATATGTGGTTTTATTGCAGCATTTGTTTCTTTTAGTTTTGGCATTTGTTTGGCCTTACTGGGAATTGGTATTTCCCACCCTGAGCTCTAATGTGAAAGACTCTGGGAACTTTTGATGCAGCACCTCCAAATCAGTGGGGGCCTGTTCTCAACCCTTCTGAATTCTGAGGGTGAACTTGATGTTTGTGCGTGTTGGTTTTGTTCCTCTATCACTCTACTTCCACCTCAGCCTGTGGTATGGAGGCTGATTCAGTCAATCCATATTCAGGCCAAACATCCATAGAAGTCAAAGGCACCTGTTCAGCGTCAGCACTGCAGGACTTGGTGCCACAAAGAACAACGACAGTTACTTGGGATATTTATGTGATGTGGGGTATTAGGCGTGTTGCTATAATTTCAGTGCTAAATTTCCATGTTTACATCCAAAATGGAAGATGAAAGGTATCCCACAAAAGACCAAGTACAATATAGACTAGCGTACATTAGACCAGAGGAAGAAGAAGGTGCATCCAGAGGCTATTTAATGTGGTTATGGTGTGCAGGAGTTGGACGAGATCTATCCAATGCTCTTGTCAAAGGGAAGTCAAGAGATTTGCACCAGTTCTATGCAGTGGGCTGCCAGGTACCCCAAACTCTGTCTTAGGACAGGGTACAATTCTTTGCAATTTTTATGCTGTTGATCCTTGCGTTGCCTTCTTTCTCAGTTGTTTCTTGCACATTTTGATCATTTTTTTCAGTAGTTGTACTAAACTCTGTACACAACCATTTAGGTATAAATTAGGCACCATGCACCCCAAAATGCACACACAATATCTGCAGCCAAGGCACATTATATGCAGTATATTCAGACACGTAAAATATCCCTGTGTGGTGGTTCATGTTCATATAGATCCAGCCTGCTAAAAGCCAGCCAAACCCCTCCACGTTGTGTTCTCAAGTGTTCTGGCAAGCGCAGAGCCGGAGCCGAGCCCAGCGCAAACAGATGTTTCTCTTCTGGCTTCAGTGTGCTTCAATTCGGCGCACATGCCTGCTGGGCAGGCCATTCTGCACTGCCCTTCTTTCCTGTAGCTGGGGAGGAAAGCAAATCTGCCTGCGAGTTGGAAAAGGTGGGCGAGGGCGGCAGCATCTGTCCCATGGCCCGCGGACAGCAGACAGCCTTCTGAGGGCGAAGCCGCCCTGCTGGCACTGGAGCTGCACAGGGCAGATAAAAGCAGGCCTCCCTCCTCTTGCTCGTCTCCTTTGCAAATGCTATCCATCTGTACCTTCTGCCAAAGTGACAACATCATTACCACTTGCTCGATATTTCAGGTACTGAAGTATTTTCTGCATAATTCACTGCTGAGACGGGATAATGCATTTGGGTGGGCAGTGGAGTTCTCCGGGCTGCTGGCTCCCCGCTGCAGCTCTGCTCTAGGGGTACCTGGATCGCCGAGCAAGTTATTTTCTGCCTAATCCTGATGCCTTCAGGTGAGGAATCCATCCCTCTCAAGCCTGAATGGCAGGGAAATCCAAGAAGCCGTGATAATTATAACATTAAAAACATTTCACCCCCGAAATCAGGGAGTAGGTGGAAAAGCATATAGGAGCTGATAGGAAAGGAATTAAAATGACCCTGGGAGAAAACTGGAATGCTGTACTTCTGAAGCCAAGGCAGCACTAGAAAGCTGAGATTATCCTCACAGAGCATAATCTTCTTAGGCTTTGTTTGCAGGCAGCATTGGGCTGTTTAAACAGAGCGAGAGGTGGGGGGGAATCCAAGCCCACATGTCTGTTATTTAAATGCAGACTAATTTTGCACCCTGTGTTCTTCACCCTCCCACTTGGGATTCTGTTGGCTGGCTCATAACGAATGGCTGTAAATCCAAAAACAAGCTTTTTTCCCTTTCCAGTCTTGCCATTTTGCTTGCCGCAGTATTTCCTCTGGGTCTCCAACTCTCAGAGGACGGAAATGAGCTCCCTCAGAGCTGTGACTTCCTCAGCAGCCCCTGACTTGTTTTATGGGTGCAGCGCAGCACTGTGACAGTTGAAAGAGAGGGGGAAGGACTGAATGTCCTGTTTCATTTTCTACCTTCAAGGGTTTCCAGGGAGCATCACTACCTTTGCTCGCTTTCCAACGCGTGCTGTTCTGGGGCATGCACCACTGTGCAGCAGGTTGGATGAGGCTATAGGAGCTTTTATACTCCCCATAAAAGAAAGATACGTTCTTTAGCAGGAAAAATGCTTCCACTTTTCCTCTTCACAATCTGTTGGCTTTAATTGCCAAAACCCATAGGTCGAACTGGTTGTTAATTTAGTTTTTTCTTAAAAAAAAAAAAAAAAAAAAATCCTATCAGGAAAACTACATTCTATTTAGACCCATTGCTTCTCTCTCCATTGCAGTCTGATGCATTTCTTCCCATCAACATTCCCTTGCCACATAGCTTCTGTGCCAACCCTGGGACAGCGATGACAGACTTGGATTTTGGTGTTTAGGATGTAGGGAGGCACCCAGGCCTACTGGTGGGTTATGTGGAACATGCAGAAGGGCCATCCCTGCTTCCCTCCTATGCCACATATGCCAGCTCTGCTCTGCTGAGCCAGTCTCCCAGCATGAACCTTTCTTTATGCCTTATCCAGCAGAGCTGGCTTATTTTCTCTCCTCTTCACAATGTCACTGCTAGCTGTATTGCAGCATCCTCTGAAAGGACGAGGGTGTACAGTTATGCCCTAAGCAGCTGTTTGGAGAAGAAAAGCATATGTATGTGTATAGGTAAACGGTGTCTTGTGAGTCCTTTTCACAGATTGCCTGGTGTTGAGTTGCTCAGAGTAGTCCAAACATTCATGAAGACACCACCGTTAAGCTGCATCATATTGTAAATTGAGGGCAGTTGAGCAAGATATGGTTAAAAACACTGTGTGGAAATGCATTCATATTAAAACAAAGAAAGTAGGGCACCCTTACAGAGTATTTTAGGAATCAGCGATTTTTGCAAAAGACTCCGGTGCCATGACTTACTCAGGGGAATATGAGCTCTGAGGTTAACGTGGCCGAAGGACCAAATCACTCCCTAGCTATGTAAACAGGAGAGCAGTGAGTAGGAATAAATGTATCTGGTTTTGGTAAGTGTAACTGCTCTCCACTTCTTATGCTTGCAACCGTTATTATATTAGAGAGTGTTCATTATTAGATGCAAGAATTGTTAAACAATTGGAAAATTTGCCCTTTAGTGAAAGTTGAAAGGTATCCACCTGAAAAAAAGAAGGAGAGGGGTGGTGATCATAATCTACAGTTACCTACAATGGTAAACAGCAATTTAATAATAGAGAGCTTTTACATTCTTAGAAGTAAAAGCATGACATTATCATGTGGCTGGAAGTTTAAGCTTGACAAATATAGACTAGAAATAGCCTGCCCATTTTAAATAATGGGGATTAAGTAATAATAGAATGGTTTTCTACATTGTGGTAAAGCCATCATCGCTGGCAATTTTCAGTCAAAAATCCCCTTTCCCGCCCCCTCCAAAGGATTAAAAAAAAAAGGAATACTATAGTTCAGACACAGCTATTGGACTTCAAATAGGAATTAAAATGAAGAAGTCAAGCAGCTTGAGTTGTGCTGGAGTTCAGAGCAGATTTCTTCATGGCTGTGGGGAAAAAAAAGTTATGAATATCCATCTCTTACATCTACTGCAGAATGTGCACTGTTGTAAGCCTAGCACTTGATGGCATAAGGTAAAGGCTTCTCCTCACTCCCTGGTGTTTTTTTCCTTGCATTGACCCAAATCCCCCAGCCTCCTCCTGCTGTGTACAAAACTGCAGCGTAGGTGACTTACAGCATCAGCCTTTTCATCCTAACGGGAAGTAAGCTAACACATGGCTCAAATCATTTAAGCAGACTGAATTTATCTTGCAAAAGCCTGTCTGCTAAACTTTTCTTTCTTCTGCTGACTTGTCGGAATGAAATCACATAATCTATATGTTAAAATTAAAAAACAAGTCAAAACCATTCTCATAAAACACCAGCATCTTATCGTTGTCTCCAATCCCTTCTCCCTTCCCATTAGATATGAGGAGCTTTCTCTTTTTTGATTAGAAGGACACATGTTTTTTAACAGGTGATTCCTTAAAGCTATAATTTACAGCTCCTCCTCCTCCTCTTCACCAACCCACCTGTCATGCTCAATCTCCTGTTACATTTTGCTACTGCCACCGAGTGCTGGTCATAAACCATTGCCCTAATTACTCAGAACATGGGGCTGAACGGTTAGTTAGCAGCACTATTGCAATTATGGCAGCTTTTCAGGTCTAATAGCACTTTATGTTTCACTGCTTTTTATATGTCACTGGTTAAGATGATGAATTAGAGGTGGTACCGCACCACCTGCTCCCCTTCTCTCGGCGGTGGTAGTGCGCCAAGGAGGATGCTGCCTAGGTATCAGCTGGTAGCTATCTGGGAGCACCTGCAGGTGGCTGAGGTACTTGACCCACGCTCCTCTGTGGACAAACCATTCTAGGTTTGCATTTTCCCATGTTCTTTCAAGCATGTGATCTCTTTCTGTTACCCTGCCATCAGTACTGTCTTGTTTTTCTCCTCAGTGGTTCTCTGACAGCACTGAGGTAAGAGCAACAAGTACAAACTTTGGGAGAAGAGGCATATTAAATTGCACACAACTTTCCCTTCTCTGAACTTTTGCTTCTTAAAATGCTGTATAAAAGGAAAGAAAGAAGCTGTGGCTTTGAACTTTTAATGTATCACAGTATCTTTGAACTAACTGGTGCATGAAATGTTCTTAAAATTCTTTAAAAACATGATAGAGAATTATGATGTGTAGACTTTTTTTTTCCTAAGGAACATGAGGGATGAACATCAGTATAGAGAACAAAAATTTTGAGCCTGGGTATGATCTTGATGTTGTTGGGTGTTGCCTTGTAATTAAGAGCTTTAATCGTCTGGTCTTCTGCTCTCTGGAGAATTCCCTTTTACACTGCACTTTATCAGTTTTAGAAGATAATATTTAAGCAGCACTGCACGACTGCCCTCATAATTGGTGATAAAAAAACCAACAACGTGTATTTTCTTGTCATACCTCTGATTCCACCTAGAGGGAAACTGGCCCTTTACGTAGAGCCTTTAGAGGAATTTTACCACAGGCATATTAGTTTAGGTGTGTGTAGCACAACTGGGTAAAGTGCTGAGTTGCCGTGTTATTTAATTGATTTAATATGGGTACAGTACTAGACTGACAGCCTTTCTGCCAGTTTCCTCCTTTTATTTACAGCATATTTATACAGGGACAGTCATGTGAGCTCCCCACGTATGTTTAGCTTGGCTTAGAGAGTTGGCTTATCTGGCCAAAAAGGGAATCTCCATTACATACTCATTCCTGGTATTCTCTGTTTAAGTATTCCTCAAAGGGCTACATTTCTCCTTGCTTTTAGGGTGCTTGTAGGATAACATGATGTGCTTCTGGTTTTTGCTGCATTGATCTGCTTTTTAGGGACAGGATCAATATCCGTGAAACTCACGTCAGGAGAGTCTTAAACCACCAGGAAACACTTCCCTTTGATTCTACCCTGGATCAGCTCAAGACCAGCAGTCTACCAGTGAAGCACTATGTAGCCACTTCTTGTCCCCTTTGTGCCACGTTTGGATCTAAACTTAGGTGAGATAAGTTTCCATATTCTCTTCTTAGTCCCAGAAACGTTCTGAAGCTGGCAACAGAGAGGAGCCTGATAAGCTATGCAAAATGAAAATACGTCAGGGAAAGAAACGTAATAAGGATGTTGATTAATGTTTCCTTGAGCAGAAGTGTATGTGGCAACTAAAGAGGTTCTCCGTGTTGGTGAGGAGACATTCTCTGAGGAGAGCAAATGCAACACACAGCAGAGCTGTGGTTTGTCTGCCGTGAGGGTAGCTAAAATACAGAAATATTTTAAGACCAAATTGTACCATACTGTTGAAACCAGTAGTACAGCTGCAGTGCAGTGTGTCAGCCATTAGCTAGAAAAGAGCCAGGACCCTTATGACCACATTTGAAACAGGCTATGGGATTAGCTCAAGGACAGTGAAAGTGTACTTCATTCCTTTACATGTAGGCTGCATTTATAAAATTTAAATAAGTAAATAGGGGGATATCTGTATTTCCAGTCTCCTCCTACGGTAACATGCAGTAAGCAGCTGTGGTAATGAATCGCCACATTTCATGCCAAACAAAATCTTTCTTGCCTTTGCTACTGATATTAATGACCAGATCTGAGGGTGCATCACATGCACCATTGTGTAACAACCTATGCTAGTTTTGTGATTTATTTTCAGCCTTCCAGCACATGACTGCTGTAGACCATTCTCCTTTCTTGTCCCAAATTTCTGTTTCTACCTCCCACTGTCTTCCTCAGCCTGCTGTTTTGTGGCTAGTGCCAGCCTGAGTATCCTTTAAGAAAATGCCCTTAAGGGATACCATGCCATTACAAATGCGTCCCAGACTTTTTCCAAGATACACTCTACATATTTTTTTCCTTTTACTTCTACAGCATAGGTTGTGTCTTCCCACATTTCTTTGATTTAAGTTGACTCGACTTATATTTTCTTGAGTTCAAATCACCTTATTCTTTGCGAAGCTTGGCATATACCTCACTTGAACTTGGCCAGTTATGTCTGAATTTGGACATGCTGAAAGCAGGCCAACCATACGTTTGACAGGCTTAGCAAAAAGAGGCAGTAAGCAGAGGAAGTTAAATGTCCTTAGGGTGTGATGTGGTTTATAGAGCTCCCAAAGAAAGCAGGGAGACTGGCTACATAAGACCCTAATAACTGCCTGGAAGCATGGAGGAATGTTTAGCCCTTCAGCCCTCCCTCATTTCCTATACATTATCATTTCTCTCCTAACGACTGGAGGGACAAATGGCGTGCGAGTGACAGTGTGTGATTGTTGTACACCATATCTGTAATGCACAAGGCTCTTAGCTGGGAATGCCACCCCTGGGCAGAAGCCGGTCCTTTGTTGTGTTTAAGATGGGGACTGTGTGTATGCAATGAGTTTCAGCTTTTTATCTTACAGAGCTTCTGTTGCTAATAATATCAAGACAATGAATGTGGTATTAAGACTCATAATTATCTAGTGTGAACTGGACTTGATACCCTGTTCCTGTACCAGTATCATAGGTATCCTCATTCTCTATGAACTTTAAAATCCCAGGGCCTTGTTTTCAGGCTCTTTGCTGATCTCCTCTGTGGCAGTCCTTTCTTGCTGCCAGCGTAGTGTCTTTTTGTAGGAGTTTTTCTTCTGTCTTGCCTTTCTGGTCATTTTGTAGCAAACTAGTGTTTGCTGCCTTCATTGTCCTCTCTCCTACCTGGTAGAATCCTTGGTTACTCTTTTGTTCTTTTCCCTCGTAAGTCCTGAGAAAATAGCACACAGTCACCTTCACTCCCTGCTCTTGGTAGTGTTGCTGTTGTTATTCCTTTCTCCAAGCTGGTTCTCAGTCCTGAAAAGCAGTCTCTCCAAATTCTGGTGGGAGTTTGAAATCCAGAGCAGGAATTGACTCAAGCCTGAGCCTGTCTTTGGTTGTAATATGTGTTTGCATTCTCTGCTGTGCCTTAGCTCATCCTTCTGTCTGCAACCTTGCGGAGATGAGGAATGGTTCCCAGAGCCATGCTCCAGTAGTTATTCAAATACACTGAACCCTGCGTAATCAGGACAGGCAGGGGAGCAGATTCAAGGAAAGGACAGGATTTAGAGCCAGGCATGTTTGTGCTTCCGTGCATGTGGAAGCTGCAGAGAGAGAGAACAAAGGAAATGCAGGGTAGCCTTCTGGCTGCAGCTCTGGGGAGAGCTGAGCCTCTTGAAGTAGAAGTGGTGTTAGCCCTTTTCTCAGCAGCACAGAGATAAAAATGCATGACCGAGAAGCAGGGACTCTGAAAACAGAGTCCCCATCCCCAATTTGTGTTGTAATAATTAGTCAACACGCTCTTTCAGAACAGACAGCAGAAGCCAGAAAGCCTAACAGAGCCAAGTCTCTTGATTCCTTATTCTCATTACTTTTCTTCCAGCTTTATCATTGAAGTATGTAGGGTGCCATTGCTTGATGAAAAAGTGCACTGGAGCACCGAGAGACAATTTTCCTTCGCTTTTACATCTTTCTTTTTTATTAAAGAAAGCAACACAACAGGTTTTTTTATAAAGCTAAAAGTGCACATGACCCTGTGTTATCATTGAATGTCATCGTCAGTTTAATACCCACTGAATAGAAGGGGGAGAAAAGCAACAGACACGCGAGGGAGGCCCAGGCGAGATAGGATGGTGTCCTGGTGCTATAGGAAGCCCAAGTTAATGATGTTGCAACCTGGCCACCCCAGAGTGCTGCTCTGGGACAGCAGCTCGCAGGCTGCTCTGCTCTGGTGTCAGAGCAGGCTAAGTTTGCCTTCACAGATATAATTTCATTATTGTTGCTTTTTCACGGAAAGTGATTTTTTTCATTTTTTCAGCAAATGAGGCAGAGGAAGAATGGAGGGAGATGTGGCATGGAAGTGATTTCCTAAACCCCAAGCTGAATTCATGTTGCTCAAGACCTGGGAATAAGAGCCCTGGGTTTGGTTCTTTCCTTGGTGTGCCTGTGGTCTGAAAGGAGTGCTACGGAAGTTGGTGAATTTGCCTCAGAGTGAAATTGGCATAAATGGAAGAGGGTTTGGGCTAATTTTTAACATAATTGCTTATCAAGAGGTTTGTCTGAAGAATCATTCCTGGTTAATTCTGCTTCTGTACAGTTTTGTAATGTGATTACATGAAGTTCATTCAATGAACCAGAGAGTCTTAACTCCTGCTTTGCCCACCCACAAATGAATATCATTACTTGCCATGTCAACTCTAGGGTGAAGAAAAAGATTTTTCTTTCAAAGAATTTTCAATACCTTTTTACAACAGATAATCCTCTAGAAGGCAAAGAATGTGATACCTTTTATCTCCAAATTATTTTGCATAGGAAAGGTGGAGGAAAAAATTCCATCCCTTCTGAGAAGAAATTTGTGAGAACTGGGAATAAGAAACAAGCTGAATTTTGGAGAATGACAGCAGGAACCATACACAGAAAACACTGTCATTCTAGTCTGGAAGAATTGACCCTAAAAAAGAATTAGGAGGCTTTCTCATGCATTCCTCAGCTGTCATAGGCATTATTGATGCTGTGGCAGCATAAACAGAGTATGAGGTTTGAAGGAGAGGAACGGAACCATTTTCTCCATTCATTTCACACAGGGAGCGTATTCTGGCACCTATTTAGATATTTATTCATTAACTGAAGAAAGTGAAAAACTAAGAGACCAAGTTGTGTGCCTCAATACCATTAACGATCTGTCTGAACATGTTTAAACATAATTATCTTCAGGCAGGGCTACATATCTTTTATCTCAAAAGTCAGACTTTTAAGAAATTATTTACTTTAGATGTAAGTGCTTAAATTTAAGTGGTTTTACGTCTAGCAAATGAGACTGATAGCACTTGGAGGTAGAATGCATTAGGACTATTCTGACATTGCTCCTTTCACTTCATTGGAAGTATTCATAATTTAAGTGTTCAAGGGTTCAAACTTCAGTACTGCACACACAGCAGTGGTTTGTGTCTGTTTAGCTAGTTAATTGTATTAATATGGTAAGAACTAGGGGCTCATTATCCAAGTAAGAGATATATATACATATATATATGCCCCAGATTGTAGATAAAAATACCAAGCAATTTAAAGCAGTTATGGCTTCCCCTATGTGTGATGGGAACTCTCTAGCTTGCTATATTGTAAACTGGCTACTGAATTTTTTCACAGAATCACAGAATAGTCTAGGTTGGAAGAGACCTCCAAGATCACCGAGTCCAACCTCTGACCTAACGCTAACAAATCTTCCACTAAACCATATCCCGAAGCTCTACATCTAAACGTCTTTTAAAGACCTCCAGGGATGGTGACTCAGCCACTTCCCTGGGCAGCCCATTCCAGTGACTAACAACCCTTTCAGTAAAGAAGTTCTTCCTAATATCCAACTAAACCTCCCCTGACACAACTTTAGCCCATTCCCCCTCGTCCTGTCACCAGGCACGTGGGAGAACAGACCAACCCCCACCTCGCTACAGCCTCCCTTCAGGTACCTGTAGAGTGCAATAAGGTCACCCCTGAGCCTCCTCTTCTCCAGGCTAAACAGTCCCAGCTCCCTCAGCCGCTCCTCTTAAGACTTGTTCTCCAGACCCTTCACCAGCTTCATTGCCCTTCTCTGGACTCTCTCGAGCACCTCCATGTCCTTCTTGTAGCGAGGGGCCCAAAACTGAACACAGTACTCGAGGTGCGGCCTCACCAGAGCCGAGTACAGGGGAACAATCACTTCCCTGGCCCTGCTGGCCACACTGTTTCTTATACAAGCCAGGATGCTGCTGGCCTTCTTGGCCACCTGAGCACACTGCTGGCTCATATTCAGCCGACTGTCAACCACTACTCCCAGGTCCTTCTCTGCCAGGCAGCTTTCTAACCACACATCTCCCAGCCTGTAGCTCTGTTTGGGGTTGTTGTGCCCCAGGTGCAGGACCCGGCACTTGGCCTTGTTGAACTTCATACCATTGGCCTCGGCCCATGGGTCCAGCCTATCCAGATCCTCCTGCAGAGCCTTCCTACCCTCGAGCAGATCGACACACGCACCTAACTTGGTGTCGTCTGCAAACTTGCTGAGGGTGCACTCGATCCCCTCGTCCAGATCATCGATAAAGATGTTAAAGAGGACTGGCCCCAGTACCGAGCCACTTCTATTTGTTAGAATCAAACAAAATTTGTCACCATTTGGCAGTTCTTCACTGGCTTTCAGATACAAATGTTGGATGTTGCTGATAAAAGCCTTATAGTTGCTGCCTTTATGTGACAAATGGATGCCAGATATGGTCTGGAACTAATTTTTAAGCACTTAAGGGCAATTTACAGTACTCGTTACATTAGATGCAAATGCTGGTTTCTGCAAAGTCAAAAACTGTTTCAAGGATAACAAGTAGATTGAATTAATATAGCTGAAATTATATTGGATTGCTTCAAAGGCCATTTGTTAATGTACAGAACACCTGGAAAATCTCATATTCTGGGGAAAAAAAAAACACACCACCACCCACCGAAGCCAAGACAAATCAATACAGAAAATACCTGTGCAAAATACAGCAGAGCTGAAAGGAGGCTTGGGGAAGATCTGCATCAAAGCCTAATAGGAACACTGTGAAAATCTAATCCAGATTTTCAATGCATGTTTGTGGTTTTTATTGTTTTTTTGTTTGTTTGTTTTTCACAACCATTAAGAACTCTTCTGCATTTTATGTGGAAAATCCATGTGATAATACCAGGTATTTAGATTTCATTTTTCACTTCCAAATTTCAAATTACTAAGCAAAATCCAAATCAGTATTGTTGCTTTGCAGGTAGGTAAATTGAGGCACAAGAGATAACATTCACAGCTACGAAGCGTGTCACTGATGGCATTGCAAGTATCAGTCAGCTCCCATAAGTTATCGTTCAACAGGTTACACTGTGTTCCTAGCTGCTCATGTATCAGTTTGCCCATCTCGATCTGACAGAGCAGAGCAGTTACTACACACACACACATACCAGCACGTTCCCTTTCTATTTGGGAAGAAAAAAAATATGTAAATGCTGATGAATTTGAAAAAAAAAAATAATCTTTTTTTTAAATGACAGTTCTAACAAATAATAAGGAATTTATAACCACATCTTACACATGTTTTCCTTAATTTTTTTTATTTTTTTTTTCAAATGCAACCAACTTGTCAGGAGAGAAACATGAACTAGCTTGTATAGTTTGCTGCTGGTACCCTGGACTTGACCTCAAATACAAAACTAAACAGTATAAAGAGTTTGTTTTCTGGCTTAAATGGTTTGGATGTAAAAGAATAATCTGTGTGGTGAAGTAACAATTTTCAGGTGGTATGAACTGACTTCAGCAGAGCTGCACAGATTTACCTTGGCTGAAAACCGGGCTCAAAATCAGATTCTATTTTACAGCAGAGGAAATGTCTTAAGACATTCAGAGGAAAAATAATTCAAAACAATATAGAATACCTGGCAGGGTCTTTTTAATAAAGATGGAACTTAATCACGTCTCAGAGAGGAGCTGGTTAAAGCTTGTAATGAAGAGATTATTTGGTGTCATTTGTTGTAGGCTCTTCAGCAATTATCTGGAATGTGGTTTGGATGGCATAGCTATACCCTCTCTCCCTCCAGCAGCACTTGAATCATCTTCATGTTGAATTTCAAGAGCCACTAGAGAGAAGAGAGACAGAGGCTGGTGTCAGATCCTGGCCGACAAACCACGTTGGCTTTGCAATAATCTTGTACGTTGTAGCAGGAGTGCAAAAAGCATGAAGGGGGTTTTGAGAACAAAATGCTTGTGTTTGACTTACTCAGAAAGAGCATAGGAGTGGTTAAGAACGAGTAAACCATTCCAGAGAGATGGAGAATATTCTCCCTTTCTTGGCTGTTTGGCTCTTTCAGAAATAGAACTGGATTTGTGTTATTGGTTTGGAAAACATTTGGTGCGATTGTGCTCTTCAATTGCTTTCAATGTTTGCATTAATAGAAAAGGTGGATTAGACCAAAAGTGAAAATGTCAGTACCCCAATAGGAACATTTTTTTTAGCTCACTACAAATAAAAGCTAGATCCAATTTAAAACCATATTTGAATATACATTCCAAGGTATATGTGCCCAGATAAAAACTCGAACTTTTTTGATTAAGTTTGTCTTTGCTTGGAATTAAGAGGCATTAGAAATGTTGTAAATGAACATATACTCCTCTGAGATTTAAAATGCAGCTTAGTGAAACAAAGGGCTCTGAACATACATGAAAAGGTGAGGGAAATGTCAAATTACATCCCAGGATATCTCAGCAGAACTGTCATACTTCCAGTAGAAATAAGGGAGCATTAGTGCTATTGTGTACAGCACGTGTGATAATTCCCTTAGAAAGTGTGCATGTTTCTGGTTGCTCCTCTTTAAGAAAGATAAATTTCTTCTGGAAGAGATAAAGAGAAGAGCTCCTACTTTGACTGAGGGAATGGAAAGTCCTTCACAGAAAATGATTGTCAAAGAGTTTGATTTATTTAACCTAGCATAACAAAGGCCAGTAAGGAATATGATAACTCTGTGCATCTACATCAGTCAGTTGAGCACCAAGGAGGACAAGTGCTCTTTGGTCTTGTAAAGGCAAGTTTTCCCTAAAAAAGAAAAGAGTGTGAATTTGAAACAGTTAAATGGAATTTGGAGATAAGAGGGAAATTCTTAACCCTTAAAACTGCTTTTGGTGTTGGCTTTTTTTTGGGGGATAGTTTCCAAAGAAATTTGAGTAGGGAAAAAAGGGTCAAAAAAAAACAAATGTTTTTTTTTTTGAGATGGAGCTTGAACCCTTTTTCAGACAGAGTTGCTGTGGACAGAATGGACAGATGGAGAAAGATATGAGATCACTCTGACTGAACTTGAAGTTGTTCAGACATGACTAAGATCTGATCCAGAAGTTGCAGGGCTGTGATAGTCTGCTACTGCGACCCAGATAAGGAGACCTGTTGAGACGCATTAGCCTGGGCACAGCACCGCAGTAATGTACCTGCAGATCTGCAGCTGGTTTGTTTTGAGCCAGCATTGAACACAGACAGGACTAAGACATAGTTATGTCTTTTTATATAGACACACTTTGAGTTTGGCAGAAGCAACTGAGGCAAAAAGCCATTTGTGCTGCTTTTGTACTACAAAGCTAGAGTGTGATGCTAAAGGCTTCTTGCAGTGAACATAAAAACCATCCCATGAATGGTAGCAAGGAACCCTAATTGCAGTGTTTATCAAGATACGTTATAAATCCACGTTTTGGATTTCAGAGAGTTGTAACTGCACAGTCTCCCTCTAAAGCCCACCTCCAGTGAAAAGTATACATCCTGTGTAGCTCTACGTTCTTGCATTCTTTGTCTTTCCCATACTCCAAATGGTAGTGGGTAGATTCATGACCTGCAGTAAAGGAGGGGCCGGGGAGGCGGACTGGTGTGACCAGGCAGCTGGCAGTGCAGGCTTTGGGTTTCCAGCCCAGTGTTGGAACTCTCACTGCCTTCCAGGACCAAAAGAGCCTGGATCTGTTGACCATCTACACGTCGTTTGTTTAAAGAAGGGGTACAGAAGAGACAGATTGCTCGAAGAGAATTTAATGAGTTGTTCATTAACTGAAGATGCTTTTATTATTGTTTAATTATAGCTTTTGAATATGTCTTGAAAGGCTTACAGATAATGGGAAAAGCTCTATAAACTCTGGAGTGTTTATGGGGCCTTAATGTTCTGTTCTTCCATTTTTCCACATTACACTGGGAATTTCTTCTGCCTTTGTTGACGTGCTGACAGCCTCTCTAACCTGCAGGAGATTGACAACTACTGCTGTGGGGGCAGTCCTATGCTTAGGCAGGCTGAGATCTGTATGCAAGTGTGGAATTGCAGTCCATAAGGAAAATGCTATTTGAGCTGCATAATTAGAGGATAAATTGTTATTTGTCAACCAAAATAGAATAAAGAAACCTATCTTTATCTAAAGGTTTATCATTAGTTGAAGCAGAGGGAGGATTTTTAAGTTCAATTTCAATAAAGAGAAGATAATATAGAGCTGAAATTCTTAAATTAGCTGCCTTTATTATAGTTAGTACTTTGGTTAATCTTTTTAATTTATCACTTAGTACAGGGCAATTACCCACCATATGGAAATAAGCCAAGGTTATTGTGTTACTCAGATATGTTTGCAGTGTTCAAGCTACAATTAAACCATACCAACTGTGTTGGTGCAATAGTGGTAATGTCTCTGTTGAGAGCTCCAGGTAGATTTCAGATGGTGACCTCTTGATCCCTCTTATCAGTTCAATAGTAGGTAGAGAAGCTCTCCTACGGAAACTTGACTTTGATTAATGCTGTCCTTTCTTTAATTGAGAAGGGCTGATTGATAGGATAAAACTTATGGATTTATTTCAATCATTTAATGGGGCAAATCATCAATTATCATTATCTAAATTAACACAGATTGGCACAAAGGCAGAAGTAGTAAATTGCTTTATGGATTACCTCAAGTACAGTACACAGGTAATTTATTTGGCTTAATAGATGTAATTTTCGACCTGGTAACCTGATGTATATAGGTTCCTTAGGTTTTCAAAGGGAGGTAATTATTATCCTTCCCATTCATTATTTTCCCATAACGTGTGTTCAGCAGGATTTGCTAACGTTTAAAACACAAGTATGGAGTAGTGGAGAACATAGAAGCAAAGAGGTAAACACCAGTCCACTTCTGTAGTGGTAGTTATCAAGTGGTCATTTATTTTTTTGTGAGATTGGCTGACTTTTTCCAGTTTGTAGTGGAAAAAAATGTATTTGGCTCTAGACTAGTGGCTAGCCCACTTCAAAAAGGACACACATAGTTTGCTGACATCCTTAATAACAGCAGCTGAAAAAAAAAAAAGGAAACATTGTGACCTTACTGGAAAATGTCTTTCCCAATGTAATACATTTGCAGGAATCACTATTAATCCATCCTTTATAATCCAAGGTGTAACTGTTCTGTGGACTTGGTATTCTGGGGTCTAGCACTGAACTAGCTAATGTCACTGCAATTTGATCAAGTCCTATTGCAAAATCCATTAGTCAAGGCCACACCACCCATGTGTTCTTTAAGCAAATGGTTGTTTCCAAAATACAGAGAATTATTTAAGTTCTTGGTAATATACTCATCCTTAATGCCACAAATATTATAGACAGAATTGTTCTGTTTCTTTAGTAATGAAGTAAAAACATCTATGCAGCTATCTTTGTGTTTTCCTCTGTTCTTCTCTATTCTGTGAGAGGAATTGAATTGGAAGAGGTATTCTGATGTAGATCAGAAGACGGGGAGGTTGTGGATTCCTCATCTCCACAACTGTGTAGGCTAGATGGGAAGAAGTACAGGATGGATTGGAGAAGAACCAGTTTTACTCTGAAAATGCTGATGGTATCTAAAAGACCTTACTTCTGTATGTCTCCATTAAGCACAGTGCATGAGCATAAGACAAGCTTTAAGCCTGTGCTTAAAGTTCTTGCAGTGCAGTATTGTACTTGATTAGAGGTCATTGACTTTGTTGAGTTGGAGCCCTGGGCCTGTTATTTTGATCCATATATCTTGAAGTCAGAGATTCCCATCCATGGTGCTACTACCTTCACCTCAACACAGAAGATAAGAGTGGAAAATGCTTTTTGATAAATAATTGAACCTGTTGCTTCTTTTTTTTATTATTACATTTTTAAGGGGTTATTGACTCTATGAAGAAATCGTTAGTTATCATCAGCATTTTGAAGGACAAATATAGCCTTAATGCAAATTGACAGCTTTAAGTATTCCCTCTGATAGCCATATTCATCATTGCTGGCATGGCTAAATGCAAAGCATGTGTGGTTTCAGATTTTGCTGCAGTGGATCTGTAAAAGATGCAAATTGTAATCTCAAGGTCAAAAGTAAAACCTGGAGTTCTTATTTTCAGTGTTTTTCTTAGCAGATACTTATATTATAAACTAATTAATTTCATACCACTTTAATTTTCCTAAAGAAAATAAAAAAGCCCTGGTAATCCCTAATAACTTCCAATGTTCAGGAAACCTTTCAAAACCTAGGCTTATGTAGCCACTTCTGAAGTGGGATATGAGGAGGACACAAGGTAAAACCCTTTCTGATTTTGATAGTGCAGTGCAGCTCTGCAGATCTGTGGTTCATACTTTCAGCAAATTCCTGATTAGTTTACATGCAGAGTTTGCATACGCAGATCCTGGAGCATCTGAAATCTCAGGGGAAAAAATCAGGTACAGAAAAAAATAAGTGCCTGAAAGTGTCCCCAGGTGTATTATCTGCAACACTGTTCCATCACTATTAAAACGCTACCTTAGTAAAGGAAAAATGAGGTGACCTGGTAGCAGCATGAAAGCGTGTTCACAGAAGGAGAATATCAAGCACTAAAGGGATCTTTAATCTGCAGATGAAAATATAACCCAAAACAGTAACTAAAAGCTGAATCCAGAAAAATTCAAATGAAGAATTAGATACATTTTTAATAGAGAAGGTGATTGATGGTTTACACAAAAATATCAAAAGTAGTAGGGAGTTCTCTCTTTTTTTCTGCCAGGAGGTTTTTAGGGAGATGTCTTTAGTTTCTTGAAGTACCTTCACCCTGCTTGCTTAGGGGAATGCATCATTTTGAAGTAGAGATGGTTGCATGCCTACTATTTTATTTTGTGCTAATTGGAGACCAGCTAAAAATGAATGAATTGTGTTCCTACTATCTAGTCTTTCATGGCAGACTCTGTTGCAGCTTCCACTATGCAGTTTCAAAAAGCTTATCCACATCCCACTGCCTCTCATTCAGGACCTTGGGATTTCAGAAGCCTTTGGATTATGCCATAGCCAAGAGTGAACTGGACCTTTTTTTTTTTTTTTTCCCATGTCAGCACACCACTATAGGCTTGTTCCTGCTAACACGCAATTTCATTGATTCATTACTAATTTACAAGGCAAGGTACTGTTGCAAATGAGACATCCCTTCATAGCTATATCAGAGCTTTGTTCTTCTCACTACAACATGCATTAGGAAAGGTCTCCCTTGTTAGATGTTTGTAATACACAGCATGGATCTAAAATTAAAATTTAGTTTTGAGTATGAAATACGAAATCCAAGAGGACATCTAATGGTGCTCCTCAATAGATGGTGCCTTGCAATAAACTAGCAATGAGGACAAAGATCAGAGGAATAATTTGTTAGCTGATGGCATGTTGTTGTTGTGATGATGGCTATTCCAATTGCATCTTCTGCTCTATTGCACACCTAGTTCTTTGACATAGTGTAGTCTCAGCTGCTGGGATCAGCTTTAATTTACTGTAAGCGGAGATGAGCTGTACCCATCATAGTGACAAAAGATGTACCTGAACCTTTTGATGAGGCTGCAGATCTTTAACACATCCCAGACGTGTGTATTTTTCCCCCTCACAGTTCAATGAACATCTACTTCAAGAAGCAAGGAGAGAGTGAATAGCTGTTTACAAAGATGTGAGCAAAGCTGTTTCCCTCAGGCCAACATACATTTAAAAATCCATTTTAACACATGCACTTATACTGTTTCTTACAGAAACAGTCTGTCTACTGAATCTTATCACTTGCTAATTCTTCTATGAAAATAGAAGGTTAAAATGACTGTTTATGGCTTTCTTACATTTATTTCTTTCCATCGTGATATCTAGGGCTATACATAGATGAGGATCTTTCTTCAGTCACAAAGAACTTCTGGGGACAGGGTACCCCCTGGAACAGGCTTTCTCTGGTCCCTTCAGTTGGAGGTACCCCAAGTCCATCTGAGAGGCTGCCACATCAGTCCTGCTAGGGTAAACCTGGTTTTCAACCAGCAATTCAAGAAGTTGCTGAGATGTGGAGTGTGGGTTGTGTTTCGTAAGGTACTGCCTTGTGGCCACGTGCCATTACAGGAATTACAGGAACAAGAGCAACACCTCTTGCATCATTGGCTAAATTTTTTTATTTCCAATGTGTAGCTGTCTTTGATGATGATTTAACTCAGTAACTGAGCCTCCTGAACAACCACGTTTGCATTGGATAAATCAGCTGCTGGGTGCAGACCTGCCTACTGCAGTTATCACAGCATTGCGTATACGTTACGAAGGAAAGAAGTGGAGAGCAGGATGACCCCAGTCATTTGCTAACGAGCAACCTTAGGTAATCATCCAGACATCCTTTCCTATTAACAGAGTGAAGCTGAATATCTCCACAGGATGACGAGAACCAAGGTTAGACTCTGTTTGCTCAGACACGCTTGTTCTCTCCCTCTTCCTTGGATGTTCACACTCTGATCTCAGGTGATGCGGAGCCTGATGGAACCTGGTTCATTATTTCTGAATAACCTTTCCTGACTCTGTCCTGCAGCACCGTAGTGTGTATATGATGTAGAGGCATCACTGCTGACATCCATAAAAACATCGGGAGAGAAAAATCTTGATCTGAATGCTGTTGCTGAAGTGGCCACAGAAGCTCATGCAGCCCACTCACAGGCACTCTGGTCTTTCAGTACAGCTGCAGATCATGATCTTTGGCATATCTTTAAAGATTTTCAGAAATAATTTATTGCACTTGCAGGTGGTTTTCAATATATCTCATAGGTCATGTGACTTCTGTAGAAGCACCTGCTTGCTTTTATATGTGGAAATTGTTGTACTTTCCAAATGGAAATGATTGGGACCTTATGAAAATCAAAACTGCTTCTCGGTCTTAAGGTAAAGTTAAATCCTAACGAAATTCATTATAAATAATAACATATGTTGCCTTCTGTGAAATGGCTTATGATGAATTTTCTTCAAAGTGGTGTATTGTGCAAATGATTCCCTTTTTTATGAAAAGAATCAAGATATTGACTGCACAGCAGATTTTACGTGGCTTCTGAGTTCTATGAGATGTAGGCTCACAGCAGACAGGGAGGGGATTGGTAGATCTGATAGGAGTATACTGGGTTAAAAAAAACCATGGTCTGACCAAGGCAGCACATTTCTCTTGTCAGATCAGCCTCGTTGCATTTCTATGGAGGACCATTGGAAATGGAGCAGAAGATTAGTTTAGCCACAGGAATGGTTTTTTACAGGTGTTTCAAAGGTTCTTATGTGCTCTCTACCATCTTCTGGAAGGAACTAATTCAGGCTAGGTAGCTAACCACTCTGTTTCCTTGATTCCTCAGTTGGAAAGATAAATGGCCTTGGATAGCCTCTAGAGAAGCTGTGAAACTGATGGATTTGCTTTTGTCTTTTTATGAGTGGAAAGGTTGAGCATTGCTGGCCAGATCCAGGTACCATGCAGAGGTATGGTATGGCTCTGCCAGGGATGCTCTCTCTTCCGTGCTGTCCCAGCCTGTGCTTGGTTGGCAGTATTTCCAGCGTGCTTTGTTTTTGACATACAATTTTCACTGCTGTCCTTGGCCTCCACACAGGCCAGGCTGGCATTTTTATCCTGAGTTGAAGAGATGTTTGTAGATTTGCTAGTCCATTATAGCCAATTGCAGCTTTTACTGTTCCAGTTTGCAACCCCAGCTCTTGCAGGCACTTCTGCCATGGCCTTCAGCATCTCTGCAGTCCTAGACCAATGCCTTTTGCTGCTGAAAATCAAATGTGACTTACATTCTGCCTTCATTCCTTGCAACGTGTTTTTGCCCTGGTGAACATAGTTGCAAAAATTTGCTCTGAGCAAATTATCTGAGCACTGAATGATCAGGAAAAGCCCCCAAGCTGCACCATAGCACTTTGGAAATAATTTTCTCAAGATCATTTAGTGGGTAAAGCTATTTACAATTTCACTTCACTCAGACATAATTGCAGGAGGGAAAGAACCATGGATGGAAAAAAAAATCCATTATATTTATGTGAATGTATTATTATTTATTTGCTTATGTGCAGGGCTGCTCTTTTAATAGGATGTAGACAATTGGGAGTTCTCTGTTGTCTGCATTTGTTAAAACCCTTTGCAATCTCTGCAGTTCCTACAACTGGATGTTTTGAAGGGTATTGTAAACACTGCTAATCCCCACCTGGAAAATGCAGCTGTCTGCACCAGGAAACCTCTTTTCTTAGAGGCAGGCAGTTGTACAAACTGTGGAATGGAGAGAAAGGATGCCGGGATCTGTGAGTTATGGGCTATGGCTGCCAGTCTGAGACATTATCAATATGGCTATTATGCAGCCTTAGGTCCTGATCACACAGGTCCTTGCCAAACTCCTCTGCACTGAATAGCCCTTGATAGCTGCATAACAGATGAATGAAGAGACTAATGAAAGGAGACACAATTAAATTCCACTTCTGTTGACCTGCTGGTTGTTAACTTTCTGTATATCTCTGATTAGAAGTCAATTACGCCTGGTTTTGCACTAACAAAGTGTGGGATTTTGATTCATATTTGGATTCATAACTTGTGAGTCTGGAAAAGGTAGTGAAGCTGAAAGGCTCTTTTAGTGGTGGATAGGTTATGCAATGTGGTTTGCTTTGCATACCTGAATTTTTCACATTGAGTGGGTGAGTTGAAGCTTAACTTTACCAAATGTACAAGCAATTATGCATGTAAGTAGTTACCTACAAAATTATGAATCTGTAAGTTGTTTGTTTATGAAAAGCTACTGATTATTTTTCTTGGGGTACAAAGGCAACACTGAATGTAAGAGCTGTATAGCAGCAGTGTTCAAAAGGTATGATTATTGGGTAGGCACGTCGAAGATTACATAAGCCATATTCTTTACAGCATTTATCCTGGAATGGACGTACCTCGTACTGGATAGTCATTTTCACAAAGCACTGAAAGCGCTTAGGTTAAAAATGAATTAGCTTGTTTGAGCTGTATATGGGAAGCTATGTTCAGATCTGGAGCTCGGTTTGTGTTATTCACGTCTAAAGGTTTAACTTTGAATCCAGCTGAGCTGATAACTCCTGAACTGTGCCTTTTAGGTTTTAGTCATGTTATTTCACATGCTGTTATATACATTATTTATGACAGGGATTCCAAAACATTTTAAAGATAGATTATCTTTTGGGACATCTCTTCACTGATTCTCAACCCGCAACATCCTGGCAGCAGCAATATAAACTGCTTGCAAGGAAATGTGTATGTTTGTGTCTTTCTTTTTAATGAAATGCTGTCATTGGAAATACGGAGACAAAGGAAGAACTTTGTGATGAAACCATTCTCCTCAGACAGTCAAAAAATGTCTTGTGTACCCTTTGTGCTCCACAGACCACAGCTAGGGCATTTCTGCTTTGTGCCACAAATCTGTTTTCTTTTTAGCTTTTTATGACGATGACTTTGCTTTTATATTTGTAATATGCTGTTAGCATTTTGGGCAGCACCTTGCAAAAAAAAAAATGCATTCTCATGTACTATCACACTGTAGTCCTTTACTCTTAACTCTTAGATACTCTTAAACTTACAGTGAGTGGAACTGAGCCAGTCCACAAATGCAGAACCAAGTCAGAATTCTGATGGTGTCGGACATTGACATCATGGGATTTGTATTGTCTTTTAGGAGGTATGCCTTGCAGAACTGTGGCTCTCTAAGCATTTTGGATTTTGCATTATACTGAGGTTTTTACCACATGGTGATCACTTTGAAGTCCACAATAGCATTAGAGAAACAATGGAAGAGCTTCTGCTCCAAAAGTATGTGCATCTGCTACATGAGCTGAAGAAATGTCTTTGTCAGCGTTAATTAGCTTTAATACACAGCTGCATGCTCCTGATCATTTCTAGTCATGGACAGTTGTCAAAATATAAATTAAAACATTACAATAATAAGAGAAAGTATAAAAACAACACCGAAATATAGTTATTATTTTCCTGAAATGCGCTCCCATGTTCCAAAAAAAAAAAAAAAAATCTTCCAAGGTCAGAAGTTTTATTTACGTCTCTGGTTTTAAATCATCGGTGGAATTTTCTTTTGTGAATTGGTCTAATGACTTTTTCAGTCCATTTGTACTTGTGGTAGAAAACTGGATTCTGTCCTGTAAAAATGGGTATCACTACTGTAATTAAGAACTATGTGGAAAAATCCTTTCCTTTTATTTTTCATAAAGCTTTGGCTTGCTATTCTGATGTCCCTTCCTTATTGTGAAATAGTGACTAATTGTTCCCTATTCATCTTCTCTGTGCCTTTCATGGCATTGTCTATTCCTCTCGTAAATCTTCCTAATCATGTCTTGCAAGTTGAAGAATCTTCATCAATTTAATTTCTCCTTGTACATCAGCCGTTCTCATTTTGCCCTTTCCTGTACTTTGTCTGGTTCTGTTGTATCTTTCGGAGGTGGCTATGACTTCTACTAGGATCATTTTCCCTCTGCAGAGAGGACTAGTACGCATGTTTGAAATCTATGCAGTGCAATGTACTGCTTATCAGTAAAAGGCAGCCAATTTCAAGCACTGCTGATTACCCTCTATTGCTCAAAGGTGTACCTGAAGTGCACCTCTGTGCACACCTGATGGGCACTGATAGAGACCCCAGCTCACATATGGATATGTGCAGACACTGGTCTGTCACGGCAGGCTCTGCTGCAGCTTCAGCTATGTAGTTTGAAAAAGCTTATCCACATCCCACTGCCCTCATTCAGGACCTTGGGATTTCAGAGGACTTTGGATTATGCCATAGCCAAGAGTGAACTGGACCTTGGTAGGTGTGGTTTGTTTGTTTGTTTTTTATATTTTATTATTTTGTTTTATTTTTCCCATCAGCTCACCACAGTAGGCTTTTTGTGGGTTAAAGGGAAAAAAAAAAGGGAGGTTAAAAAGGGAGGTTTTCCTATAGCTTCACCCAACTCTATTGTCTTCTGGAATAAGCAGAACAAAAAAAAAAAATGGTGCAAAGATTTGAAAGCCTTGGAGATTAACTAGAATAGCTGGGCTTTTGGGAATGTCAGCTTTCACTTGTTACTAATACATGTAGCTTTGTGGAAGCTGTACTTATTTTCAGAAAGGAAACAAATAGCCTATGATTTGAGTCATCTCCCCTTCCATGTGTGGACTAAACCTTTCATTTTTCCTCATTAGACAACAATATTTGGGCCCACATGTTATAAACACTCTCTTAACCTTAAGTCGTAGAAAATCAGAAGGAATACAGGGAAATGAAATGGCATATCCCCATAGGAGAAAAAAAAATAATATTTGAGATTTGGAGGAGGAGGAGGAAGGGGACTGACAAGAAAAAGAATAGGAAAACAAGAATTCTAATGCATGCTTAATGCAGTGTTTTGATTTGTTACTTATTTTAAATAACGGCATTTGTTTAGGGAATAACTCTTTTATAATAACATCAGCCTCAATGGAAGAATCAGGTGCAGCAACTTGTGTAATATTTTGATCAATTTCCGTAATTGAAAATGCCAATTTTAAAATGAGTGCCTGCATTCATTTGCAGAATATTTTGCCCGTATGCGGCACTAGCACTGCTGTTCTACTGCATGCACCTTTTTTATTCTAAGCTTACTAAACTGAAGTATATAGAAATTAAGTATCCTGACATTTCTCCTGTGGGTGGAAGTCACCTTCGGGGAAACTGTAAGAGTTGTTCTTGCAGAGAATGAAAGGGACTGACCACTAAGGGAGACCAATATACATAGCAATTTCATCAGACTCTGAACATTGTCCCACCCTTACAGGGTTGCAGTGTATGTAATAATCTATTTAGAGTCAACAGTGGTTTGTCTCTTTGTTTTGTGACAAAGGAGAGGAGAGTGTATGTATGTTTCTGTACAAGAACATGGAGCTGATGGCCTGCTGAGCACAAAATGCTCTCATCTCTTCAGAGCCTTAGCATGTTCTTCCTTATATTTTACTTAGTCTCGTTTATAAGTGGTAGATGGTTATCAGTGTTCATATGTGACAAATAAGCACCAGGAGAAAATGTTGCAGTTAATCACAACACATCAGGGGAAGATATTTCATTGTGGTTATGAGCTGTGGCTATTAAAACTTACATCCAGTGAACTTCAGTATAGTCTGTGGTACTTGCTTGGCCATTTATGGCAACATTGATTAGACAGTGATTATTTATAACTGAAATAATATCAAGTGTGATTCTACAAATGTTCAGAGCAGGAAAGTCTCTCTCGAGACAGGTCAAAAAGCATACTTGTGTTTCATATGCTGACCACCATCACTCTTAAAATCATCAGTCATCAAATATGCCAGTAACTAGTGTCTAGTAACTCATGCTCTGTTGGAGATCTCCTGCTTTTCATCACCAGAGAAGCATGAAATAGTCAAAAGTTGGCAGATTTGAAGTAAGGTGGTAGTGGCTGCTTTTTCTCCCCAGAATTATGGGAGAAGATAATAAGGAAATGGGATTTTCAGTTGCAAAAAGATTGGATTATAAAACAAGGTCTTCATGCATTTGGCCTCTAATTTTCACTGTGTTCCCACCACAACCATTGGCTTGTGGTTTTGAAAGTACGAGTAGGAAGGTCATGCTAAGAGGTTGTACCAAGCAGCAGTAGAGATGTCCTTGCTATGGCACAGTCCCTTGAGGTTCAGGTATCTAGAAAGAAGAAGGACTTTCTCAGGAAGGATACTTCAAGAAATCCTGACCACAACAACTATTTGTCTGTATCTGTTGCTCTGCTTTTTTAACATACCCCGTGGTGGTATTTAGAATGGAGTATATTCCTTTTTAGAATGGGAATACATTTATTATGTTAAAATTAAGCTGATAAGGAATGAAGATCTTGTCAGAGGTTCTAATTTGCAATTCAACTCCTGAGTCTTGTTCTATATCTGCCCCTTCTGACAGCATTATAGTAAATAAGCCTGTCAGTTTTCTTTGAAATAAGTCAGCCAACATTCGGTGAGTAGGTGAAAGCACAGCACATGGAAGTAATGAAACTTGCCCCAGGGAACAAACATAATAAGTTGATAACTAAGATATCCTGGTTCCTAGTGAGCTACTTACATTAACCATGGGAGTTTAAAATAAATAAATAAATAGAAATAAATAAGGAACTAACAAAGAACTAAAAACATTACAAAACTTGTACAAAAATAAAGATAATTATTAGAATAATGATAACAGAACATGGTATTTGTTAGCAAATCAGTGGTTATTTACAGAAAACTATACTAATATTTCTCAAAATTATTCAAAATTCATAAATATTCAGTACCAACTGATATAGCTTAATATTTTTAACGGTATTTCAACTAATGAACATGATATATTAAACCAGAAGGCCCTATCAATATTGGTGTGTAAATTAGTGATAAGAAAAGCCTTATAAACCATGTCAAGTTTGGTGTGTGAGTACATATGGTGTTAATGATGATTTTATATGGTACTTCCCATATGTACTGTGGGAAAAGTACTGTGTATTGATTATTGTGAATTCAGAATTGTAATCTTTCTCTGGGGATTTTAAGACCGTTGGTAGAAACCTACATTGAAGGCCATATCTCTTCAGGAGACTTTAGGATTAATTTCCGAAGGACTCACTGCAATTCACTGAGGGCTGTAACCTTCTATAGGATTTTTATCCATTCCAGATAAAGTGACCAATAGACTAAGGCATCTACCATTTTCCTTTGAGAGAGAATTTCATAGCCAGATAGAGCTCACCGTCAAGAAGTTTTTTTGCTAATGAACCTTAATTTTCCTTTTATTGCTCCTCTTGAATTTTTCACAAACAAATAAAACTCTATAATTAACCATGTTTTCTTCAGAGTGGAAATGCTGGCCATAGATTAGATCTCTTGCTGTCAACAGCAGGTATTTATTCTCCTAGGAGCAAACAACAAAGCACTTCTCATTAGTTATAATTTGCAGGCCTCAGAAAGTTTGATTAACAAAATTTGCACAATCCTGTCTCTTCCTAGAGTTCCAGAAAGGATAAGACTGGGACAGAGCACTGCTTTTTAAACCAATAGCTAATGTCTTAGCAGGCATAGGTCAGCAAGGAGAAATAGCCTTTCAGTGATGATTCCTGGAGTGGAACTGGTACCCAACCAGTAAGAGGCAAAGGACATGTTTTGATTCTGACATGTATTTGTGATGCTCTTCTGATTGCTGTAAGGGAGCTGCGACAATGATGATCTTTTCAATCTAACACAATTTTAAACTCTTCTTTGCCCATATTCTGATAAGGAGTGTATCCTGGCACAGGTTTATCGCTGCTGATAGCGGCCTCTGTGGCTGTAGGGAAATGTTGATACTATACTTCAACATCTCTCATCTCGATATCTACTCTTTAGCAGATTGAAAAGAATAACAGAGACTTGAGGTGTTGTATTGTAGTGGATTGTCAATAGGAAGAATGTGTGATTCTAATGGGGCGCATATGTCTCTTCTTATATATCATCTTGTAGGAAATGTGTTTTATCTTTTCTCCTTCCTTCCCCCTTTTAACTTTTTTTTTTTTCCTTGCAGATTGGCTTTGACATGTTTTCATCTTTCATTTTTCATTTTTTTTTTCACTTTTCTCACACCATCTTTAACACTTTCCCACTTTTCTCACATGCACACATTTATTTTTCCTTTTTCTTTCTCTTCTGTTTTCTTATCTTTTTCTCAATAATAATTCTGGACCAGCCAAGCCAAAACATACTCCATATATTAGAGAGTTTGGAAAGGTAAATTTGGAAATCTTCACTGTGGGGGGGAAAGCTATGCAGGGGCTTTTTGAAAATGGGAGAAACCTGAAGGGGAAGGTGGGGAGATGCATCTTGTGCTCCAAGTTTATGGTTTTATGTGGTATTTCTGTATCCTGCAAGCAACATTAAGTCTGCTAAATTCTGCACTGTGGGGCCATGGTATAGATCATGGAACTGTAGAGTTCTGATCCCAAATTGGTATAATCAAAGTAGAATGAAGGATGTGGTCCCACATGTGAGATGAAAGAACAGTAATTCAAGGTGTTTTCTGATGAAAATAAGGATTTGAGGAGGTGAGTAGTACTTTACTGAGAGCACGCTACAAGTAGATGCAAATAGCTGTGCAGCTTGTATTCTGACTGGTAGCTGGTACTTACAGAGCCTGGCAACTTATTCACCTAATTCTAGATAATTAGTATACTGCTATCCTGTGTATCGTACAGACATCTCAGTTTATTTATTATATCCATCATGACAGTGTATGGACACCTTATGTAGATACATCTTACAGTTATGTTCCATAAACGAGGGGAGGGGAAGTTGCTCTAGCTGGACTCCGGAGTTTTCCTTATGCTGTCAGTAAAACAGGCTTCTGGTAAGTCCAGGGTGAAAATAAAATTAACGTAATGTTCTGACTGCAGTCATTAGCAATAGGCTTCCCTGGAAAACAGGGCAGTAATGAAGTGAAATAACATCCTTGGAGAAAAAAAACAAAAAAAAAAAAACAAAAACAAAAAAAAAACATATAGAACAATAATTGATTATAACTTAGAAACATGGTTCTCATTTAGTCTTTTTTAGGAAGTGATGCTGGTATAGAAGACACACAGAGGCAATGCTGAAGTGCTTGAGAAAAATACATGTTTAAGGATCCTTTAAACTAAACGAGTAATGTGTCCTTACTATAAATAAAAATGAAGTACTCCGTTTCTCCAGAGCGGTTTATAGCAGGAGATGCATAGCTCTGCAGTTTTATGAATGCACCAGTAAGGACACAACTGATTTTGGATCCCTAGTAATGCATCTGTCCAGGCCTCCTAGGCACTAAAACTTTGCAAAATATCTGCATGCTATTATTTTTTTCCTGCTTTGGAAAAATAAATGCTTAGAAGACTCTTTGTAAATCAAAAGCAGTATCAGATTTCTACCTTTCTTTGTCTGTAGTGCCTCCACTTGGTGCCTTACATTTGCTCTGTTCTCTGTAGGGTTCTGTTGCACGTTCTCCCTTCTGACTTCATTGTTTCATTCCCTTAATTGATCACTTCCTTCTTTCATCTGCCAATTATGCAGCTTTTGTAAATGTGAGTGGAAAAACATGATGTATTTGTGATGTTTATTCCAGCTCTCTCTCCCTGTCCTGTTCTGTCTTGATGCAGTCTGCTCCTGGAGCCGTATGCATCTAGCAAGTGACCCTGTCCAGCAGTAGCCTGCAGTATTGCTGATACTGCCGGAGCTTTCAGGGAAACTTGATTCCTGTGAAACACTGAGTGAGCCCCGTTCTCTTTGGTAACAGTCAACATCCTGATGTCCCCAAATGCAGGATTGCCTCAGACTCTCTTCTCACACAGCTTTTCCACCTGTATAATTCCTGTGCAGGCAGCGGAGATAATCTTTATTGGCACTGGTGTAAGCAGGAGGTGGCTCCTACCCAGTAACTGTTTTATTTTGCTATGGTGACTAGCATACTAGTGTGCTTGGTATGAGCAATATTATGTATGTTTATCTGCACTACAGCTTAAGAGAGCAGCTTTGGTTCTATAGCTGTTGGAGTGTGAGTGCTCAGCAATATTCTGGTTAGCTGTGTCTGGTTAGCACCTGCACTTCGATTTAATGAAGGTGGCTGAGGACCACAGGAATTCCTGTTTTCTATGTGTGTTTTTGCTAGAACTCAGCGAAAACTGTAACACATACTCTGTAGAATAGTCTGTACTTATCTGTGTGAAATTAGATTGTTCTCTGTGACAATAATGAGGGAATGATTATAGCAGACAAAACGTATTTTTTTAATTTATTCCTTGACATTTTTCTTTCCAATTTCTTGTCTATGGTGACTTTGATCTGCTTGCACTGGAGTATTTTGATTCTGTGATGATAAGGATGATCTGTCTCCCAAATCTGAAGTGAAAAATTTCTGTTGTTTGCTTCATTATATTTGCAGGGTTGCATCTAGAAATGAAATGAGTGTACCTAGACAGGAAAGATTGCACTGAGGTGAGGATCTCCTCATTTTGCTGCTCCAGCAGGTGCTTCAAGCTGTAATTAGAGCTTTCTTAATGCAGTAGAAATGCGTAGCCTGCAAGCAAGCAAAGTGATTTCCTGTACTTAAAAACTCGTTGTGTTATTTTGTCTCATTGGACTTTCATTATGGCTTTTTTGGTCAGTAGCTACTGCAAACAAAAATTGTCTGGTTGAGTAAAGTTTCTAGGGTTATGTGTTATATGACTTTAAAACTCAAGTCTGGCAACTGGACAAAATCAAGCAAATCCTGCCATATTTCTCTCTTCATCTGTTCTCTGCCTAAAAGATTTGTGTCTGTTTTATTTTCATGTCCATATGATGTTATCAAGCTTCCAGCTTCTGCTGGATCTGGGACTGCACCTTCATCATGTGCTACTGACTGGCTCCGGCCACTTCAAAGCACCCTGCGTAGGTGATGATCTCTGCCCAGTGTGCCTGTTGAAACAACTGCTGTAAACAATTGGCATCTAAGGATTTACTGAGATGGTAAACCACAGACAGATGTGGTTGACACTTCAATTTAGAGTTGGGATCCAGGGCATAAAATCCAGAAAAATGTTTATTGTCTTATTCCAAAAGGGACCATTCTAGCAGCCCTGTGCCATCAAGTGAAGGAACAGTAGAAAAAGAAAAGTCTTTTTTTTTTTTTTTTTTTTTTTTTTTTACTGAATCATTGGCATTTTGGGTGGGGGCTTTGGGTAGATGATTAGAGGGATGAGAACTCTGAAAACGAGTTGGACTTGATCCTTATGGGTCCCTTCCAACTCAGGATATGCTATGATTCTATGAAATCACTCCATAGCCAATTTCTCAGATGACCTGATTTCCAAGTACCTATCAGACCCAACCTAGCCCTTTTTTAGCTTGTGAGATCACAGAAACTCGGGATAAGAAGAAATCATCTCATCTGTCCTCCTGCCTGAAGGCAGGATAAACTGTACCTGTGTCATTTATGATGGATGATAATCTAGGCTGTTTGTAGAGACTCAACAACCTCCCCAGGCAGTCTATTCCAGGGATGCCATATTTAAGTAATGGAAAGTCTTATATCTAACTTGAATCTCTTTTGCTGCAGTTTCAGGCCATTATTTCTTGTCTTGTCCACCCTTGACCAGAGGGATGGCTAATTTCCTTCTTTGGAGCAGCCTTCAGGTACTTGGAGGCTATTATCATGTCTTCCACTGTTTGTTCCTGATACAGCAACGGCCAAAAAAGGGTATATGGGAAAAAGGAAAGGTTGGTAAAAGCAGAAAAAGATGAACATGAACAGCTCTCAGTCGTCATAAAAATTGAAGATCATATTGAGAATATTTGCTGGTCTGAATCAGTTTGTTTTTTACATGTTAGTGGCTTTTTACACCAAAAGGGAATCTGGTCTCAGGTTTGCTTGGTAAACACTAGATTTGTCGTTTTTGTTGTTGGTTTTCCTCCAGTATCCAGACCCCTGCCCTCCCCCCCTTTCAATTTCTGTTGCTAGTTTTTCCTTCTGTCACAAAAAGACAGATTAGAAAGAAGATGGAGGAAGGGAGAAGGTTGGGGGGATGGATATTATTTTTATTTTTATTTTTCTGTTATTGTGCAGAAAATTACCCAACAGTAATACTTGGTGTAATTAGGGAAGAGCGTTTCTACGCTGTATGGATTAGAATGATTCCATGATGCTTTTATCAGTAACATCAATTTTGTCATTGACACCATTGTAAGCTAAATCAGTGAGAAAAATATTAGAGAGAGAAAGAAAGAGAGACAGCTAGAAGCAATCCAGCTAATGGAAAGTGTACTGAGTAAAATGTTTTGCTTTTGAAGTATGCTGACATTTCAATTTTTTTCCCCTTTAATCCAAACTTGTTTATCTGCTGAAGTAAACAGGAGCTCAGAAACAGGTTCTGCCTTTCTCTTAACCTCCTCTCACCCAGCCAACAAAGCAATGACTTTAGCAAAGATTTGTAAAATGCTTGCTGTGCTATTCTTCTGCCCTTATCTAATCTTTTTCTTCTTACCCTCTGTGCGTAGGTGTTTTCTTCCCTTTCCTTCCCTTCTTAGATATGTGCTTTGCAGCTTACGGTAGCTTAGTTCAACAACGAAGGTGTTAATTAGCTCACAAGCACCTGGCTATGCAGTAGTTCATATGTCTGTTGCATTCCTACTGTGCAGGACAGATAAAGTATTAAATCATATTTGCTACTGGAATTATTAACCAAGTGCAATTTATACAATGGGTCTACTGCTATGGTGGTCAAAAGAGAAGTATAAACATGTCAGAAAATGTAGGCGGGTTTTCAGTACCATGCTAAACTTTTGAGCACTTGGAAATTCTATTTGGAACTTAAAAATGACTAAAGAAATGCAGTAGAGATACCTTAGCTTCTTAATGTGCGTCATGGTTGTTTATCTTTCCTTATCTTCTCCCTCTGACAGTCTGATGGTTTAAGTCCATCCCTTAGGGGTCATTTGATCATAACTTCACATTTCCTCTTGTTTAAGCCCCAGAGTTGTTCAGTGGTGAAATAGGCTGCAAACAAATTGCGCTGAAGGGAAGTGAGTCTCTCCCAGATGGGGCTTTCGATGTTACCTTCATGTAAAATAACATGGGGACATTGCGATGTGGCGTGCTTTTTCAACCCTGGCTGAAGAAGTCTGGGAAAAGGATTACTGCTTCTGCATTGGTTTTGCTCCTGGGGTGCAGTAAAAATTGCATGCTTAACGGGGTAGGAGAAGGGTTTGGAAAGTCCACACAGAGAGATTCTTCCCATGCTGTTCACTTAATGCATCTACTTTTGGTCTCTAAATAACAAGGGGTCAGCTCTGAGTTCTTTGCTGTTGTGGAAAATCAACTCCCTCCCTGCATTTGGGGAAAGAAGCTACCAGAAGTGCTATCTTATTGCACCAACACTAAAAAAAGTATGTATTAAGGTATATAAAAGAGATAACTGATGCCACGACTCCTCCAAACTTGGAGGAGTCGTGGACTCGAATGAGGGTGGAAAGGCCTTGCAGAGGGATCTGGATAGGTTGGAGAGCTGGGCGATCACCAACCGTATGAAGTTCAATAAGAGCAAGTGCTGGGTCCTGCACCTGGGACGGGGAAACCCTGGCTGCACGTACAGACTGGGCGATGAGACGCTGGAGAGCAGCCTAGAAGAGAGGGATCTGGGGGTCGTGGTAGACAGCAAGTTGAATATGAGCCAGCAGTGTGCCCTGGCAGCCAGGAGGGCCAACCGTGTCCTGGGGTGCATCAAGCACGGCATTGCTAGTAGGTCAAGGGAGGTGATTGTCCCGCTCTACTCTGCGCTGGTGCGGCCTCACCTCGAGTACTGTGTGCAGTTCTGGGCACCACAGTATAAAAAGGACATGAAACTGTTGGAGAGTGTCCAGAGGAGGGCTACGAAGATGGTGAAAGGCCTGGAGGGGAAGACGTACGAAGAACGGCTGAGGTCACTGGGCCTGTTCAGCCTGGAGAAGAGGAGGCTGAGAGGAGACCTCATCACAGTCTACAACTTCCTCGTAAGGGGGTGTTGAGAGACAGGAGACCTTTTCTCCATTAACACCAGTGACAGGACCCGCGGGAACGGGGTTAAGCTGAGGCAGGGGAAATTTAGGCTTGACATCAGGAGGGGGTTCTTCACAGAGAGGGTGGTTGCACACTGGAACAGGCTCCCCAGGGAAGTTGTCACTGCACCGAGCCTGTCTGAATTTAAGAAGAGATTGGACTGTGCACTTAGTCCCATGGTCTGAACTTTTGGGTAGACCTGTGCGGTGTCAAGAGTTGAACTTGATGATCCTTAAGGGTCCCTTCCAACTCAGGATATTCTATGATTCTATGATTCTATGATATCTGCTCCAGGGTTAAAGGCAGAGGCAAACAGTGAATTAGTAAGTATTTAATGATAACATCTTAGAAACAGACTGCTAAGTTATATTTGTGATCTTGTCGTCTTACACAGAGAGTTTGCATTTATCCTTTGGTTTTCTTGAATCTGGCAAAAAGGGTCTAAGGAGCTTACAGTTTGCCCTTTGCTTGCAAGTGTAGTATGCCATCAGATACGTCAAACCAACTGGGACTGGAGTTCAACTCCCTATCTTTTCAATTTCAAGTTGGACTTGATGATCCTTAAGGGTCCCTTCCAACTCAGGATATTCTATGATTCTATGAATTTAATTACATAGGTCTGAGTTTCTTTTCTGCCATCATTAACAGCATTTACAATCAAACAGAAACATTCAAATATTTTAATAGGATATGGAAGGAATTTAATCTCTGTCAACTCTTGGAAAGTCAAGATTGCTCCTTCAGTGGCAGTTGGGATAAGTAAGCATAAAGGTACTGTATGAAGGAGAAAAGGACAGTCGGTGGTCTTTGACCTCTGTGCACAGAGGGTGTTTTGATTAGGTGCTGCTGAATTGAACATGTGATGAGTAATTTACTAGTAGGAAACGTAGGAGGAGAGCAGATAGAAATTACTTTTGTTTTTAACTGGAATGTTGTTTTGATGCGTCTCCTGGGCACATGTCTCACTGATGACTGTGCATTTTTAATGATAACAAAAGTTCTGAGACTGGACAAATAAGGAGATGCTTCTAATTGTTATAGAACATTTAAAGCACATAGAATGATTTTTTTTCCCTAAGTCTTGACAAAACCTGGTGAAACAAATTGCGATCAAGTACTCAGTTTTGTTCTGTGCTTAGTCAGCAAAAGTCTTGATGATGTACTGTAAAGATCAGTCAGGTGTAGAAATACGTGACTGCAAAACCCACAATAATGATTTAAAATACAGCACATGTAACTTTTTACATGATTCATTTATATAACCTTTCCTCCCCCCACCTAGCAAATGCCTGGAACTTTTTTAGTGGGAGGGCAGAACATCAGAGCTGCACCCTGTTAAAGGTTAAGAAATGGCTTCATTATTTCTTGCAGCTGGGAGTCAGTGACCAGATAGATCTGGCCACTGTAAAAGAGGGTAGTCTGGGCAGAAGGAAAGCCATGAGCCTGGTCGGGGAGGGGAATGTGTGGACTGTGAAGCTGGAAAGATACCTGGAATGTTGGTGAATGATAAGAAGACTTCATAACTTAAGGCAAGAAACTTAAGGAGGGAGCTGTGGATTTTTCTGTCTTTCAGAATAAGAAACGTGGTGGTGGCATATAGCAGTGGCTTCTGAGATTTGGAAGGTGTGAGGATGGGCTGCCTCATTGTATCCTCTTTGGGTTTTAATCTTGAACAAATACGTTTATAAGGCTAGCCTTAGCAAAAAGGGCTATGAATGATAAGATTATTATGCCAACCCTGGTCAGTTGTAGCAGTGGGGGGGAGCAGTGAAGTAAAATACCATTCTTGAAGGGCAAGAGTAAGGAAATGAATGTTGTACGGTAGCTTTTGATATCAAGAGCCGCTATATGTAGCACACTATAGCTATGGAGAGCTGTAGAAAAGAGGGCTTTCCTGGCTACTGTAGGTTCTGGAAGAGCTAACCTGTAAAGCAGGTCCTGGAGTGAATGTTGGGCCAGTGGTACTGACTAATATCTAGTTAACTGTGAAGTTTCTCCTTTTTCTCCTAAACACCTGCAATGGACAGAGTCATGGTCTTGTTTCCTTGAGTGAGAAGATTATGACTTTTTTTTTTTTTTTTTTTTTTTCCCCTGGAACCCTGCATATCCCCCACCTTGGAGGCTGTTTGCCTTTGCTGATCTGCAGTAACTTGACTAAATGGCTAAGTACTGGAATGAACTTAAGGTTTTTAATGCTGGGAGAAGGTTCTTGCTGCAGTATTAGATACTAATCCAGTTTTCTGCTTTCCTTCCTTGAGGTAAGTGTTTGTGAAGAAGGGAGACCCACCTGGGAATGAAGAGTTCAGTAGCCTCAGTCTATGCCATCAACCAGAAATCAAGTAATAGGTTAAATGGAGTAGAGGACACTCACAAGAGGTTAAGATGCCTTAATAAGTGTTAAAAGCCAAGTTGAATGCTTTTTTCCATCTTTTATAGACTAAAATTGCTTCAGACTGCTTGAAATACAGATTATCACAAAATAGCTTTCCTGGGGGAGGAGAAAAAACTGTTTTCCTTGTCTCTACTCATCTTAAAGAAAAGGAGTGTTAACCATGTGGCCGTGCTGTGTATTAACAGAAACTTCATTGCCAGGTAACTTGCCTCTGGCAAATAGTCGTCTTCCCTTGGTGTCTGTAGTTTGGCTCCTAGAGCCAGTCCGCCCCGCAGGTGGCCTGACTTATGAGCTGGTGTGAGTGCCACAGATCAGCCTCTGCAATCACACAGCTGCTGCATCTCAAGGGTTCAGCCTCGTTCTTGTGTTCTGGTGAGAACTGGTGCTATTTCTGGTCAATTGTAGTAACTTCTCTACCTTTCTCTCATTTGTGTAAATTATATGCCCAGAAGACCCCACAGTATCACCATAATTCTGCTTGAAGATGATTGTTGTCAGCAGTCATCAAAGTATTTTCTGCTGGGCTCCTTGTAATAATAACTTATGAACGATATATGGTAGTGGAAAGGGTAACAAACACTGGGAGGGAAGAGGGAAGAACAAACAAAGTATTTGTTAAACATCATAGCAAGAAATGCCAAGCAGTTATATAGTGCTGCACATTACTTCATCATCACTTGATTATTTTACTGTTTCATTTCTGTTTACATACCCCATTGATTCTTTTGCATCTAGGTTTTGCACAATTCTTTCAATAACATACGGTTCAGTGGCTATAATTATAGGATTGTTAAAGTTCGCATTTCACTATTCATCTTGTTATCTCCAGTAATGGGAGGTTGAAATAAATGCACATAATTACATGGTTGGTCCTAAATTATTTTTGTATTGCTGTTACTAGGACTCACTTGAAAAACAAAACTTAGTTTCAATGCTTTTGTGGTGGGTTGTTTCTTGTAAAACACCTCCTACATTTGAACCTATGTGCTTTGCTGTTCTGGTGCCTCCACCTCCATACCACTGAAAGCCATGAGTTTTGTTTTATTTGTGTGTGAGTGTAATGAAGGGTGTTCTTCTCCCTTGCCCCTCCCACATGCATTGGTAGTGCCATTATGGACATGCTAACCAGCCCCCAAGACCAGCAAGCAAATGGCGATCCATGTCACTTCTGATTCTTCCGGAACTTCCAACTTGTTTCTTGGATCTACTGATGAGCCCTCAGAAGTCTTCTGCTAGAACAACCTTAAGTGGCAATAAATACAGCCTCAGACAGACTTTTAATGATTGCTGACATCCTGGCAAACTTGGTTTAACTAGTCTTAAACTTTACCTGAAACTAATTCCCAGACTAGCAATGGGGCAGAGGTTAGAAAGAGAGGTCTCTGCTCTTGAAAAATGTGGATAAGAGGGGTTTAATAGTGGTGTTAATTTAAGGTGGATGTGATTAATGCATCTTGGCTGTGCCTGCCTCTCAGAACCACAGGAGTATAATTTGACTGCCCAGCATGGATGAGTTGTGTATGAAAAGTATGAATATGTTAGTCCAAAAGGTTCCGTTTGCTGTCAGTGCCCCTCATAAGCTACAATTTTTACCACTCCTTCCTAGCTGTGAAGTGTTTAAGCATCAGCTGGAGGAAACTTACTTCACAGTTTTACCTGTGTTGGGGGGGAAGAAGACAGCAACAGGTAGCTTGAATTATTTAAGTGAAGTGTAAGAAAAGTGGTTTGGTTTTTGTTTACTTTTTTGACCTACTACGTGCAGGTACAATTTATCTGAAAGTGATACCTGCATGTAAATGCCAGACATGAAATAGGTCTAATTTTTTAACCTTGAAAAAATAATTGTTCTTTGTCCTGAGGTCACAAGGCTGAGAATGAAGAATACATAAACAGGATTCTACCTTAAGTTAGAGCTTTCTGTCTTCTTTTGTGTAAGATCCCATACCTTATTATGTAGCTTGTGTGGTGCTTATGCTTGTGCTCACAGACCAGTTCAAGAGCTTATTCGGGTGCTGATGAATTGGTGTTAATTGTACTTCTGGTTTAAGTGGAAGAACAGAAAGATGAGGGGGGTGGAAGCGAAGTTGATACTCTACCAGTTCAACTTAGATTTCAAGTTGCTTTCTTTGCTTCATTTTTTGTAAAGTCACAGAACGATTTAGGTTGGAAGGAACCTCTGGGGGGTCATCTGGTCCAACCTGCCTGCTCAATATGAGAAATGGCATTTAAAAACATGCTCTGTCTTCCAGCATTAGTCTCTTGACCCTTCAGGAAGAGGAAAAAAATAATTTCAAAACTGTGGTAAGATACCTAAGATGTAATTTGCAGTCATATAAAAGGTACAGTGTGTCTAAAGTTGAGGTCTCTGTAGTTAGAATAGCTGGTGTGAAAACATATATATTTATATATGTACATATTATAGGAGGCTGTGGGTGAGTTTTCTGTAACTTGTCTTCAGAGATTAGTCCAACTGTACAGATTGGCAGAAGTATATCATAAGTAATTGGTCTGTTTGTAGTTCCCCTAAGGTCAGTTCTCTTTAGGTCAGTGATGGAACAACTTATGTATTGTATCAATACAACACATAGAACCATAGAATCATCTAGGTTGGAAGAAACCTCCAAGATCACTTAGTCCAACCTCTGACCTAACACTAACAAGCCCTCCACTAAACCATATAGCTAAGTGCTACATCTAAACATCTTTGAAAGACCTCCAGGGTTAGTCAGTCTGTAAGTTAATATAGTCAGTATAGTTAATATAGTCATATAGCATATTAATATAGTTAAGACAAGTCAATATAGTCCATACAGTCAGTCTGTAACTTAATAATATGAAAATCCCATTGAAACTATGAGAAATTATTTGCTTTTTGGCATTCCAGAAGGACTATATTTGAAATGAACACTCAGCAAGTAATGGTATGCCAGCCTTGCTTTAAGGTTGCTGATGACGACGTGCTTGAGGATCACAATTGTGCAAAGGAGGATTTAAGATGTCTTTCAAGAACCAATATGCTCTGGCTACAGGAAGAAAACACTTGTACTTTTTTTTAACACTCCTCAATATTCATTTTTTTCATCTACTTCTGGACACTAATGAGCAACTAGAGGGGCATAGACTAATAGTTCTCAGAGAAGAACTAAGAATATTCATATATAACTTGTAAGCAGAAAAAATCTTGCACATAATAAGGAAAAAGAGTATCTCTTGATGAATAAATAGTGAATGGTGCAGCAATCAGCAGACCAAAGATTAATTCTGGCCAAGTATCTGCTGAAAACACAAATTATGTAAAGATTGGTGCAACTGACAAACTCTTAACAGAACGTGGAAGTTCTCATTCTGAACCTTTCTACTGGAAAATAATTCAAGTTAGTTCGTGACCTTTGCACCACATGGTTAAAAAAGACATGGTCCATGGGTAACTTAGAGTTATGCTTGGCCTTAAAACAAGGACCAGGTAGAAGAGGCTCCTTGCCTTGACTGTGGAAAGCTGGTAAAAGTTTCTTAGTAGTGAGAGGTGTTTCCTTGCTCCAGAGGGAGGTGGAAATAGGTGGATGTTGGGGTGGCAGATACTTGGTTCAGCACCGAATCATTAATGACTCTGCTGCAAGTTCACATACTCTGTTTGAAACCATTCCTGTCATTCAGTGTTTAGACCTCTAGCTCTGATTTAGTCATTTGAACTCTTTAGGGATGCTTTTGATTGCCATACAAGCTGGTTTGGAAGTATATGAAAAAGCTGAGCTGATCATAGCACCCAGAAATGAAATTCTCCAATATACTGTACTTAAAAGCAGCAAGCTACCTTGTCCTTAATGTGAATAAACTGGGAAGGGTGCAGAGGCAAATGTTGGAGGAGTGAGAGAGCAGACAGCTTGTTGAATCCAGAGATGGTTGTTGTAGGTGACCTCTGTGTGTGGCCCCTTGCCAGGAGAGAAGCTGAAACCAAGTCATGTCAAATTGCCATCTGGTGTGGTGCTGGGGCTCCTTGTGAGCTGGAGGCCGTCAGCCATGGGTTTCTGACAGAAAACAGCTCTTGAAATTGGGAATGGAGGAAGGAGCACTTGTGCTCACTGCACTGTGAGGCCAGGGGAACATCCTGATACCTTCACCTTGCAGCCTGCTATCGGCCCCAGATGACAGTTTTCCTTCCTCCCCTGCAAATAAGGTACCTTATTTCAGTGTGGTGGAGATGAGCCCACATGAGAGAGTTTTGCCATTCTGAGTCTACCAGGGATCTAAATGGATGTAAACTATCCTTGCTAGCTTCCCCTCAGCCATTAAGTAAACGTGTGTTGTCTGCAGCATCCTGTAGGCTTGTGTATGGCCTGGCTTGGGCCTGCGGAGTTTCACTGTTTCACTGTCTTGCTTCAGAGTGAGTTTCTGGTGTGCAGTGAGGTAACTTTCCATGCTTAATTGTGTATTTCTTTAAAAGGAGGAAGTAAACATCAAAAGGAGGCCCACTCTCAAAGGTAAATAAACTCAGTGGCCTGTGATATCTAACTGTTCCCTTTCCCTGGGGTAAGGCCCCAGACCTTGTTTTATGGTGGCACAGCTGCCGGACTGGCTTCCTGCCTCTCTCACAGCTTCTCTCTGGTGGTTTGAGATCCGAGCTCTGTGGTCTCTCTTGCTGGACACTGAAGACTGTTCCAGGATTTCAGCAATCTTGATTTGACTGGTTATCGTGGGTCCTTGTGGCTTTGATTACTTGTATTGCTGCTCCAGAACACAAATACAAGCAACACATTGACCTGCATACAGTCTTCCTTTACTTCCTACCTTTGTCCTTCCTCCGCCTCAGTGGCAATAACCCTTTATTGCAAAGGCTCTGAGCTACCCACAAATTTAGGATGACTAACTGTGAAGACAGACTTTGATGTGTTAATGGTGGACATCTCTACGCCTTCCATCATGCTCTGCATCTTTTTTTTTCTTAAGAAAAGATTCCCAAGAGTAAGGGGAAAAGAAGCAAAATGAACATATATTTCTTACGTGTCCATGGCTCTCTTTTTTTCTTTATCTTGCTTGTTAAGTCTGGACGTTTTGGAGAGAGTACTTTGCTTTTAGGCTTGTGTTACGAAACACATGGCACATTATGCAAGCCTAAATCTCCCTTCCGCCCATCTCAGCAGGCCTGCACGGTGAAAGATCAAATTTGGTTATTTTGTGTCCCTCTTTGATGTGCCAGTAGTATCTTCATAGCTCCTGATAAAAATAATAATAATCTCTGTACATTTTTTAACGTGAGATTTTGTTTTTTCTTATGTGCACCTTGACTAGTTAACACTGCTGTTGGCAGCATGGGTCTGATAGCATGGAGTTCCCTAGGTTTTATGCTAGCCTATGAAAGGCTTCCATCCAGGTCTTGAATCTAGGAGGTCAAATTAGGCATAACTTAGATGCTTTCACTGACTTCTTTTTTAAGAGAAGTATACAGCTGATGCCTGAAAGAAGGGAATACACAGCTGTGCACTCCTATGAGAAGCGCTGGACTTGGTCAGAGACAGAGCCCAGATGCTGCCATAGCTACAGTGCTGTCAGTACTTAACAGAGCCAATTTATGGCTGATACTGTGCTCCGTCGGCTTCAGGTTTGATGGCGTAACTAAGATAGCTCACTGTTAACCAAGCGAGGAGAGTTGGTTGAGCTTGAGGAGGTAAAGCTGGACAGAAACGGTGCGTTACCAAGACTGTTATATATGCTGAAGATGAACAAATGCAATTACCTGTTAGTCTCGTTTACATTTCGTCTATGGATTCAATTTTTTTTCATGCATTGAATGAATCACAAGTTGCTACTGGGTTTTATAGCATGCGCCCTCCCGAGACATCAGAATTTGTATGTTTGTTCACGTCGGTTTGACAACTCCTATAACAGCAGCCCAGGTGCATAGCACAGTACCAGCGTGTACGCTGGATGACTTTTGCTCAGATTTGAAAGGTTCCTCCTGTAGTGCTTGAATAAACCTTACAGAGTTTCAGAATGCTCAACTATTAAGTTACACTCCTGTGGTTCACAGTATCATATTTAGAGATGTCACAGATGTTGGCTTTGCCATTAATTGTTTTCTTTTCCAAATCGATGGAGTTTAGCGCTTGCACAAATGGTGTGCTGATACGTGTTTGGAAGCTGTATCATGGGGTAGATAATGTGATCTGTTTGTGACATTTTCCTTCTCCCTGACACCCCCATCCTGCTCCAAGTTGCCGGGTGTATGTCCCAGTGAAGCATCCCTCTGCGCAAACACGGCTCCCTCTCCTTGGCTCTGTTCCATGTCCCTTATGGTTTTGCTCAGTGAGTCTAGAATTTGAAGCATGGGCTACTTAAGCAAACTGTACGAGTCTGCTTCAGTCCTGACCTCGAGCAGCCTGACTGCTGACACGTCCAGCTTTGCTAGCGTGCTTCAAGCTGAGCCAGTGGCCTGCCCCTGCAGAGTCCCATGGTGCTTCCTTCTTGTATCTGCAGCTGCTTGCATCTTGCTGAAAATGAAATGCACTAATGAAAATAATTGCATTGCTGTCCTCTGAGAGTTTTCTCCATCATACTAAACTGCGTCTCAGTTCTGTGAAACAGACCAATGTGTTCTTGGATGCCTTTGATTTTGTATCTTTGCTGTTTCGTTTTAATCTATGAACCTAAGTTAAGCGCAGGAGCTCAAAGGCAGGGGTCTCTTTGGTATTGCTCATTCTTATTTTTTTTTTATCAAGTTGGAGACCTCACACAATGTTGCAAAACAAATTGCAGGCAAAGTTTTTATTTTATTTAAGACCATCTGTTTTCCTGCTTAAATTTCATGATTGCACGATTCGTACTGCTGTGCCTATGTAAGGGTTATAGACATTGCCAAAGATGTATTGGCTTAATTAAAGCTTTGAAGCTCATTTCCAAAGGTACCAGTGTGAGGTTGTTGCTTAATATTGAGTGCTATTCTGGCATCTGTCTGATGCTGAAGGTGAAGAAAGGAAAACTATGCAAGCTTATATATTTATTTCTTGGTCAGAACGTGTTGAGTAGCCAGTTCAGGAAGGATTATTCTTTTCAATGTTTTTTTTTTTCCAGAATGTTGTCTTGAATCTTTTTAATCATGTATTACTAACAACAAAAAAAAAGGAAATACTCTGACATTCAAACTACAATTTTCTACACCTAATTTCACCCTTCCCCCCTCCCCCCCCCCATTTCTTCTGTGTTAGAGTTAAGATGTTCTTTGACCTTGTTTGTACCCACTCCAAATCTTTGCAAGTGGTTATATGCACAGTGTGCTGAGGTAAGCATTCTGCTTTCCTGAGGTTTGTTGATGCTCTGTGTTCTTTGTCCTGTGTCACAATCTTGTGCAAGCTATGCCTTTTTTTTCCCCTTGCCTCTGTGTTCCTATGACTATGATAAGCATAATGATACTTGGTCTCTCTCTGCCTATTGCTCTTCTACTTAGATTAAAAACTCCTGTGAGAACCAAATGTTTCTGTGGGTAAAAGTGGTACCTTTACTTATGCTAAGTAGCAAGCAGATAAAAACCCGTTTTCACTTGTTCAGAGGTACCCTTGCTCTCACTGTCAGGGTGATTTGGACAGCTTACACAAGGATGATCGGTGCAATACCTTCTTTAAAAATAGTCTGTCCTGTTTACTGCTGAAAAAATCCTACACTCCATCAACCACACAGGAAAGGACTTCAAAAATACATCCACCTTATCATTCCGTTGTAGACTTGTGTGGATATGTTCAGCCCATTAGAGTTCATCATCTGCAGCATTTTTATCTTTCCTAGGGTTACTGTATTACAGAGGATATTGAGATCAGTTGAGTAATTGATGCGAAGTGGCATTTATGCTGTTTGCACTGGGTAACTCTGCCATTTAGGTGGACAAATGTTCAGCCAGGAGTGTGCCTCGGGAGGGGTTATTAACTAAAGCCTTCTCTTGCCTGTTCTTCCACTGGTCACCTTGCTGCAGGGATGCTGCAGAGCACTTGCAGCACAGCTTATGCCAGCAGTAGAGAAGAAGCAGGGAAGCAGAAGTGGGCTGCAGCCACCACAAGCCAGCAGGAGCGAGTTGTGGATGGAGGAGCGCTGGGCTGCTCTGGCACCAAGGCTGAGCAGGTGCAATCTGGTCTAGGAGAAGAATACGGAATGTGAGAGGAGTTCTCACCTCCAGGGTAACGAAGGTTTCTTTAGTTGATACTGGTTCCTTGCACAAATGAGTTCCTGAGTCAGCAGCTGCATAATTTACTTGTGAAGCTACCTTATCCTAGCATTTTACATCTGTGTATATGGATGGGGTGGGGAGAAGAACCATTAATCCTCTGCCTCGGCATGTCGTGTCGCACAGCTCGGTACAAGATCATCACAGATTGCACATCTGACGTATTCCCCTGGTGCAAGGCACTGACACAAATAAGTCAATCATTGGTAGCACGGTGTCCATCTAAGTTCCAGTGCATCCTTGACTCTGAAAGCCTGCAAGCTCAGCAGGGAGCTTAAATGGAGATTTCAAATGGCTGGAGCCTGTCCTGTGTGGATAGTGAGCCACTAAATGTAACTGCACAATTTGATGCCATCAGTGCTCTCAAGCTTGAGAGGGTGGAAAGCAAGAGTGCAGACAGAAGTGCAAGTGGCTAGTGCTGATGAATGGAGTAAGGAAGAAAAGATTTTTTTTTTTCTCTTTTTTTTTTCTTTAAACGTGGGGGCAGATGGGTTGTGAGGTACCCCAAGAAAGTGTGTTGGGCTGGATTGGAAAACTGAGCACAATATACCAAGGAAGACGAGCTGTGTGAGTCTTGGGATGGCATCTGAAAAAAGAGAGGGTTAAGTAAACGTAGGTGGAGATGGCTGATAATGTTGCAAAAAGATTAAAGTGGTTTGTTTATTTACTTATTTATTTATTCTTTATCATGGGTGATCCCCTCCCCCCACCCCCTCACAACCTCCACTTTGTGCTATTCTTTAACAGGGGTAGAAAGAGATCCTCCTTTCTAACTAAAGGGGAGGCGGGATGTGCTACCAGGTCTGGGTGGATGTGGGGGACATCAAGAGGGGCTCTGTCTTCTGGGGCTGAAGCACTTAGGCAAGACGTTTTAGGGTGAAAACTGGACTGGAACAGAGAAGGATACACTATGAGTCAGGCAATAGGTATGTAGCCTATAGAGAAGAAAAGGCCAACTCATCTCAGCACTGTTCTGGTACTTCCCAGTTCTTATTTCTTGATTAGTTAATGTTTGTAAATGTGAAGTGCCCTATAAGTGCTAAGTATTATTATGGATACTAAAATTGACCATAAAACTTAATACAGAGAAAAGTAAACCATGCACATTTAGCTGCATAACTGAAGCAGTTCCTGACATCCATTGACTTAACTTATGTCACAGAACAGAAACTGCAGTAGTTGTGCTTAAGTAGATTTGATCTAATGGAGTTTTAAAATTGGGTGGTGTTTATCTTGGAGACAGCTGTAGCTCATCAGGGGAGAAACAGATTATTGAGTTGTTATGTGTGTGGGGACATTGAAATCGACTGTTATTTACCTGGTAATGAATAACAGTGATGAACCAGTGGAATCTGTTATGGAAAGTTTTATCTCAGGCTTTAAAAAGAAAAGTCCAAGTCTGTTAAAGACTTTAATGTTCTGTTTTGCAATGCTGCAATTTTGACCTCAGGTGGCTGCTGTGTCTGTGCTCTGAGGAGTCTAATTTGAACTTCAGCATATGGTCCCAGCAGCATGTCCTCCTTGTGTGGCCCAGTAACACCAAGTAGAGCTGTGTATGGAGAAACTGCATCTCTGTGCATTTGTGTGTGCCAGGAGACCAGGATCTTTTCGCGGAAATGCAGTGGAACGCAACTTGTAAACTCATTGCCTGATTTTTATACAGCCTGGAGAGAGTAAGCTCTCTTATCAACTAGAATAGACTGCCAGCTAACTCGTATCTTACCATGAATAATGTTGTTTACAGCATGCATGGAATACAATATTGGGCAGAAATGTTTCTTCTAAAACCCAGATTGGGTAATTCTACAGTAGGAAAGCTGATCTTTTGATTTTGTTCTAGCAAGTATCATCACTGAGTTGCTCCTGCCATTAGAAATGTGTGCCTTCCTCAGGGGTATTACTCAACTCTTGGAACAAGAGTATGCTGAAGTAAAGAGCTTCACCAGGTCAATGATACAGCTAAAACAAGTGCAATATTTCCTCCAGTTTTCCTTGAATTTGTTGCCTCTTCATGTTGAGGATAGTCTTGTTTAAAAATACAAGTTATTTCAATATCTATTACATATCCATGCAAGAAAACAAATCGGTATTAAAAGTACCTAACTTCCGGATTTGTGGTTTTGTTCCCAGTTTAAAAGTTAATTGACTTGCTGTGTTACTAACAGATATTGAACAGGCAGAAAAGGAGTCGGGACCTGTTGTTTATCCATGCCACTCTGGTAATTCTTGCTCAGGAGGCCGCCAGCTTCCCTTGTTCTCATTCCACACATGCACAGCTGCCTTCAAATGGGTTTGGAGGGATGCCTGTCTCTGGGCATTGTCTGGCCTCTTACAGAAAGGTCAGCAATAGTGCAAAGTGTAGTGAAAGCTTCTGTGCAGTAAAGCTTCCTTCACCGAAGACCTGGACAGAAATTTGTGTAGTTCAGTCTGTAAGGATCGTTTTACAGTTTTCCTTATTTGCCTTCCAATTTTTGAAGTGTCGAGTTCCACAATACAACTCAAAATATATATATGTACTTTTTTTGCAAGTTTGCATAGTGTAACTTTTGAAAATATAAACCAGGCCTCAGATACTCATTAGTATGTCACCCTTTTGCAGTGCTGGCTTAGACTGGAAGCTATTTCCAAGATAAGGAGGTGTAAATCCCTCACAACTGTTCGCTGCTCAGGGAGTCTTCTCAGCTGGGGTGTTGTCAGAGGAGCATTAGAGCAATTTTTCACATAATCATACCCTTGAGTATCTACGGTTTGTATGTGTGAGGGAACTGGAATTGTGTAGTACTGTTGGATTGGGGTCAGTTCACCACTGGTGGACTGTCCTGAGCAAAGACAGGGGTGCAGTATGAGCTGCCAGGTATCTGAAACGTATGAAATGCTTCTAACCAAGTGTGTGTGGGGATTTGGTGTGGTGTTGTGTTTTTTTTTCTTGAAAAACACAGGTAAGATGCACGTCTATGGTGCTCTAACTTTTTTTGATATACCTGGAAGTTCTAAAATTATTTTACTATCTGCAGTACATAATTAGAGGGAGTTGTTTTAACCAGTCATTGAGGTACAGCTACATCTAGGAAAGCAGCTTTTTTTTTTTTTTTTTTTTTTTTGACTTGTACAGCAAGTACAGTCACTTCAATTCATTCTCTTTATACAACATTTCAGCTGAATAAAATCGTGTCCTCTGAGTTCAAAATGAGCCAAATCCCACTACTGTGCTGTTGAAAACATAAGGATATTGTTCTGTGATGATGTAATCCATCCTTAAGTGAAGGCTGCAGCTATGAGCTGCTGGCCTTGTGCAGGTGTTACTTCAGGAATTTGGGTGAAAAAATGACATCATCTCTATGACCTTAACCAGCCAGAAGTGAATAGAGATGCCCCCCAAAATGACTTTTCTTAGTTAGTTGGATCAGCACTCTTGAACTATCTGCCTTGTGAGCCAAACCACAGCATGGAGTCTGAAGAGGTGAGGACTGCACCGTGGAAGGAAAAGGGAGACCACAACAGCTCCAGTTAAAGTTAGCTCGTGCTTTTGGAGAACGTAAACCTCACGTTTTATTACTGGGGCTTGGTATTAAAAGAAGACAACTAGTTTGTGGCAATAACGAACAGCTTTACTTACTGATTAATTCTACTGAGAGCTATGAAGAATCCTTTTTCTGTGAATGTAGTTTCTAGTTTATCAGCCTGTCTGTCTTGAATTCGTCAAGGTTGCAGGCTGCCTTATTCTGTCACTTGCCCTCGTGGACAGAGCCACTGTCAGTGCAGTGCAATACCACTGTAGGATAAATATTTAACCTTCATAAGGTGTCTGGGAGATATCCTTAGGTGTTCTGACTTTGAGTTTCATGTTAAAATAGGGCTTGGAAAATGTAAATGTTTATGGCAAAAGCACGTGTGTGTGCAGGAATATGTGTACCTTTTGAGGAAAATGAACTAAAATCTAAGCTTTCATTATCCCATCATCCTTGTGAGCTTTGCTCTCTGGAATTTCTGTAGTCCTGCTGAAAGCAAAATGGTTCTTCAATTATGTGGATAGAAAGCCCTTACTAGAACACCTGAGACAGTAGCTATCTCCCTGATAACATAGCTGTAGACGTACACTCAAATATGTTAATGTGTGTGATCTGGAGAAATTGTTTAATGTTTAAGTGAATCAGTGGCTTGAGGTATGGAATATGAGACATCTGAGCAGTTCTGTTCGTCTTTAATAAGATGAAGGACATTTTAAATTGAGCTCTATCTCACTGTGGGGATTCCTATTAGTAGGAGTTAACCAGTGGGCCAAGTATCTGGTACTGATGGCCCTCAAAGGTGAAACATTGGAAAAGATGGAGTGTGAATCTGACACAGAATGTGCCTTCTTTATATATGTCAATTAAAAACTATCATTAGTAATTACTTGGGTATTATAGGAGTGGCAGTTCAAATCATGCCTTACAGAAACCTGATCTGTTGTCTGAATTAGAACAAAGATGGTCCTTGTGCCAAGGAGTTTGAAGTCCAGATCTAAAACAAGAAACAGACTGGAGAGCAGAAAGTAGTAGAAAAAAATCAAGCTAAACCAATTCAGTACTGTCCATTTCAGAGAAAGTGGGGTTCATTCTTTATTTTCATGAAGATGTTGAAATTCTTGCAATGACTGTCAGGGATGCATTAAACTGAGTGGCCTGTATAAAGGGTACAGCATAAGACACTCAGCAATTGAGTTCCTGTAAGGAAATACTCTATATGAGAAGACTTACTCCAAATGTTGCTTCATTCAGCTTCTGGAGGTCTATGCGAGAAGGAAGGAGATCCTGACAAATGTAAGCAGGAAATTCCAGAAATCTGCTTCAAGACATCAGTGACTGAAGTTCTGAAAAATATTCTAAATAAGTTTCCTTAATAGAAATTAATTCTGGATTTTCTAATATTTGCTTAGCCCGCTTTCTGAAGTACGTTTTTTTTAGCTGCCTTCTCAGAAGAAGTGATATTAAAAAATCCAGAATTTAAAGTTACAAGCTGCATTGCTCCCAAGATTCAGGCAAATAAAAAACGGTGCTTATTGAACTGAAGCTGTCTGGAAAGGCTTTTTTTTTTTTAAAAAAAAAAAAAAAAAAAAAAAAAAAAAAAAACATTAGTAATCAGATCTGTTAAATGTACACCACCACCAACAAGAAAAAATAGTGGAAAAATCTGACAAGTAAGGCTTTCCTATGGAAAGTGTTTCTAGTTGATCCATTTTTTTTCTGGGACTTGCTTTCTGCTTCTCTGTGAAGGTTTCTGTTAAGAGAGCTAACTCTGGAACTGGAAGGGCAGCAGGTATTTCAAAGCCTGGATTGCCGCTTGAAAATTTTGGAAATAGGATCTGCAGTTGAAATCTAAGGATTGTAGACATTCTATTAAATTATGAAGGATTTCCAGCTTTTTCTGTACCTGGCAGTCCTCTGTCTATAGCAAAATCATAAGACACTTTACCAGCAATATGATGCTGCAATTTTATAATACGTTTGCTCTCAAATTAGACAGACTTATGCCTGTGGTCTGCATTTGCTGGCTTGTAGAGATTCCTGTGTCCTTCTTCTGAAGACTAAAGGCCAGGAATGATCCCATCGTTCTATGTGTAAGTCACTTTGTTTTAACTGTGGCATATGTATGATCAAGTATTGAAGCCTGAATGTCATACTCAACTGAAGACAACTGAAAACCTGCCACGTTGCAGATGTCTGTCGATTTTAGGGAAATAATAAGCTGTAAGGAAAATCTTCTGAAAGGAGGTTCCTTCTTCACCCTGGCTACCTTAGGCATTCAGTTAGATGGCTAGGCTGAAGTTTTGGGAAAAAAATGATGTGTAAGGGCCTGCTGGTTCATAAGGTGCAAACCTAGGAGCTTTTGATTATATTAGGTCCTGTGTATATCCCTGTAGCATCTCTTATGAGCAGTTGGATACCTTTGTAGGAAACTTTGTCCACAGAAACAGGAACAGACTTGGAAAATAAATAGACAATGCAAAAGAAAATCTGAGAGAAGCTATTTCCCCACTGCCTGCAAACATTTGTTAGCTTGCAGTTGTTGTCTTCCCCCAGTGACATCAGAGAAGATGCCATTTAATAACGTGGCCCTTCTACCTAGAGGCGTTGTTCTCCTTTAGCTCAGGAAGGCTCCCTTCGCTCCTTGAAGTAGCATAGACAGATTGATAGTTGTTCCTAAGTTATAAATGTTTAACAACTCAAAATGAGACTGAAGAAAAAGTAAATAAGGAAGGCCATAGGAAGGGGAAAAAAAAAAGAAAAAGCCTGTTTGTCTTTTCAGTGACTGGAATTTAATTAAGTATTGGTAGGATGTGGTGTGTGACCTGGGGGAGATGGAGCAGTTGATGGATGACCTTGTAATGGTTTCTGGATCCTCATAGCTGTGCTTTAGAAAGAATTGCAGAGGAAAAAGAGTAGAAATGAGCATATAAAAGAGCAGAAGAGAGGAGAAAAGAACAAGAAGCAAGATGAAATAGGGAGGAAAAAAATAAGGAGAGAGGCAACAGGATGAAGATAGGAATTAAGTCCAACTAAGGATATGTGCCATTAGGCTGTGCTGAGACCGAGCATGGGAGCAGAGGAGACAGGAAAAAGGAGGGGAGGGGAAAAAATAAAGCAAAAGCTCTGAAGTGGGAGGAGAGGTCACTTCACTTGGCATTAAACCAGCCGAGCAGCTGTTATTTCCCTGGCATCCCAATCCAGGAGGGATGGGGAGAGGGCTAGGGGCAGCTGCAGGTGCTTGGACCCGAGGAGGCAGAGGGATGGCAGAAGGGAGCGGGGGTTTGGGGTCCCCGAGCACCTCAGGTGTCTCCCAGGGGCCTAGGACAGGCCTGCCACCAGGAGGGTGGTGGGGTTGCCATGGAAATGCGGGGCCTGGAAGATCGACTCCGAGTAGCAACAGGCCAGTGCCGCAGCCTAAGTAGGATTTATAGCACATTATAGTGTGAAAAACAGGAGAAAATTACTGTAAAGGCAGGAATTATAGCACAACAGAACATATCAGCTCCGAGATCCATCTTGCTAATTAAAACAGCATACTCTGTGGTGGAGCACACGATAAGCCTGTTAGCCTAAATGGGAAGATGTTATCGATGCTTCATTATAAAGTTTATTGTCTTTAAAGTAACTATGGAGGAGGGGCAGGGATGTGTGGAACCTGACTAACCAATGCCACTCACTGTCTGCTTAGGGTACTTTATAAATATCCATTCAGTATTAGGTCTTAAATCTGGAATGCTTTTGCTTCTTGATTTTTATTTTTTTTCCACAAATGCAAGTCAATTTGCATATGTTTGTGGGGTAAATAAGGAGCGTAAGGGCAGGAGGAGAGTGGTGTGGCTGTGAGCGAGATGGCTGTGCTATGCTAGTTTTAGTGTCTCTTACCAAATTCACAGAGCATGGCACCAGTGTTCCAGGAAGAGGCCTTAATTTTGTATGGATCTTGAATCTCTTTGCCAAGGCTCTCAAATCTAGTAACATGCCTGGTGAGATTTGTAGGGACCAATTCAAGGTCGCCGAGTAAATCAATACCAGGGTTGCAAATTACTTTGTGTTCAGAAAAAGAGTTGTGGCTAATGTCTGAATTAGAAGAACTCTTCTTCTTCCTTAAAACTGTTGTATCTCCCGTATCCTTTCTTCAGCTTTATCCCTGCGGTAAACAAGCAACCACTACTTGAGCTTTGGCTGCATTAGTTCTAATTGGCTTGACAATTCCTGTGTAATAGCACACATGTAGAAGGTCGGAGTGAACGCTGTTGTAAAAGTAGCAGCTGGTGCAATCTAATCCATGTAGCAGATGATAATGTGCTGAACAGGAGATGAAGAGACCTAGGATGCTTCTTTTCAATGAAGTAATTAATATTCCTGTTGAATATTAGAATACTATTTAAGGGGAAAAAGGGGAAAAAAAAAAAACACTGGAGCTCAGTTGTTCACATGTTGACTAGCGTGTTGGAAGTGCTTTCATTTTACAGAATTCAAGGCAGTGTATTTTATGATGTGGCTTTTAAGCACTTTAGCACATTCCGGTATCACAGCACTGTTTAAAAATAACTCATACTTACCAGCTTTGAATCCTTAACTGCAATGAGTTTCTACCTCCTTTCTTTCTTCTTATGGTTTTCTTCACATCTTTGTGCCTAGTGTTTCCCTAAGAGGAAGGCTATAAAGGGATTGGGATTGGCAGACCAAGCACCTGTAATGAGGCAAGCGATAAAAATTGTGATGGTGACTCATAGCAAAGAAGTCTAGCAGCCTATCTGGCACACGTATCTAACACCCGAAGCCCTCCTACTTATTCCCCTTCAGCTGAGAGGAGAGGTCCTGCAGGTAGAGGACTATTCCTAGGTGGACACAAGCAATGAGTGGGAAGTTACCAGCTGGTTATTCTTTACTTTGTTGCATCTTGCCCAGGTCTGAGGTACTCTGTAGCTTTTGAAGGCTGTTAGGGTTTGACTGTTCTGCCCTTCTTCCCCATAGCCTTTCTTGTGCAGTGTTCCTCAGGCACTTGATCTACTCCTGATGCTGCTCCTTGACGTGTGTTTTGAGCTTTTGTGTCAGGAGGTCTCATAGCACTTCAAGCTCTGAGTTGCTAAGCCTGGTTAATTTCCAGCAGTCACTTCATTTATTGCCTGTGATAGGTACAGTAAGGGAACAGTTGAACAATTCTACAAGAATTCAGAGAGGAATAGTCATGACCACCAGATTGCATGGATCATTGTCAGATAGTTCAGAATTGGCTGATGAGTTCCAAGGTCAGCTGAAACATGAAACTTATGCAAAGCCTCTGAACCTAAAGTAGAAACTTGTGAAACATCAGTTCATGGGTCATAACCAAACCCAAGGAAAATTCTAGCGCATGACTTATCAATACTTACTTTATGTCCACTAATATGCTAAGGGACTATAACTTGGTAACTCCTCAGTGAAATACCAATACTTTCTCGTACTACTGATTTCAATATTTCTTTAGAAGCTGCTAACAGGTTTTAATTTCATACTTGGGATGTATTCCTCTTGCCAGCTGCCGAAATGGGAATACCTAATGAAGTTTGAGGTGCCTGTGATCATTGTTTGAACAATTTCAGCTTGTGGCTATTGGAGAACATGCTGTGTAAATCTTTGATTGTGTGGATTTTTCTACCTGTGGCTTCTGCCGGTAATGTGGCAGTTAAATTTTCTGGCTCTGCTTTCTCTAACGGCATGTTTTTCTGAAGTTAAAGCTCAGGTATACTCTAAAAATACTGCATACAGTCAGTCTGAAACAGTGGGAACTGCGATTGTTAGGGCAGTACTCTGCACAGAGTAAGGGTGTATTTTGTTACACTACCTTTCACTGAGACAAAATGCTTTTTGTGGAGAATGATAATTCTAATAAGGCAGTCATAGCATTCGTGTCTGGGCTGAGAGTACCTTTCTCCCAGGTAAACCACTTTGGGGGCAGGAAAGAAAAGAAATGCAATCTTGGTAGGCTGAAGTGGGTTGAATAACAGCCAAAGATGTAAGTTGGAAAGCACAAATTACCTACTGAACTTATGTATTCTAACACTAGATCGAGTTTTTGAGGCATCTGATGAGTTGTTGTTGAACTTTTAACCATTATTTGATTTTTAATTTATTTTTTAAAAGTTCAAAGGGGGGGGGTGTATTCCAAATAAACTGTATCCTATTTTACTCTTTAGGACTTTGGCTTACTGCCCACTTACTTTTGTGTCTGTATAGAAACAAGTCTATATATAGAATTGTAATCTCAATATTTGCAGTCAACTTTTTTTTTTTATGTTAAAAAAGAGGTGAGGATTATGCAGTAATTATATTTTTGGTGTCTATCACTTTCTGATGTCTTGTGATCTGCAATCAATTGGTGATCCATGTGCTGAGTTATGTTAGCATGTAGCCGGTTACTTTTCTCTGCAAGAATAATGTGGCCTTTTTTTTTTATTGCGTGGGATTAAAAATACTTAATCATTAAACATTCATTAGTTGTTTGATATTGTCCCTTTAAGTATTGGGCAATGTGTAGATCTTGGTAGCAGTGCCAGATCAAACGCTCCCAATTCTGGCCTTTGCTTTTGCCTGGAGGACGTTGACCCTATTGTGCAAGCTTGTGTTGTGAACCGGTAGAATGAACTGATCCAGCTGAAAACTAACTGAAGAAAACAGCTTCTTGGTTTGTTTCACTCCAAGTAGCTGCATCAGCAAAATAGAGACAAAAACAGGGGCAAGGATGTAAACCCTCACCCCTGTCAAAGGGGATAGAAGCAGATATCTTGCAGGCAGGTTGCGTTAGGCACTAATGCTGTTGTGGCTTTAATACTTGCTTCAGCTGTATGCTCCCACTATTCGCAGGGTCTGTAGCAAATAATCCTGTTCTTGTGCAAAGAGCCCCATTGAATAGTTCTCTTCCTGTCAGAATATTTTCCAAGGTTACCATGTGTATGAAGTCATTTTCCATCTAGATATTGATTAATCTACAAGTAGATTGATTAGAGATGGATGGATAAAGCAAACAGCTGAAATAACTGAATTCTAATTTCCTTAATCTTCTTCTTCAAGTCTTAGTGTCTGAGCAGTTTTTGTTATCAGTCATAGTCACTGTAACTGCTTCAAAGTTTGATCCATTGCCTTCATGAGAGCTTTCCTCCATATAGTACAGAGGAGAGCCCTGAGGATTTTGCCTGAAGGAGTTTGAGCTGGCAAGACAATCTTACAACCTGCAGCCTGTGTGGTATGCTTTGCATTCGGTCAGCATATGCAGCATCAGCAGAGATCTTTTTAAAAACAAACAAACCACAGCTTCTTAGTGAGTCATCGAACCCATTGCATGGACTTTTCACGCTTAATAGTTTTTCCAAGAGGCATTAAACACACCGAAGTACTGTTTCTCTGAGTGCTTTGGCCATGACTTTTTCTTAGTGTTTCTAGGTGGTCCTTTTACAACTATAAGTATTTCTAAAGGACTTTCTGTTCAGATTTCTAGTAAATTCAGAAGATCAGAGCATGACCTTTCTTTGGGAAGGGCAGGCAGGTGCTGCTGAAGATAGTATTTTCATGGTCTATTACAGTAACTGAGTAGGAGAATGTGTCTGTGTGTTCCTAAAATTTCTTCCTTTATTTGCTTCTCTTCTGTGTCTAAAAAAAGAAACCATCCCCATAACCCTATGTTTATCTTATTGTCTTTCCTGTCATACCTTCTTTTTCCACCCTCAGCTCTTCTCTGTTGTCTTTGTGTGCTTTTGCTATTGTTTATTGCTCTTTCTGTACCCTGTTCCCCTCCGGGGGCAAAGCTGTTCGAAAGCTGATGCACTTGGCTGGCCCTGCTAACTACTTGCTGCAGCCAGTGTGGGGCATTCATGCTGCCACTGAATGGTACCATTTGGATTGGTATACCTCTTTTCCTTGGGCACTTGTCTTGAGAGCATGGCATTGTGATGTTCTGGGGCAGCACCATAGCACGAGATGGATGGTGCTTCATCAACAGTAGTATTAATTTCCACTAACGAAGGCTGTAACAGAGTAATTTAAAGAGGAGATGGGAACGCAGAATGAATTATGGTGCCATGTTTCATTTTGTCACCAGCACCTTGCATGTGTGCTTCCGGTGTGGAAGGAAGAAGAAAGGCATTTCCAGATTTAGATTTCTACTCTGGAAACTTAGAGAAATGTGTTCTGATTAGCATCCTTGCTGTTTTGGGCACTTTTTTTTGAGCAGAAGCATCATTAACTTTGTAGGTTTGGAACATCAGTTAAGTGCTGGTGACATGAATACCAATGTGATGAAGGAAATGGGACCACTGCAACAACATGGTAAAATTATAGCATTTTTCTAAGTCTTTTATTCCATGTGATAAATTATATAAAAGCTATTCTTTTCTTTAACAAAGTTGCATGGGATGGTACAAAAGCTCTGGTGGAAACCATGGGTGGTCTTTTCCATGCAAAAGCAGGATGCTCTGTGTTGCAAATAGCCTTCTTTATTATATCCTTCTTTAGTATATCCTAGTTTAGCATACACTGGAGATCCTCTTCAAGATGTGATGTGAACTGGATATATTTGATTTGCATGTAACACAGGCGAAGTGACAGCAAGTACTTGTCTGTTTCTTTTGCTACCCCAAAAGTAGATAATAAAGTTTGTTTAGTTAAGTCCTTTTACTCCCATAAAACACCTCTAAATATTTTCGGGTAGGCAAGATCTGAACTGCTGGGTGTAATACAGCAGCACTTTGTGAGGAGGAAATTGGAATGCTTTCCCTCTGGAAAGTGGTAATTGTTATTTATGTGTATGTATGTGTCGGTGCAGGGTCAAGTTTGAAATCAATTGAAATCCCAGGAAATGCAGAAGTCTCAGATGATTAAATCTGTTTTGTGTAGCTTTCACATTATGTATTTGGAGAAAAACAAGTCTGTTAAATTATGTTTGGGGAGAGTAAATGGGAAATAATCCATACTGTACTTTTTATTCTATTGAGTTAAAGCAGCTGTGATAACTTTAGTGGTTCCTGCTCTTAAGGTACAATTTGAAAATCACTAAGAAGTCTGTACACTTCTGAATTCTTTTTTTTTAAAAGCACTAACTGCAAAAATATGCACATTGTTAATAGCAGCTTTAGAATGGAATCTGCTATATGAATCAGGGTTGATGCCTGTCCCTATTTTACACACTTCTTTCATTATTTTTCATTATCTTAAGGGCCTTCTGCTTGGATGTTTTTTTCTTTTAAAAATACATATATTTCTAAACAAGAAGTAGGTATTTATTATTTACCTATGTTAGTATTATCTGTTTAGGTCTGGACTGTGTCTGGAGGAAGAGATGCTTTCTTCCTAAAGAGCGTTGCATAGAAATGTTGACTCAGTAGTTGGTGCTCATGTTTTGAGCTGATGTCCCGTTGACCATATGTTTGGAGGAGAATAAAGAATGTAGGGAGGGTAGAATAAAATACTGGAACAGATTTGTAATATCCATATGCTTTTTGAGATATATATTCTATGCCAGAAATTTGGCTCTTCATCTTCGTTTTCGTTTTGGCCAAGAATAATGTACAAATAATGAGTCCACCCACAGACAACAACCTTGGGCTGTTGTGAGGCTTTCTTTGCTGGTATTTTGGTTAAATTGCTGAGAACTGTGAAGGGTGACTTGACAAGCTGAATGTCGTAAGGAGTCAGGTTGTGTGATTCAAGTGGATTAGTCTCTAATCTTTAACATGATTTCATGGGGTGATAGATAAGATGTTTTAAATCACTTTTTTTTTTTTAAATGTAGATTTCATTCAGCTGTTCATGCCTATGTGGGTATAAATGAAGATAATATAAGAACAAGTACGTGACAATAACCAATCTGTCCACACAGGATCAGGTAGCAAATTACAGTGTTTTTATGATGCAGTATGAGAGAGCAAAGCTAGAACGGCAGCTCCATGAGCTCTCAAATGAACGGTCAAAATTAGAGTCTTGAGTGGAGAGAGGTATAAAGCATGTCCTTTCACACCAACAGATTTCCTCATTTAGGCCAGATGTGATAAGCTACCTGACAACTGCCTTTGTCTGGGTAAGCCTTTAACCTCGAAAGTTGAGGCATGGTGTAGTGGTGCCTTTGGAAGAAGTAAGCTTATTGCTTTCTTTCCACTTGACTAGGCAGTACGCTTCTGCTGGTCAACTGTATTCAGCAGTAGGTGAGAGTCCTCTGCAATAGGACTGGGAAGATTTGTGTAACCCTGACCTGTTTCTCTTCCACTCCCTGAAATTCCATTCGTACCTCTTCACAGTTATGCTACTGCTGAAATCGTATGTATCCATTTTTGCTTGTTTCAGAAGATGTATTCATATCTAAAGGTCAACTAGATTTGTAAACTCAAGACTAAGAAAAGGACAGAACCAAGTAGGCTTACAAATCCACAACAATTTATTGCAACCTGTTACGAGGTGTTCCAAAGGGTGTTTACTAGCATGGATACACTTGTTTTTAATATTTAGTGTGGTGAATGCCCTTGAAAGCAGAAATAACACTGCCAGCTGTGCAGAGTAGTGCCCTATTTCCAGCAGCTCTGTTTCAAATACTTTGCATTCCTTATAAGGTTCCTTGTAAAATTCATAAGTGGCAAACTGTGAAGCTAGCGCTAGTTTGCATCAGATAGCGAAAGGAGAAATAGTTGCTATAGATATTATAGGCTTGCACCTAGAAAACCTAAATAAATTGCATTGTTGTAGCACACAATAATTTCTTTTAACCTCTATCAAGGTAATTTGGAAATCAACCGAAACAGGAGTATATCCCACCAGGCTTACTATTTGTTTTTTGTAGCAACTTGTTTAATTGTTTCTTTTTTTAAATAATGAGTTGCTGTTGGACTCCTGGAAATAAGGAGTTGAGATCCTCCATGCATAGAAAATGAGTTGTTGGGACTAGACTGAAGAAGCAGTAAATACAAACCAAAGGCATCCAGCAAGCACCAAACATATTCCACGCGCAAGCTGCAGGTGTTCAGCAGCATGTCATCTGTGTATCAAGTAGTCTTAACATATTCATCGGGTGATACATATTGATTAGGAAGCTGCTTATTTGCCAGCATGGTGACATGTGCATCTCAGTAAGAACCCTCAGAAGGTTCAGTCCCATTCTAATTTTCACCAATGTGAAAGTAGCGTGACTTTGAATTTAGCAGTAGTACTCCAAAATTACAGGAATACTGTGACTTTGAAAACTGCCCCTCTGCAGGAATGCTTTTTTTCCCATTGGTAAAATCGACAATATATACTCTAAGTTCCTTTGATGTGTCTGATCATTGTGATTAAACTGCGCTTTACCTCACCACATCAGGTGGCTGTGCCTGATACCCTTAGCACTGACAGAATGAAACTTTTCTTATGTGTACAGTGCCTTACCAGATGTGCGTGTGACATCTTCCTTTTCACATACGATGATCCTCACTTTCTCAGTGCGATGTTGTAGGGAAGTGGTATTCAGGGAAGTTGCCTTTTTTTTTTTCTTAACTGCGGTAACTGAATCGACCATTGTGGAATCACAAACCCTAAAAATCTATCACATGGTCCATTCAGTTTATCCCTGAGCTTCCATTCAATGATAAGACTTTCAGTTGCTGTTGACCAACTTAATCCATAGTCCTGACTGAAACCTGATCTCAGCTATCAGTACAGTTTGAGTTGTTGCCGCAACTCTTCGCGAACATCTAAGAGAAGATAAGAGAAAGTCTCCAAATTTCTGTACTTACAATGTCCTTCTCCCCAGGAAAGAGGGTAATTAGCTAAGAAGTAAAAACTGAGTAAGGATCATAAGACTTATCCCAGAGTAGAATCATCTTCCTAATGTGGTTGTGTTACTATAGCATAATTGCTTTTCAGTGTTTAAATATTATTTTCCAAGGTGTCGTGTCATGCAAGATTCCTATATATATCCTTAATATTGCTGGGAAGATCTAAGATTAGTTGCCATCTACCTCTTGGCATTTCATATGTTTCCTGATCAGGCAACAATTTTGCTGTCTGCTGTTGGTAACTGAGTCACACTTGATAAAGTACATTGTTTTATTTGCTGGCCGCCATCAGATATGAGCGGACCTGAACTGTGGCAGTACTAAAGATATGGTCTATGTCCCTAAAAAACTGAGTGTTTCCCTTTTTTTAAAGGTGCAATAAGTGGTTGAAAAGTTGCTGGGAATGTAAGGAGGAAGCAGTAGCATGTTTAATGGAGTAGATGAGAACATAAGGCAGGGCTTTGCATCAGCAGCCTTTGCAGACTAAGGAATTCTGGAGCTGCTATTCTGAAATTCAGATTTATTAGTGAGGCTATATGAAAGAAGACAAGACAGTCATGAAGAGAGCTGGACACTGCTTTGTGTCTAGTCTGTGGATGAATGGAAGTTTTTCACTAGTTTTAATACAACGTCTTTAACTCTTGATCTGTGTGTATCCTGCTTGATGGAAGTAAGATGTCTTGTAGTTTTAGGCTGTGTAGTTTGTATTCAGTATTTATTCATCAGTATTTAGGTAGCTGCACAACGTGTGGGTTTGCTTCGTGTGTGTGTGTGTTGTTGATTTTGTTTGTTTTCCCCTCTGGGTTTTCTCACAATAGGTAGTCTTGCTCTGGGAGGGGGCAGCTCCTTTTAGCTGCTGCTGCACAGGAATTCACTAAGGTCTTGGCATTTGCACTCTGATGTTAGAGAGTAAGAAGAAAAGACTGGGAAAGCACCCAATCACTAAGACCTTTAGAATCAGGCTATATTTTCTGAGCAGCTGTCGATGGAGTGTGTGTAAGATTATTATTGTTTGCAGAAGCTTTATTGATCTTGGCTTTGAAGCCCAGAAATCTGTTTACAGCAGCCTATAACAATGAGCGGCTACTTCTTTTGCTGAAGGTTAGCACACTATGTTTGTTTAATTGAACTGAAATGGCTTTACGTTGTCTAAATGTCAGTGTTAATGAATTTTCAAGTGATTCTAGATTCTCCTAGTTGGATAAAAATATATAGATAGAAAGCAATATGTTATAGGGGGGTGCTATCCACTTCATTAAAACAAGGTAAATGCAGATCTGAAGAGAAACACTTGCCTTTGACACATTTGACTATGGGAAGGTCCTTTGGGGTTTTCAAGTCTGTGATTTGGGGTTTTGTTTTTTTCAGTTTGTGTTATTGGTATCATTGGTTTTTTGGAAATGGTAGAAGGAAAGGAAGGAATGCATTAGGTCAGAAGTGGAACCTTTGAAATATCCAACTCTTCTGGAAAATCACTTGATGGAAGATCCTCCCATAGTGAAATATAAATCCTATTTATATGTTCTCAAATGCAACAAGAGAGCTGGGAGCTTGCAGAAATGCTTGGCTGCAGTGAGTTCCTCAGTGGGCTGCTGTGAGCTTTTTCCCCTTGTTTTTCCTTGTTCTGAAACTAGCTCACTGAGTTCACTGTCTAGCCTTATTGCATAACTTTCTCTTTGCCCTGCTATTTGTCAGGTAAATGCAGTATGTGCTACTGAGTGTACAGTGATCTTAACCCACAAATGTTAATCTAGAAGCAGAGTTTACTTAAACATATGTATGTGTGGGTCAGGGAATTTGCTTTGCAGCCATGTTTTTCATCTACATGTATTGACAGGCTTTCTTAAAGAGAGTTTTGTTTTGTCACAATCTAAGGAATACACTCCCATGTTTATAAAACTGTAAGGGTCCAGGACACTGCTGTACACCTGAAGAACAGGCTCTGTGGCCCTCCTTTCCCCAAATACTTCAGCATGTGCTTGAGTGCCTGTAATCTGTCATCCGTCTATAAATGGATCATGTTATTGCTGAACTAAATGTTGCATAAACACAGCAGGAAAAAAATCTCTGTATAGTGTTAGGTCTCCTGTACTCTATCCACTGTGCAGCAATTTTCTGTTAGGGACTTTTTCCATTTCAGTGTCCCCTCCATATCCCCCCCTGTGAATACTGGGCAGTTACACAGAGTAGAGACCAGTGACTGCAGCTCACAAGTGACCACTGACTGCTGCACCTGCCTCTCAAATTTTAGCCTGCTTTCAGGTTCTGTGCATCCACACCAGCCTACACATGTACAGGAGACCACAAAATTGCGAACTAAAAGGGGATAAGGACAAAATGGCCACTGGATGAAGTGCAGCATACTTTAATATCTACAAGAAACTGAAATATATAGTACTGAGCCAGAAAGTTTGTCTTTTTCAGCCCAACACCATGAATGCTCCCTAACTTTTTTTTTTTTTCTGAGAATTACCATGAATTTCCCACACCCGTTTGCTGAGAGCTCATACAGCAGTAGTGTTCCCCAAGGAACGTGAAGTTATACACATCATTGCTCTCTGTCAGGGCTTTCAATTCTCACAGTGCTGTTGAGAAAGTTTGTTCGTGAAACAGGTTCATCATCTATTAAATGTAATCACCAGGGAATGGTTGATAATATACAATTAAGAGAGAGCTGAACACAGAATATCCTGAGCAGCTGTATCCCTCTGGCTAAAATCTCCTATTAACAGATGCTACTTAAAGGTGGGAGAAATACTAGCAGTTAGGGATGATAAAACCAAAAAGATTCTTTGAGCCCTTCTGATGAAGACTATGTTGATATAGAGCTTTGCAAGTATTTGTCCCGTTATACCTTAGATAACTCCAGCATGAAGATTAATGCTGCAAGAATAAAATAAATTAGCCTGTTGGAGATCCCTTCCAAACATTCAAGGTCCTGTTTCATAGCCTTTGATCTCAATAGGTTTTGGATCAAAGACTGTAGCTTCGATACCTTTGTGACTCGCGTGTCTAGAACTTAAAGGGATGGAAAAGCAGTGAGTTTCAATTTACATGTTGAAAATGCAGTATGCACAAGGAAAGTGAAGATGTGATAGATGATTACCCTTTTGACCTTAATGAAGGCTCAACTGAGAAACAGAAAGGGCCTCTTCTTGATGTGTTGAAGATCTGTGGAAGATCTGCAGCTGTGTTATGAGCAGGAACAGAACTCTACTTGGGTAGAGTAGGAAGAACATTGTAGGAAGCATCCTGAATGGCTTAGAGCTATATTTAGTCTGTCATTTCAAGCTTTTACACCTGTTTGTGGTAAATATGCTAGTAAGTACAACATTGCATTGTTACCAGAAACAAGGAAATCTTTGTTTTTAATTGTGTGGTTTTGCAGGTGATGTTGCAATTATATTTGCAATGAGAGTTGAAGAGAATGCTCTTTAGGAATACTTATTTTTAAGACTGGGATTCAGCATTCTAACAGATTAGTTGGCTTTCAACTGCTCATTCTATAATGCATGACAATGTATTATTAATTAAATCTATCAACTTTCCCTTGGTGGCTCTCCGTATTGCAAGATTTTTTTTGTTGACATTCCCAGCAAAAGACCCCAGGGTAAGCTCCAAAGGATGCTTGTACTGTTAAAGTCTAGGTCTGACCAGAGTGATATGAATATAGGAAACACTCCTGCTTTCTCTCTAATGTGTACATGCAAAGCTCCACAGCTTTTTAAGTAAGCTAAACTATTTAGTTAGAGCTAATGTGGTTCCTCTGTTAGATGTTAAGCTGGAGGATTTTCTCAGCTGGGGAGAGTATCACTAATCTTAAAGTCAGCATACTGCAGGAGCTCCCTCCTTGCCTTGGAGGTTCCATATGCTGTCTGTTGCTCCAGGAGAAACCCAGAGCTCTCCGCTCATGCCTTGTCAGGCCTAAAGGAGCCTTTCACTGCTGCGTGGTTGATTGTTCTAGTCATGTCTGAAAAGTAGAGGGAAACTCAGAATAATTTACACGGTCACAGAAAGCTTCCATCAGATGGAATGACGCTTGGCATGTCTTTCTTCTCATCTTAGGTACTTCCTGCACTAAGTATTTGTGTATGTGTAATGTGTTCAAATGGTTGAACATGCTATTTACTACTGTTACTGGTGATAAGATTCCTGCACATTAAGGTAATAACCTTATTTGTAAACCAATTTCAGATGATTTGTCATAAATGTGATCTTCTCTGTGGTTTTCCTAAAGATTAAAATGTTTCCAAATGATTTTCTTTGTCTCTATGAACTGACAATATATGCAGAAGTGGTCTGTTGTTCCTTAAAGACTTAATAAATAGAGGCTTGACCAGCAGAAGGAAATTGCACTAACCATGTGGAAAATGGAGGGTTATATTTTATTTCACTGTCACAAAATTCTCTGGCCTGGAATCTTTTCGTCATTTATTCCACAGTCTGCATTTCTGCAGTTTGGGCAAAATATGAGATTTAGATATTATCATCCCGGGTGGAAAAAAGGACAGCAGCAGAAGCTTCTTTGTTTGGAGAACTTCTAGCTTTGGGCTTCAGAAAGAAGCCATGCATATGATGCTGGTTATATTAGAGATGTATGAATTTAATGTCTTGCAAACATCCCGCAGATTCATTTTCTGTTCTGATATGGAAACAATTTTGTTGTTCTCTGGTGAAAAATCTCTACAAATGAGTCCAAGAGGAAAACTTTGAGTTAAAATAAATTTCTGTTTGGCAACAGCTAATTAGATGCTCCTGACTGTTCTGCTGCGGGGCTCTGTGGCATAGTTTCCAGCTCAGTGCACTTCTGTACGCACCCTTTCTTCTCTTGATCAGCATATTTTTTGACTGTAATTTTTGTAATTGTTGTGTAGCTTGTAGCTTCTACTAATTCTTATGCAGAGACTGCACTTGTAGGATAACATAGGAGGGATCCATGTGGTAAGATCCATGTGCACTGCCTCAGTGGAAAACCACCTCAGGGCTCCTGGTCCCAGCTGCAGGGAGAAGAGGTTAGGGGTCTACATTGGCAAAGTAATAGCCCCTGAATCTTATGGGGCAAGTATTTTGATTTTGTGTGGTGTCGTTCCAGCATCATGATGCTGTTACAGTATTTTAAGCCAACACAGACCTCTATAAGCATCAAATTACTACATCAACTTTGCTTACATTTTGTGTGCCACTGGTAGGTCAGGAGGTCTTTCCCTCCCTGTGAGATATAGCTGCTTCTGAACAAGGTTAGAGAGCAGCAGAGGTCCTATTGAATGCGTTCAGAAGAAGACTTAGCAAGGCATGACAGTGATTTGCATCTTCTATTTTCAATAGTTGTCATTCTTAACTGTTTCTTACTATGGACTGTTCCTTGTAACTTGAATTCCGTGAATAGGGATTTGTCACCTCTGTTATTGGTGCTTCCTTCTCCTCAGAAGCTGTAACTCTGATATCGGAACAGGCTCCTACCAAAATGGTGGAGATATTATAAGGAGCAGATGTGGTTCTCTGGCTTTCTGACTTTGGACTAGTGCATTGCTATCAGAATTAAAAAAGCTTACAACTTCTAAACAGAAACAAATCTGACAGCAATCGGGTTCGCTGCAGACCGCTTCTGCGTGGCCTGTATTGGACTCCTAGGCCACTTCTGGGATCCCTATCCTGGGTCTGGGAATCCTGAATTCTTTCTCTAATGTGTCACTGACATTGTGGTGCTTGGCATATCGTGTGGGGCTAAAGATGTGCTGTGCTTCTGCTATTGCTGATATAACGTACTGGGAATTGAAGGTTTTTCTGGATGTGTGGAATGCTGAGAACTCTTTTCACTGAGTGTCAAATGAAGATATTATTTATTTTTCCTAAGCACTGAAATACATGGAAAAAATGTATATCAGTTTCACGGTGTTATGATTACAGGTTGCAAATAATCACCACAGTTCATAAAGATAGTGCCATGCAGGTGTTCTTCATAAAGAAGCGGAAGGTGAGCTCCAGGCTGTGTCAGAATTCACTTGAACAGAAAGTGGCTGAGCAAGGAGGTTGCTGAACCTGTATGAAAGGAAAGCTTTGTGGGGGTGCTGGAATTTGCCTCCCGGTGGTAGATTGGGTGTCTGGAGTCAGCACAAGCAGATCACAAAAGGAAATCATAAGTTCTTTTTGTCTGTTGTGGGCTAGTTGTCAATGACCTTATTGAAGACTTGCATGTGCACACATCTGTGATAGTGTACATCTTGAAAAACCTGTATTATAAGATCTCATTATCATGTTCTCCTGGTAATTGTTTTCTGAATAGGAATGAGAGAGAAAAACACTTTGTTTAAATTATAAGGTCAGGTCCGTTTCTAAACATGCTTTTTATTACAGATTCCTGGGAGTCATTTTCTGCCCTTTAATTAATAGTTCTAGGCTATTTCTTTGTGTGCCAACATAGATTTGAAAAGGAATGTATTATTTCCTTTTCCCTTTAATTTCAAATGAGATGTTACTTACTGGCTGGGAAGGCTCGTGTCTCTGGGGATATTAGTACAAAGCATGCCATTTTCCCCAGCTATAACTTTGAATGACGTATGGTTTATCCAGTCAGGCTGTAGTAATCCTTTACACCTGTCACGTGCTTACTAATACCAACAAAAGCACACCCTCTGCACTACCAAGTACTTTTAAAAAGTTTATTTTAAAAAAAAAACTTTTTTAAAAAGGTTTTTTTTTTTTTGTTTTTTTTTTTTTTTAATAATGAGAAGGCAGAACAAGTACTACTCGAGGACACTGCATTAACCCTTACTGGCTTAGTGCTGTGTCTGCAGACCGGAGGCAAAGGCTGCTGTATCTGAGATCCATTTGGCAGTTCTCATTATTGCTCTTGACTCTGCTCATCTTCTTGGCAACCCTACCTGGGGCAGCCAGGAGGGAAAACAGTTCAAAGGTTTACTTCCCAGCCCCAACAATTCATGACTCACTAACAGTGGTATTGGAGGCAGTGCAGTTAAAACCTTTGTGGCTTTTTCTCCCTATGATAAACCTGTGAGCAGATGTCCTTAATTCAGAGCTGTGTCAACTGAGAAAAATTTCAGCAGTTCTAAATGTACTAGCAAAGAAAAACCTTTAAAATCTCTGCAATGTGCCCTTGTGTGCTCTGCATCCTTTAGAAGCAGTTGATGAGTTTAAATCCACGTTCACTGATACTTTCAATGTGTTTTGGCACTCTGACAAACTATTTAAAACTTGTGTTTTCACAGCTAATTATATTTCCTTCCTGGCAGCATTAGAGGCAACAGCATCAAACCAAAGGAGACACTTACATAGAAATATATACATAAAACTCCTTAAAACACATTTCTTTTGAACTGATGTGTGGGAAATAGTACAGAACCACAAAGTAGACTCAATATTAAGAAATATTGAAATAACAGGATGCAACAATATCCATCTGTCAGAAAGGCAAGTGTTAGTCTTTGTTGATAAAAGTCACGCTTCACGATGACTTCAGTCTTTTCTGTCTTTGAATCAGGCAGTCTGGTTCACTTAATGTGATTAAAGTTCCCTAGGTGATGCGTCAAGAAGACTTTTTCTTTTTGTCTTTAGATATAGAATGGCTCTCTTTCTGCAGTAGTGAGTATATCAGCTTATCAGTGTAAGGGAAGGGGAAGTAGAACAGAAATTAATGCAAAGCAGTTACCTGATAGGGCAACTGATTTAAAATCTATGAAATCGCCATTAGGAGGTTTATTGGGGGCAAACAGTCAATCGTAGTGTATTGCATCATTTCCTAATGCTGCCTGTTTATTTGCTTGCCCCTTGCCAGAAGAGTTTGTGCCCTATCACCGCCTCTGAAAGCGCCCTGTAACGATGGAAGCGTTTCTCTTCTCCAATTGGCAGAAGGGGAGAGGGAGGTTCTGAAACTCACCCGCAGTCCCAGAACAAGCCAGCAGCAAACGTGGGAACACATCCCATGCACCAAGGTCCTTATCTGCTGAACTTCCAGAGGGAGGCAGCAATTGCAGCTAGCCCCTTCCCAGCGTGCAAGGGTATGCGCCTGTGTGTGGAAGAGCTGAGGAGATAATGTTAGAGAAGGAATTGATTAGGAGCAATTTGCCAGGGGAAGGGAGCTTTACTGTGAGCTGTCAGCAAGTAATGAAGCAAGGATGCCAATTGACAGGTGGACCAAAGGCTTTTCAGTAGGAGGGAGGAGGAAATCGGTTCCAGGATGCAATTGCTCTAATTGAAGCTGTGAAGAGATAAATGGATAAAGTTTGCAACAGCTGGAGGCTGCACTGAAGGAAAACTTTGAGGGTTTGTTATCCTCTCAGGAGGTCTTTTAGTCACCATGGTGATGCCTCTGGCAGACATCAGCAGGGGCGGGGGGAACAGTAAAACCAAACCCAATGTCAAACAAAAGCCCCCAAGCAAAAGGTTCCGAGTATGTGGGGGAGGGGTGTGGAGAAATAAATACTGGTGGTGATGTGCTTTGAACTGGCACTGTAAGTACACATCTAATGGTGCTGGGATGCCATGGTTACAGGCTCTGTACAAAAATGTCAGCAGTTACACAGCAGTGTGTGCTGGTCACCAGGAGCAGGGGTGCGGGCACTGGGTTTTCAGGGCCCATAAGCACTTCTGCAGGACAATTTCTGTGTCTGCTGCAAAAAAACTGAAAACTTTTCATATATGAAAATCACAGTAAATTGGAGGGTTGGCATAGGTATTAAGAAGGATGATCATGTGAAGGTCAGCTGCAGAACCACAAGGGAGCTAGCATTGTATCTTGCTGTTGGCAAGAAGCAGACTATTTTCTTACAACAGCAAGCACTGCACAATAGTCGGTTGGGCCATTGCAGGACTTAGCTGGAAGGAAGTACTTCCACTGGAGAGAGCTCATCAATTCTTTTACTTTTTGTTTTCAGTTCTCAGGTACTTCTTCATTTCTCCCTACACCACCACACCCCCATTTTGTCTCATGACTGCTGCCTGTTTTTGGAGTTGCTTTGAAAGTTGATCTCCTTTCTCACTATAAGCACCTTTCAAGCACTCTTTAAATGGGCTATATGTATAGTATACAACTTTTTAAAATCTCATCAGTTAGTCCTTTTAGTTCTGGATAATTTACATAAGAATATATAAGCAAACAAGGGTGGAGTTAGCCAGACTTCTATCTGTTTTTCTTGGCAAATTTAATGAGGTTAATAATTTGTGTTCAAGTGGATGGAGGGAAATGCATGCTTTTCAGATGTCTACATTTCAGTGTTATTGATGGATGCCTTGGTGTTGACCAGATAATTGCTTGTATAGAGGTGACAGGTAAAAAGATCAGGATCCTCTCAGCCAGGGCTGAACAAACCAATGACTAATCTCTGTTGCTGCATTGGAGATAGTACTCTGGAATGTCAAGATGGAGGCAAAAGAATGTAGTAAGAAACACAAAGAAAATCAAAGGAATAATGGGCACTGCAGTAATAGGATTGTGTGCCTGGAAGCAAGAAGAACTTGATTTCAGAGTGCTGGAAAGGATGTAACTTAAGAGAGAACTGCGTTTGGATTCTATTGCAGTAGTCTCTAGAGAGTCTAATCAGTGACCAACCTTAAGTGGTATGCATGTGTAACTAGGAACTTAATGGCACTGTGCTGTCTGATTAAATGCTACTTACCCTAGCCATCGTTTTGTAACTCCCTTCTCATGGGTCTAGAAGATGTACGTCATGGGAGAAGAGCTGGAGGAAAGAATGTTGGGATTCGTCTTCCTTTCTGCATGCAAAAGATAGCATGGAAGGAGGAATAAACATGAGTGCAAAAATGTATGATAATGTTTGTTGAAGTAAAAATGAGTTTTGCTATCTGATCAAAGGAAGCTACTTCTTTAGCTTTTCCCTATCTAATGAAAAGGTGTATAACAATATACTCACTGTATGTAAAATGAAGCATTTCAGTTGTATATTACTTAATGAATCTATATGTAAATAAATATTATAAGTATTATAAATATAGGTTATAAATCTATGTATCTGAAATCAAGGGTTAAGTGATAATCTGATGCTGAAAATTGTTGGAGGAGTTGGTCTCAATGATCCTTGTGGGGTCTGTTCCAACTTGTGGTATTCTGTGCTTCTATTTCATGCTCTTCCATAAACTTCTTAAGCAAGGTGCCGTATGCTGTTAAAAGGTGTGTGATGGGAAAGTGATGGCTCTTGTTTTTTTGTTACATGTGTGTGGGTAGTTACAACTGCTGTGGGACCTGAAACTTGTGCTTTTGGGAATTTATATAGCAAACTTCTGGTTTATTTCTTTTTGTGCTGCTATTTTGTTGTTGTTATGGTTTATCTTGATTCCTTTGTTTCTACAAAATTAATCTTAAGTTAATACTGTTCTTGAGATTGCTAACTTGTTTAACCAGTGGCTAAGAGAGTTGCCATTTTGTGAGTCATTGCTGACTGAATACAGAAATGTCATAGCTGCTCAATAGCTGGATTGCTTTATTTTCAGTGAGGAGACAAATAAGACAAGGTTATTTTGACATCCACTAGTGCACGATCTGTGTTTGTTCTTCTGAAAAGCATTACTTATACACACTGTTTGGGGTAGTTTAGCCCTAACCATAGCAGTGCAAATTAACTCACACAAGACAGTCTTAAACTTTTTTTGCAGCATATACTCACTTGACTTAACTCAGAAGATAGGACTGTGTATCTTTTGCATTGTGTGTTTGGTTTCTAGGCTTCTTCCACCGTATGGTCTAGCTGCTGTGTAAATAATTTTCTCTTCCTTGACTGTGATAATAATTGGTTACCAACAGCCTATGCCTAGTGCCAAAATAACCAGACAGAAATGTCTATTGCACCGTTTCACTGTGTGGGGGATAGATCTGCTCTTGTACTGTTTTGTGAAGATTTCCTTGAAAGAGGGAGATCTGTTTCACTCACTTGTGGAATGTGTTAGAGAAGAATGCAGCTGATGGAGGAATTTCTTACATGTTCTGTAATAGATAGGAAACTTCATTAGCAGTAACTTCAGGTTTCAAATAATTATTTTTCCCCAGTATTTCCTCATTAAATTACAGAAGGTATTGTATTTGAATAAGAATTAAGGTGCAAGTCTTAAGTACTGCAATTGGGCATGTTTTCATTCATAATTAAATGTATTTGCATTTTCAAGTCATTGACCAAATATGAATTACTCTAGACTGACATTTGTTGCAACGTCAGAATGTCGCTCCCCTTCCTCATGTTTTTGACTTCATTGTTCTGCTGTGCCAATTATCGTGCCCTTTTCAATCCAGCATTTTATGACTTTACTGGAGCATCAAATGGAGAGAAAAGCAGAGGCTCCTGTTTAAATATAAACCGTGTTAAGATTTAGCAAAAGCGATAGGGAAACTGTAGGTAAAAAGAAATGAAATAATGCTTAAATGTAAACTGTAACTCAAAGTTTGCCCTGTATGGAAGATACCTTTTGGAATTGTCAGCGAGCCTTTGAACAAATTAGAATAAGGCCATATAACAGCCTGTGCTTCTGAGGCCAGTGAAAGAAAATGGGCTTTTTCTTGAGTTTACTTTTTGTTATAAGTATGCATCCTGATAGCTTTAGTAGTACTGAAGGGACAATATAGTTGTCAGAATGACATGTTGGAAGGACTTCCCTGAAGAAACCACAGCTCTCACAGGCTTTGTGAATATCTTGTAACAACATTCTCTTTTGGAAAAGCAAAAACAATCCTGTAGTAATCTTATTCCCTGCTAAAGGTAGAGCAAAGCTGTGAGTTGGATCTGGAGAACACCTAAATCTGAAGAACCAGTCTATAGCTCCAAGGCTACTACATGACAGAGACCATTTGACTTGGTCACAATGAAGGAGAAAACATTGGATTAATTAACTGGGGTTCTAGGCACATTCCCACCATAATGAAAACAATTCTATGGATTTGAAGGAATATAGAGCATTATGATATACAGAACACTGGTAACACATGGTCTATGACATGAAAAAAGCTAATCTTAAGCTCAGGAGCAGGTTTTGCTGTTTGGTGAGTTACCTTATGTGATCTTGCAACAGGGACTTCTCTTTGTTTTCATGCCCTTTAACAGATGAAGTAACACTTGCTTGTATACCCAGATACTGAAAGTGATTTCCTGAGTTATCAAAGGGGAGATTTATTTTTAATGGGATTATTGAGGATAGCATGTTTCAAGGGAGGAAATTGTTTCTATGGTAGAAGAAATATTAAGATCCAAGAGCTACATCACACTTTGGTGCTTTTATCTTTAATAAACATAGCGAGGAGTTGTGAGATATTTGAAGAGGAAGAAAGTGTGAAAAAAAAAAGGAAAATGTTATTAGCAGTATATTATAACGTGGGGGGGGGGGAGACAAATGTCATATGTCTTCAAGGAAGGCAAAACAGAGGCTCCTGGAGAACTACAGGCTGACCAGCCCAACTCCAGTTCCCAGGGAGACTACAGAGCAAATTAGCCTAGAGCAGGCAAAAAAGGAAAAAGCTATCTTGAAAGAACCCATGTGAATTTCCTATGCCTTACCAACCAAACTGCCTTCTACAATGAGACTGGCTTTGTGCACAGAGTGGGTACAGGAGATTTTTTTTATGTAGCTTTAACCTAGCTTTTGACACTGTGTCCAGCAGTGTCCTTGTAACCAAAGTGGTAGAGATAGATGAGCTGGGTAAATAGATATGTGTGGGAAATTGGCTTGACTGCTGGCTCAAAAGGCTGTATTCAGTGGCAGAAAGTCCAACAGGCAGCTTTTGACTGTGGTGTCCTTCAGGGGTCAGTGGTGATGCCTGTACTATTTAATGTCTGTGGTGATGGGTTATGGGACAGAGGTCACTCTCAACCAGCTTACATATGATACCGAACTGTGGGCAAGGTTTGATAAGCTGGAGGGCACAGCTGCAATTCAGAGGGTCTTCAACAGGCTGGAGTTTAGGCTGTCATCAGTCTTGTGAAGTTTGATAAAGGCAAATGTCAACTCCTACACCTGGGATGGAGAACTGCTGTGCAACAGGTCAGGTGTTAAGGAATGGAAAACAGCTCTGTAAAAGAGGTGGGTGACAATTCGAATCAGCACTGGGCCCTTGTGGCAAAGGGGTACAACTTCACAGTGATCTGCCTTATCAGGGATGCAGCCAGCAGGCTGAGGGAATGGATTCTTCCCCTCTAGTCAATGCTTGTAAGACCACCCCTAGAATACTGTGCCCAGGTTTTGGCCTTTCAGTATGAGATAGATACTGACAATGGAGCAAGTCTGGCAGAGGGTCACAAACGTCATGAAGGTACTGGAGAATGTGACACATGAGGAGAGTCTGAGAGAAAAGAGCAGAGGGAGGAAATAGTACTGTTGTGTTGAACTGCCAGAATATGAGTTTATAGAGAAGACTCTTCTTGGAGACCCCAGTGATAATATGAGATGCAATGGATACAAGATGGTATATGTAAAATAGTGTTTTAAATACTAGGGTGGTCAAACATTGGAAGCAGTTGCCTAGAGAAGCTACTGAATGTCCTTCCTTTGGCATATTAAAAACTTAACTGGACAAGTCCTTGAGGAACCTGATCTTGTCAGCCCTGCTTTGAGTTGGAGAAGAGGGGAACAATGTGACTTTGAGAGGTTCCTTCCGATTATTCTATGGTTGTTTCTAGGCAATTGTAGGAAATAAGCCTATGTGATCTCTGTTTTCAATAGGAGCAAGAAGTTATGGTTCCTGATGGTTGAGCCATCAGTTATTCAATGTTGCCAATTTAACTTCAATGCAAGGTGCAGTTCTTGGAAGTTACTTTTCATCCTGGGCCAAATCCTGTTTGTTATATAGTATTCAGAAGGATGCTTCTAAAAGATGAAACGTAAGTCATCTCAAGTTTTAAAACCTAGGGTTTATTTAAATAATAATAATAATTTTAAAATCTATCTAGTTTTCTCACTCTCCAGAGAAGTCAAGATGTAAGTGATTGTGCTATTTGCATGCTCTCTAGCTGTCACCTGTAGGGCTCTGGAGGATGCAATTGCTGCAGTTTGAGGAAGAATGAGTGACCCTTAACATGGGGCTTAAGGGGCATTCCAGACCTAGAGATGAAAGGATGAAGAAAAAATCCTCTGTATTATTGAAGCGTGTGAAAGGCATGAAAGAGTGAGAGGTAGATCAATAGTTTGCATTTACAGTGCAGGAGAGAAAAAAGATATATACTGGGATTTATTTTTCCAGCTTATTTGAGAGAGATTTCTCCTGCTTCAACACACACACACCATCTTTATGAAACACAGAACTGGGGTTTCTGAAAAACTGTATGCCTTTGGCATCCTGGAAGGTGTACCAAAAGCACACTCTTCTCCATGCTACCTGCCAAAGAAATGATCTAGCAACTAAATGCTTTACTGGGACAGCAGCTGGCATTTGACAGTCAAGCTATAGGCTGAAACTAAAATACTGAGGGTCAGTGCCCAAAGAGATGGAGATGAAGATGCACTTGAAAGATATGAGTGAAGGAAATCTTTATCAATTAGAGTAGGGGGCGAGGTTGAGAGGATGTATTCTATCCATTTCAGCTCTTTTCTTAGCCTTATTCATTCAAATTTGCTAACCTCTTAGCAATACCTGTTAAATGCCATATGGTTAACTGAGTTCCTTCTCCCTGTCTAAGTAGGTGTTTGCATAGCAGCTGTAACTAGTCTACCATAGTACTATGTGGTGATGCGGAGCATTGCTTTTTAATATAATGATAGGTTCATTTCAAAGGCAAGCAGTTAAATTCCTCCTGATAATTTATATAAACCCTCTTCAAGAATAGGACATGCCAGGGCATTTAAGATCAAATGCTGTATATAGGTGCAAAAATGTAGTGTTAAAGCATACTTTAAAATTTGTAAGAGATTACAATAGCCTTCTCTGTGAGAATGTTATGGATATTATCTGTAATATCCATAGAAACTTATTGCTTCTGTGCCTGAAGTCACCTAATACTTTCAAAATGAAGTGTAGGGAAATAGCTGTGATCATTAGATCTATGCAGGCAGCACACAGCCCTTTCAATAAAATGTCTCACACAAATGAGCGTATTGCGCCATGCTACTGAAGGCCATGCACTCCGGGTCTCTGAGATGATGATGCGTTTTATAGTCTAGTTTTTAACTGCTGATTTCCTAACAATACTTGCCTCAGAAGAACTTTTGGAGAGCGGCTGAGTATCCAAGCCATAAGAGCCTGGGGTAAGAAGTGTTGGCTTCCTGTGGGCAAACATGCCTTGTGTGATTTGTCTGATGTTTGTTATAGCAGTGGGAATATCTTGGTCACCTGATGATGTTGGGGCTGGGGTGTTACATGAGGAGCTGGACTTGATGATCCTTATGGGTCCCTTCCAACTCGGGATATTCTATGATCCTTGTATCGGCTTGCTCCTCCAGATGAGGCCCAGGTGCAGCTTTGCCACTGAATCCTGTGTCAGGAGCTGTTGCTGCTTGTAGCTGTAAGACATAGGCCACTCAAGTCTGGTGCAAAAACTGTGATGTCTGGAGAAGGTGCTTTCTAGTAGAATAAGAAAGGTGGGGGGCGGCAGTGCTTTTCTGCTAAATGTCATATTTTGCCTTGAAAGAAGAGTAGCCAGGCATGGGAGATTAGATGTCTCCCTTGAGTGATATTACGATTGTAATGGGGATAGCACAGGATGCCGGGAAAGAACTGATACCAAAGACAAAGCAAACTGGCTGAGGGGAAGAAAGTCCTGGGTCAAGGTGAGTGACTTATTCAGAACCGTTGTGCTTTTGCTCTCCTCAGCTGACTTTCTTCAGATACAGTTGTTCTTGAATGATCACAATCAGTATATCAAAATAAACGCTTTAGAGAGTAAGGTAAAAGAAGTTGCTGGCAAGACTGTAAATCCTCTCGTGGAACAAATGATAACTCAGCTCAAGAGCCCTTTTGTCCTGGGAGTACAGGAAGGATATAAATTCTCTGAAAGTATCTGTCAGTTGGAATTGCTCTGCATTCATCATGCCAGCCCTCTGCATCATTCATGAATGTCATAAGAGACTAAAGAATTGGCACTTCATGGTGAGAATGATTAAACAACCATTACACTTGTCTTTTACTTTGGCACAGTACCTTTTAAACAGATCGCCTGTATAAAGCTCCCACAGGTACACATCTCCTAATGGTGACTGTCCTTTCATGGTGGTGAGAAGGAAAGAAAACTAAGAAAAGTTGCATATCATTTACGGAAGGGTTTGTATTCTGTGCTATTAGCTCTGGATTGTTTTGTTTTTGCATTCCCACTACGTGACCTTGGGGGGAGTTTAGAGTCTTTGGAAAGGTAGGTTTCTAAACAGGTATTTCTTCTCATCACTGGCCTTCCAGTAGTTGTGATGGATGATGATGTATTTGGTGTGAGGTGAAAAAGCTCAGAACTCCTAGTGTAGGTTTCCTTGGCAGACCAAAACAGCCCCACTTAATTCTAAAGGACTAGTCTGTGTTTACAATAATAAGTAGCAAAAGAGTAGGTTTTCAGAATGAAACTTGCTATTTTTAAAGCATGCTTCTGAAATGCTCGTGGCCAGCAGGTTATATCTCTAAAAATGTGCCAGAGTAGCTCTGCTGAAGACTTGGTGTGTGATTTAGCCACCTTCTGTAGCTCTGGGGAGTATCTAGTAGCTAGTATTTTGAGTCTAATCCTCTTCTGCATTCAAGCCTGAAAGGTTGGGCTTTGATCTCCTGCTGTGGAGACCATAAATGTAAACTCTATTTACTGTTTTTACTACATAGACTATAGGAATGTGAACACACATTTCAGGAAGAATGAAGAACTGCTTACTTACTCTTACTGTGTGGCCAGTTTATAAAAACCAAAACCTTGTATTCTGTATGTTACCTCTTCTAAACATGAGGTGAGTAAATCAAAGTGCGAGAACAGTGCTTTTTTTTTTTTTTTTTTTTTTTCTGATAGTTCATTTGTTTTAATGCTGTAAGCCATAGCTTAAGGATCAAAACTGGAGAGATTTTATTTTAGAGAAGAACTGAACGGGCTGGGATCAATAATAGCACTCTGGCCTCCATCCATTCTGAGCTGTCTAGGCCATCTTGTTACCATTCGGATTCTGAAAAACTATTTTAGTTAACTAACATCCCTATTCTCACTCCAGGCCCCAAATGTGCTATGAATCCTACTGTGCTTTTGTCTGTTAACAGTAGTCTCTGAGTTAAGTTCCTCTGGCATGCTGCCTTCTGGGCTTCTCCAAGGACATTCTCTCTGTGGGCTGTTTTGTCAGGAAATGCCAAGAAATAAGAAATCACATTCAGATTCCAGCTTCTCTTTGGCAGATGAATGCAACTAAGAAATTCTTGCATCTGCTTTTACTGAATTTAGTAACCATTGCCCCTAATGAAGTCTCTCACCAGGTGGCAGGTAACATTTTGTCCCTGATATCTGCGCTCCCAAACCTGTCCTGCAAGGGTCACAGTAACTGGGCACTGTTCTCTGGGCACTTACACTCAGCAAATTTCATATTTCAATTGCAGGATTTTTAACTTCTTTTGGATGCTTCTGGTGCATTTTGGTTTTAAGATTTTTGTGTTAAACTTTTGTCTTCCTCTAATGCAGGTTCTATATTTGTTACAAGCAGTACATGTTTTTTTGTAAGATGTTTGTGTTTTTCTGTGGTGCATAGAGAAGTCCTGGAGGGATTGTCCTTGCAGACCTCTTTTAGATTGATGTCTGTCATATGTCTGCCTGAAGTTGTGGGGGCTGAAATTGATGATTCAACTGGAAGATACGACTTGAGGGCTGAGGCTGGTGGTACGATAACACTCTATGAGGCGAGGTTGACACTGACAGGATAGATAAAGGGACAGATCACTGTGTCTTCCAGTAGAAGAACTAGGGAATATCTATTTATCAAGAGCAAGTATGAAAAATGAAGGTGATTCTTCACTTAATAGAGTAACAGGCTGGAAGGGGCCTTAGAAAGTCTCTACTTCAAACCCCTGCTCAGAGCAGGGTCAGCTATGAGGTCAGATCAGATTGCCTGGGGTTTCATGTAATCTGATATTGAGAACTCTGTGCGTGGAGGCTCTCAAATCTCCTTGAATGACCTGTTTGACTGTATATCTGTTGTTGTGAGGAGGGAAAAAAAAAAAGACACTTTTAATGAAGTCAGAATCTCTTATTTCAAACCATGTCCATTGCTGCTTGTTCTCAAATTATTCTTCAATGAAGGCTGTGGCTTTTGTCTTCTCAGTAACTTCTGTGCAAGTGCTGTGAGATTGCCCTTAGGTCCTCTTGAAGTAGTCTTCTCCAAGCTGAGTAAGTGCAATTCCTTTGGTCTTTCCTCACAAGGCAGACACTTCAGTCTCCTGTGACAGTATTTGTGGCCCTCCACTGAACTCACTTCAGTTTGTCAACGTCTGTTTGTATTAGGGTCCCCAAAATTGGATGCATTACTCTAGATGTGGTCTAACAAATACTGAATAAAGAGGAATAATTGCTTGAACTGCTGGCTGCAGTCCTCTCAGTGCAGCGCAGGATGCTGCCAGTTGCCTTTGCTAAGGCACGTAGCTGGCTGTTGTTCAGCTCCCTACGTCAGTGACAGAGTTACGTATGTGATTGCTGAAGGTTTGTAAGCCATTATTGTGAATGCAAAGCTTCTAAATGCTTTCAAGGGGAGACTGGATAAGTACCTGGAAATCAGGTCTGTTTGGAATTACTGTATAAATGAACTATATAAGGCTGATGGCTAAAAGGCTCATAGTCTGGATGTGTACTTGAAGGAAGTAACGCTTGCTCTGTTCTTCATTTTCTATGGGTGCCTGCTTAAGATCAGTGATAAAGACATGGCAATGAATTAGTTGACACGTTCATTTTACGTAAATGAAGATATTAACAAATATTATTTCCTGGCTGTAATCTGTTATGTTTAAGTTGGTATGTCTTTGGTCATTTTGGGCATATTTTAGTTAGCAGCTAATCCCTAAATTCCTTCCAAAATAGCAAACATCCCCAATGTGCCCTATTGTGCCCTATCGCTAACTCAGATTAGAGAGAAAAAATGATATTCTCTGTATGCTGGATTTAGGGAAATTCATAGTTCAAGTGTAAACTATCTTGGACTGTGTGGTAGTTCTAGGAACACTCCCTCTCCTCCTTTTCCTCTTCCAATTTTTTTAATGCAGTGTAACTAATAAGAAGCAGCATACTGCCTCATCTGATTGTTGGCTGATGCACACATACGGGGGGGGGGGGGGGGGGAAAGTGACTCATATTAATTTGCTGTCATTAAAAAAGACAGACAAACAAAGAAGGCATGATCCAAATTGCTGCTTCCATTTTGAGATCGTCTTGCAGATTTCCTGACTCCTCCTTTTTGCGTAGAATAAGCTTCTTCATATTTTATAGGTGGAAAGGAAGTGCAGTTTTATAACAAACAATGTATGTTTTTTGAGAAGGGAGAAGAAAATGTTGTTCAATCTGCATCTCAGAGGATTGTTAAGAGAAGAGAGAGTGTCCTGAAATGAAAAAGATCTACTTCATAAAAAGTCCTATTAAGCACAGAAGCTTGTTTTTGGGGGGATTAGAGAGGAAGCTTTGCGTTCTTCAGAGCCTTACATTTTCTTTATTCTTAGGCAATTTAAAAGTCTTGATTAAATAAATGGACATTTCAGCAGTCATTTCATAGAAAGTATCAGGTCTGTCTGTGTTTTCTCCTAAGAAGGATCTTGTGATGGAGTACTCAAGTCAGATAATGATGGCCAGCTCCCCTGTAAACTTTCATCCTCCCTTTATTTCTTTATCACTCAGCAGGTGTTAAGGGTGGCTGATGTTTTTGCAAATATGGAAGGACAGAGGGAAGGGGTTGGCAAGCTTCTTGGTATTAGCGCTGTTATTTTCTTACTTGAATCCTAAAACCATTTATGAATCTTAAATTCAGTCTATCTGCTTCTTGATCTATTTTTTACCCCCTCTCAGTTCTTAATTAATTTGATAGTGGTACCTGTATACAGTGTGTGTAGTGGACAGCACCCATAGGAATAATTTTTAAATGTTTATCCCAGAAGTTGGAAATGGGAAACATGTATTATGCCCTCTCTAGACAATACAGATCTTCCAGCATGCTTAGAATTGACCCAGTTGTGGTGATTTTCAGTAATGAACTCAATCAAATCATAGAATCATAGAATATCCTGAGTTGGAAGGGACCCTTAAGGATCATCAAGTCCAACTCTTGACACCGCACAGGTCTACCCAAAAGTTCAGACCATGTGACTAAGTGCACAGTCCAATCTCTTCTTAAATTCAGACAGGCTCGGTGCAGTGACAACTTCCCTGAGGAGCCTGTTCCAGTGTGCAACCACACTATTCAGGGGTCTATTGCAAAATTAGGTAAAAGTTTTACCTGTTTTAATCACTGTTACTCTTAATGCATGTGGACACTCATTGTCTGTCCTCAAAATATTCTTTTACCATTCTTTTAATATTTTACTTCTAAGAAATTCATTTGGAAGAAATTCAGAGTTGCATAGCATGTATGGCCTATTTGATGTGCCAGAAGGAGTAAGCTGGAAAAACAATTGCCAGAAGCTTTATTTTTCCTCAATTTATGTATGTTTTTCCTGAAGAGAGTAGCTAGCGCAAATGAGATGTTGAACTGAGTAAAGCCATGAAGAGCTATGCCATTCTTTTCCTGTCTGTGAACAGAGTGGTCGAGTATGCAGTTCACCTTAAGCTGTGAATATGTGGGAGAGACCTTAATCTTTGGGGGTTAATCTTATTTACCTTTTTTATTATTTTTATTTAAAACACTCAAAACTGTTGGGCAAAGACCTGAACACTCATTTGAGGTTTTCATTCAGAGCTATTTCAGTCAAAACCTCCAATCTGTTTGATAAGAGATTTCTATTAATCCGAATAGAAATTGATTTACAACTCTCCCTTGTTCTGTTCATCTCCACTTGCTAGGGCAGAATAGCTCTCTCCACCTTGTTTGTTTGTTTGTTTTTTTGAGATGTGTTTTTTTTTCATTACATGACCACATAACATTTCCTGCTGCAGGAAGTATTATCTCCTTATTGAGTTTCAGCAGTTCTATGTCTGAACTTCCCTTGCCTGCTTTCATGCCAGAATTCTAACTTGCATTCCTTTACTAGTGCCTTGATTATTAGTAAGCATGGTAGGACCTTTATAGCCACATATGAAGTACCATAGGTGGCTCATCAGAAAAAAATAGACTGTATCAGGAAATACAGTAGGACCGTGAAGTAGTCACAAAAGGACAAAAAAAAAAAGTCCAGAAAAGTAGCAATAGGGTGAGAAAAATATAATAGGGTTACTTCGTTTTTATACTTATAAGTCTGGCTTCTAAAATTGTGTCTTCCATTTCTTCCCTTATTAAGGAAAGTAAAAACAGGCTTCCAGTCCTTTTACACAAATATGAAGTAAAACTATGTATTTAGAATCCTATGCAAGAGAACAAAGGCAATAATTGAGGGAAAGGCACATGCAGTGTCTCGTGTGTTATTTTAGGTAGATAGATGTTACCATGATACATAAGCCTAAACATTTTGTGGTGAATCAACACCATGATCAGGAGACTTCTGGCTGCATGAGTGTCAGGGGGCTGCAGAGCACCAGTGTGGTAGGAGGCCGTGAACTGCCCTGCGCTAGTCACAGCTGGCTCTGACATGGGTGAAAACAACCCATCACATGCTAAAACTTGAACTGATCAGAGAAGCATGTAGTGCCACTGCTCAGAAACGGTCAAGAATGGATGATAGCTGCTAGTGACGGGTAACACAGGAGGTGGCATGTGAGGAAGCGTGGAAGGGGGCACAGAAGAAGGATCAGGAAAAGACGTGCAAAGGGACATGGCTGGGGACATGCTGGGGAACTTGTTGCAAACTGGCTCTCTGTGCTGGATGACACGTGCCTTTGAGGGCACTGCAGCCTGGGGTAGTGACATCCCTTAAGGAACGGGGCCCTTGGGATCCTGTGTGAGAACATACACACTGCCGAGGAACTTAGTGGGGCCTGTGGAAGATCACATGCAGGGGTAGGGGCATGCCTGGGGCATGTAAGGGACCTGTGTAGGAGCAGCTATATCCCTGAGGGGCTGGGGCCTGTGGAAAACTGATGCTGGCACACAGAAAATAATTAGGCAACGGCAGAAGAACTTTCACGCGTTGGCCCTGATCTCCTGCACTGCCTCTGCAGAGGGCGGGGAGGATAAGGAGCTGAGTGTAATGTGCTGGGAAGGAATGGGGAGTTGAGACTAGGAAGGGGAGGGTCACTGGTGGGCTGCAGTTCAGGCAGGGAAGGGGGAGGAAAGGTATTTTCCCTGAGTGTTTAATAGTTTATTGTTTCTGTTTCCCTATGCCTGAATAAAAATAAAAGTTTGTTAGCTGTCAATGAAACATTGTGAGATTACCTCAGTTCAGATTGTTTTGTTAGTGTTGTCATGAAGGAATGTGGGATTCTAGCCATAAACTTTGTTCTTTTAACTCAGGCCTGTTTAAAAGCTACAGTTGTTACCTGAGATCCTTAATAATTTTCATGTTATAGGCACTTTTTGTTTTTAAAAATCTGAACTGTGCTGCTCACAGTGCATTAAACTCATCGCAGCGCAGAGTTGATGCTGTAAACCATGCCAATATGTTCATGGGCTGTAGTATCTGTCAGACATGACATTTTCCTGGCCACAGTGAAGAAGAGTGCGTTAGAGTTGTTGTGTAGCAAAGGCAAAATGGGCTGTTGATAAAATGGCTTAGTGGATGCAAATAGAGAATGTTTTTATTTAATATCAGGAGATTTGCAGAATCCCTAAGGGACAAAAGAAGTTATATCACGTGTAAATGTGGCAGACTTGTTCTCTACTGCTTTACAGGATTAGTTCTAGGCAAGATAGAGCTGCCGCAGTTCTTCAGCGCTGATTGAAGGATACTCTTCCTTAAGATAGATTTTGAGGACTTTGGGCAATGATTAGAAAAAGCGATAACTGATTTAAAATTATAGATGGTGGTGCCAACTTCAACTAAATGTTTCTTAGCACAACTCACTGTGAGGTTTTATTTGCTGTGGCTTATAGCATTGCTGATAACTTTTCTGTTAGGAATTTTCTGTGATGAGGATTTTGCCTTAAACTATTCTGTTTTGACTGGAACTAAATAATCGAACAGTTCTGTCCGTGAATGTAGCTAGCAAAATTCATAAATTCCCTAAGCTAAGTAGGCAGGCTCTGAACAGCAGTCTCGTCACATGTATTGTTACATGTCAGTCTCTAATTTTTTACATCTCTAAATACCAAAGTTATAGTAGTCAACTGCCATTTTGCTGAACTCTATTTTTATGAGAAATTGCAGTCATGTGTATGCTAAATGGGTAGTGGTGTCCTAGTAGCTTAAATCTCTCCAGGGTGTTTCCTTACCGTATATTTCTTGGCTTCTCTGAGCTCCGAATTCTGCATGCAGCATCCCAGTAAAGCAGCTGAACATATTCTGCTCCTGTTTGGCTTCACACATTGGTACAGAAAAGGTGGCCCAGGGCACTGTGAGAAGCGGGATTTCTCACAGTTGAGGGGGGAAATAATTTTGCGCACTTCTATCTTTGTTCTCTTTACAAAGTGTGGGTAATTAGTGGAAGTAGTGAAACACAATAAATACCATGGAATTAATAGTCCCTCAGAATTCCTTGTTTCCAGGGCATGGTTGGAGTTGTTTATTAAATGAGGTATGCATCTAAGCCTTGAACAATGAGGAAAAACATCCAGTAGCTGGTCATTAACAGTGCCCTATCCGTTATCAGTCTCAAATAGAAATTGTCTTGGGAGGAAGGGAAATCCTGCTTTCTATCTTGTTCAGTTCTCTTAAGTTTAGAACTCTGAACTAACTCATGGTTGCTGCAGTCAGACGAAAGCACTCAAGTCAAATGTTTGTTGGTTTTTCTAATATGATCGCTTTGTGGTAGTAACTCTGGTTATTCTTCCTCTTCAATTTTTAGATCATGTCTGCACCTTGTGTTTTTAGATTGGAGTGACTATTCTGTTTACACTGTAGGAGGAAAACTAATCTATTAGTGTCAAGTTAGCATGACATGGATTTCAACACAAGGCAACGTGTATCCTGTATAGCCTCGAAATGGAAGGAATGTGAAGGGGCACTTACATACCCAACAAATAATAGTACATTAAGTTATGCACAGGTGAACCAACCAGCACATCTATTATTATGCAGGTAATTTTGACCTGTACAATAAAGAAAAAACTGCTGGCCATCAGGCTTCTGTTAAAAGGTTACTTTAGGTAGTGATCTTTTGGTGGTTTCATCCGATGGAGCTTTGTGCACAAACCCAAAGTACTGAATTTCTTCAAGTTAAGCCTAGAAGCAAAATCTGTGTTTTGTGAGGGAAAAATGAGCTCTGTTAAGCAGTTAAGTCCCATGACAGGCCTTTGAAGACATAATTGGTTCTAATTGGAGCCCACAGGAGCTCTGACATGCTCTACCTGCAGCCAAATGGCTCTTAGGCAATGAAATCATCTGTCTTTATAAATAGTGAAGAACTCTCTTCCAAGTTCATCTTCCCTTATAAAGGGCCTGATAACCAGTTTAAAAAAAAAAAAAAAAAAAAAGGCAAGGGGGGAGGTGGTGGAAGGAAAGCAACCAAACTTGCAGTTCAGGTGAGAATAGTTTTGGAAAGCAGGCTTTAATCCATTATGTCATTAACAATACATAAACTCATCTTGCTTTACTTAACACACTGCTGTGTCTTGTTTTAATCTATAATGAAATACACACTGCTTTCAGAACAAGCTAATAACTGAAGGAAGATATTTGCAATATAGTTTATAGTGGGCAGTTGATATTCCCAACCATGGTGAAAGCCATAGGTGATTCAATACCCAGTCATTGCTAACTGATTTGAAGAGGTTACTTATATAATTGGGGATGTGTTTAAAAGCAAAGAAACAAAAACATGCTTTACATATTTTGCAAGTCATGCATCTTCCATCTTGATGAGCAGTTGGAGTTCAGTCTGTAGAATTAACCTTTCTGAAACCGAAATGGCGCGTGTTCAGAGTTCCAGAATGTCAGTGTGGTTTTCTGTTAACTCACACTTGCAAGTGAAATTTCCTACCTAACTCTGATTTCAGACATGTTTGTTTGAATTTACTGAGAGTATGTTCTGGTGGGTATGCAGAGACCTGGCAGGTTGGGAACATGGATACATTTTCACTCTACCATTAAGTCAGCTGCTTATAAATCATTTCCCTTCTACGTGCCCGAATTTTTTGCTGTCTTGGTAATACATGCTGAGAGGAAGCTTCTTAAACTAGGGTGAAGGGTATCAATTATTTCCACTAATATGTACTATTCAGTTGGAATTCAGGTCATGAAGAGCTTTAGTGGAGCTGCAGCTTTGTAGGCAAGTGTTGAAGTGACCCATATAAGATTCAACCTGTTCCTTTATCTAGTTACACTTACTCTCTTCAGGGTTATTTGATACACATTGCTGGCTGGTATACATGGGGGGGGGTGGGGGGGGGAATAGCATTAGTTGTAGTTTCACTCAGACTGGAAAATGTACCCAGTTGTCCTGTGCTGTCTATAGATATCTCATCCTTGGTGCTGAAATGGGAGCTGGATATTCTTGGTTATTATTTTGTAGCCTGTGATCTGTTGTAATAGTACTTAGAAACTCAGGTACAGTAAGTGGCTGAGGCACTGAGATATGTTCCTGACTTGCCTGTAGATGATTTGGATCTAGAATGGCAATTTTATTCACGTTTTCAGATAAGCTCAGAGGCTGTTTTGATGAGTTATAAAAATCCTGCTCCTAACTTCAAGTGTTGAGTACAAGTGAGAAAGTGGTCTCTGAACACTTCTGCTTCTCAGCTTATTCATCTGTGATGGTAAATTTCTCACTTGTGTGTCTGTCTAACTGAGCTGAGATGGCCCTTGTAAATGTGAGAGGAGAGCATTCAGGTTTGGAGAGGTTTGGTATTGTCCTTTTTAAGAAACAAAGTCGGGAACAAATTCCCAAGCCAATTGTGAAGACAACTTATGCTGGAGGTGTATGTACTGGATTTCCAAAAGTCTTAAGCAGTGTTGAAAAAATAGTTTCCCACTGTGAGGAGTCTTGAACTGAAGACAAGGCAAGTCTCAAAGAGGCCAAACATTTCCTTTGAATACCCAAATACGACTGAATCCCATATCCCATGCTTCGGAAACAGATGTTTTATTGTTTGGTTTTTGGTATTCCTCTTTTCTTTTTTACATGCTTCCCACTTCCCCTACAAAAAAGAACATTATGCTATCTGACATCACTTGGGATGACATTAAGCCCTAATTCTTGACAAGCATTTCCCTTATCTTTATCTCAAAGGCTGCTTGCCTTTATTTAGGAATCAAAGTATCTTACATTGGGAGCCTAAGATAGAATTTAGCTGGTTGCATACAGTAGAGAAGTCTGAAGTGATTTATACGTCAAGAGGAAGCTTGTTTGTTTGCTTGTGGTTCTCCTGCTGTTATGCATGTAGGAACATGAGGATGCTCTGAAGAACATACATGCACATTTAGATTACTAACTGAAACTATTTGGGATATTGAGTCCATGTTCATCTGAAGGATGAACTTTCTATAAGGAAGAAATAATGTTGTTTGTTAGTGAGTCTAATGGTGCAAGGCTAATGGTGGAGGAACAGATACATTTTGTTGGATTTAAAAAGCAATTTTGCCTTATCTCCTTCTGTTAGAAAAAGCATCTAGCATTCTAGGTTTGTGGCTCCACAAAGGAAAACTTGTGGAATGCATGTGAGAGGGCAGTCTAAATAGACATTTTGTGTGCATTATAACATGTGTCATAAATACCCAAGAGGACTCTCCATGTGATTTGTCACAAAATTTGTTTTAGTGTGCTGTCCTCCACTATTACCTAGCGGAGCCTGGAAAATACATTTCCATCGTCAACTCAAATTGATTTGCATGGTCTTCTCTGTGTGCTGTCAGTAACCTGGCCAGTAGGGGGCCTAGATTTTACCATGTTAACTAATGAAAGCATATGCTTGCATATGTTCCTTTTCAGAAGTCATAGAATTATATCCAGAGTTGACAAATAAATGAAATGAATAATTAATGCTTTTTTCTTTGGTTTTCTGTTTTGTAGCTGGTGCCACATATATATTTGGGAAGAGTGGAGGTCTCATCTTGTATACCTGGCCAGCTAATGACAGACCAAGCACAAGGACAGACCGTCTTGCTGTGGGCTTCAGCACAACAGTGAAGGATGGCATTCTTGTGAGGATTGACAGTGCCCCTGGGCTCGGTGACTTTCTGCAACTGCACATAGTGAGTATAGATAGACCCTAAACTATGCTATCAATATAAAATAATGTGTCGTACTTTGCACGTTCTGTGTCTTCAGCAATCATTATGTTTACTGAATGACTGAATGGGATGAACAGGGAGCCAATATTTGGTGCCAGAAGAAGGGAAGCGGGGGGGGGGGGGGGCCGTGCTCATGAGATTCCATATCATGGCAGAGTTAATCTACTTGACAAAGGCATAGTACTGAATACAACTGAATTTATGGTGTAGCATTGCTATTCTCAGAAGGCAAAGAATGAAATAGTGATAATTTTTCTCACTGAGAAAGTTAAGTGAGAACTGACCAGATCCTCACCTACTGCAGAAAAAGTTGATCTAATCTGCTATTGCAAGCATCAGTTCAAAACAACATGTCTTTGCAAACTTTTCCTTTGTGAGAGCAAATATTCAAATATGGAAATTTGGATGAAAGTGGCTTTAGTGAAAGTATGGAATTCTTTGAGAAAATGAGACTACTACTGGAAACTTTTGGAGGGTTTTTTTTTTTTTTCCTGTTGCAGTGGGGAGGGGGCTGGGAAGGAAGCACTTGTTTTCCTTTCTAAATGAAGTAGCCAAGACATTTACTAGAGGTAGAAGCTGGTCATGTTGCTTAATGCTCTTGTTTGCCATGTCTTATGCATCAATTCAGAGTGGAAGAGGGATGTGACATTTGCAGGATTTGAATGAGCTGGGAAGTTGTTGACATTTCATTTGAACCTAGAGAAAGTATAAGTAAGCATGAGGAATGTCAGGGTCCAATATACAGACCTGTTGTGAATGACTGACGGTCTTAATCTGCTGCTGAGTTACAGAAGAATTTACAAGGTTTGGAATCATCTGGAAGCACTTGGTGTATTGCAGGATGGCTCTGAAGCAAGGGTTAAGGCTAGCACTCGTTACCAGCATTTTAAAAATCCTGGCACTCTATTTTTTCCCCACGAGCTTTTTTCTTGCAATTTCAAAACAAACATTAAAAAACAAAAACAACAAAAAGCCTGAAAAGCAGAAGATACTGTCAATATGAACAATATGTTAAGCCTAATGGGTTAGAATTCCATAACTCATGTTAAGCGGAAGTGGTTGGACATAATTGAACGAGCCACTATATATTCTTCAGCTGTTGTAATATTGCATATTTGTAAAATGCGATCACGTAACTGGAGAACATGTGAGAAGAAGTACAGATATATGAATTTGTTCAGTCTTAGGAAGAGAAGTCTAAGATGGATCTCATTGCTTTTGGTTGCCTTCTGGGATGTTAACAGAGGAAATGGAAGTTAGACTCTTCTTGGTGGTGCTCAGTGAAAGGAAGAGGGGAAATGTACACAAGTACTGAAATGGAATTTCTCAGTGTTAATAATGAAGGCACACAGTCGTTCTCTATAACTTGGTTTTAAAAAATTATCAACTATTTTCTTACAAATGAGTTCAACAGAAAGTTTTGACTTTTTTTTTCCTAACATTATCTGATACCTACAGACATCAGATATGTAAATCTAAGCTATTAATTGCAGTTGATATTAGTGCTAAAAATTCTGTTGACTGTTTCTGGTGTAGTTTGGCTAATTTTATGCCTGAAGATGTTCGCTAGCAGCAAATACAGAATTAGTTCAACTTCAGTTTCTCTTACTCTTTTGTGGTCATGATGGATTTAGGAGCATTTGCCAGTTATTTGAGTATCCAAAGCTAAGTTACAGTGCTCTCCTGGGCCTAGTATTACTGCTTATGTCTATCACCAACAATAGCCTTTTGAAATGACACTTTAAATGTGAGACCATATGACCTCTTTCTTTGCAAAATATATGCAAGCTTTCCATGAGATCAGTCTTCTTGACTAACTGAAATCTACCACATGCTGTGTGCTGTCATGTTCAAAGATGCTGTCCGTCTTCCTTTTTTCAAAGCCTTGTTCTTCCATTAGGCAATTTTTTCCATGTCTGAAGAAACAAGGCAATGGATCAAATGATAATAAAAGTATAGGATAAATTTATTTGCATATCGTGAGAGTTGCAAAAGCTTATTAAACTGATAATTAAATAAAACTTGAAAAAGGTAATTAGTTAAACCACAAAGTAAACTGTAGGAAGAAGAGTTAAATTACGTATTAAATCAGGCAAAATGATATGAAGGTAATTCATTTGATATATATTTAACAACCTGAATTTTCAGGCCCAATTGTGTAGTTTGTTCATTATGTTTTAAAAGTGATAAACTTTTCTGGATGAATGCTAGGGAGGTCTCTTGGGGACCTTTCTGGGTATTCCAGTCACGCTTTTATTTATTTTTTAAGGATGCTGTCCACGGAATTCAGGCCTTCTTGCTCTTCCCTGGGTGCTCTGTTGGTGGTAACTGGTCACAAAAGCAATTTGGTGATCATTATTTCTACAGTGCATCACTAGATTAAAATTTAATACAAAATTAATCGTACGGCCTATGGTTTATCAAGATCTGATACCATTTTAAAGGTTGCAAGAGGGACTTGTGTTCTGAGGAGACTTTTTAATAGCTTCCATGTTTTCTGAACACCATGTATGTTTTGGAGCATTCATTATAATCTCTCTTGATTTGTAAGAGGTTAAAAGCCAAAAAAGATACCTTTATTAAAGACTTCCATATTTGCTTGTTTAATTTATGGTTGTTCTGTTTGGATTCATTTTTTAATTAAGAGTCTTTCAGACATTGTGGAAATTCATTAGCTAAGGTGTCTGTTTCATACAAGGAAAAATTACAACCTCAAACTATTTTCTCTCCTGATTTACAATGAAGTATAGGTTGGCAGCCCTGGGAAAATGGATGGCATACCTTCCAGATCAATGTCGTATATGAAGCATGAGCTGTTTGTGTGAACAGAGCTAACTGTAGCATGTGAAATGAAAGTGTTGTTACAATATCAGATCCTGTCTTAGAAGATTTTTTTTTTTTTCCTGACAATTCATTCAAAGAACAAAGTCCAAACATGTACCAGAAAATTGCATTCTACAATGGGTGGTTAAAAGACTGCAGATCTGAGTTATGGTTGCATGTTTCTATACTATCATTCACCTTACGCTACCAAACCTTCTACTTTGTGGTTTTACAACATGCAAAAATCTTTACAGAGAACAAACAGGGAGAGGAAAACAGCTGCAGGTTATGATAAATATTGTTCTGTTGATGACTACAGAGAGACACACCCATGTGTGCTGCTGTTTTATTTTGGAGCTCTTCATTTTTGTTTTTGTCAACTGTCATCTTACCTCTGGTTCCTCAGGCTGGTCTTGTAAGACTAGTAAGGCTTGGTAGTAAGACTAGTCTGGCTTCTTAATTGCTTGTAGAAAGTAAACTCTAAGTTGAAGACAAAATGCTAGTGATTTTGGAAGAAATACTGCTTAAGTAATCATGATGTTAATGAATATCTATCACTTAGCACCAGGTGGCAAATGAAGGCTACAGGATTTGATATAGACCATTCTGATTCTCAAGTGATAGATATGAAGAAAAAGTCAGTTTTCCCCAAGTTAAAAATGGCATCGCTAAATGAGAATCTGCAGATAAGGAAGAAAATGTAGGTGTATGTTCTGCTAAATTCATTCTTCAGTTATTGGCAGGACATTTTCCCTGTACTGATTGGCCAAAGTCTGTGTTTGGGTTTATGGCTCTGGGGGCTTCTCTGGCTCCTCTTTGCTAAAAGACCCTTGGAGATTCTCTACAAAACTGCAGTGCCCAGCTGAGGTAGGTCATCTGAGACAGAAGCAGTAAAAAAAAAAAAAAAAAAAAAAAAAAAAGTTGGAATCAGGAGAAGAATAACCACAGAAGGTGTATGATGATCTGAGTATCTTGAGGACTAGGCAGAAATGATAAACATTGGTAAAATAATAATAATAGCAATTGGTGTTTTTCTTTTCTGTGACCAAAATAAGCTTGATACAAAATGTTTCAGCCTTTCTTAGGTTCTTAGACCAAATTCAGAGAAGACATTAAGTGAGTTATGTTTTTATCCTCAAGCAAGTAGAAAGGAGGAGGTTTACTCAAGAATAGTTTGCTTAGTTTTCCAGGCATTAGGTCTGCAGAGGCTGTAAACCATGTGGAGAGGGGCGGGGGGGGGAAAAAAAAAAGGTGATCAGCTTCAGTCTCCTATCTTGTTTCATGCGTTTTTTAACTACTTTCATTGTCCTTATGGTTACTGTTTCCTCTTGAAGTTCATGTTTCACCGTGTTAGGATTCCTGATTTTTAACCAACTCAGACTTAATGTAAGAATAAATTAAATGTTGTGAATACAAAAACTTCACCATATCTCCATATTTTAATCTCACTTTTAGTGATAAGAGTTCAGTATAGTGTTGTTGTACTTGCCTTTCCAAGCTTTAAACCAGTATAAAATAAGTCTTTGCTTGATATACAGTTCTTGTAGCGTACCAAAAGTGATTGAATATTAGTGTTCCAAAAGGTGTTACCACTTGAGGCTTAATGCTTATCGTTTCTCTTTTCATTCAAGAATCAGTAATGGTCTGTGTGTATTTCTCCTGTTTAGACAAATGATGAGCCCTTACAGGTTAGTATTAAATTTAATTTTAGTGATAGATGTTTTATACTGAGGCATGCCAGTGGATCACCAAAAGGTAAGGTGGGGCAGGGCCTTCTTCAGTGAAGCAAGGAGTTGTTTACTGACTGGCTAGATAGAGCAGGCAGCATCTTCTGTAATGGGTATTTGTATAGCTAAGGAAGTGAAGCAACTGTTGCATGAGAACAGCTGGACCATCTACTGGTTAAGAGAGGGGATTAGAATGAGTTTTCAAGCAAAAAATTATATTATCTGGATCCTTGTAAAGTCTTGGAAAAAAAAAAAAAGTGTCTAAAGACATTTTCAACCAAGACAAAATCCAGCAACCTATCTGAAGGTGTACTCTGCAGGTCTCCTGTAACTATTCATATATAAAATCTGTCTGAATGCAGCTTTCTGTTATGGGTGAATTCTCTGGTGCAGACTTGTGAATTGCTGCAACCTGGGGATTAACATATGCATGAAGACTCAAAAGCTTGACTGCTAACCTTCCAGGCAAGGTGGCATATGAGCTGAATGAAGGAGTCAGAGCACTTATAATTTATGTTACCCTATGAAGATTCAGTGGAGTTTCCCTCTCACTTCACGTATGTTTTTATAAACTTTTTAACTGTAGTTTATCAGCTCTTCAAGTTATCCCCATGGAACACGTAGTGTGCTGCCAGCATCAGGGTGGGGATGGGTGTAGTGACCCTTAGCAACAATGGGTAACTTAGATTCTGTAATGCTTGTTGAGCATTGCAGACATGTTCTGAGGATCACACAGAATACATCACAAGTGTCTACCTCTCCTCTATAATTATTGCTAAAACTAAATTGTAAGTCACATCTTCTTTTTGCTTAGGTGGCAGTAATTTTCAGATGAGACTTGACTGTTTATTACACTTTATTTCTTTATGTTGATCACAGAAGATGATTTAAGTGCATCTGTATTAATGACCATTGAGAGAGATTAACATCTATGCAGTCAGTTACTACTTCTCTTAAGAGGGAAAAGTAACTTCTTGTTAACGATTGGTAAATTCCTAATTTACTTGAACTTGTTTGTAAGAGGATATAAGACTGCCCAGCGTTATGATTTGTCTGGACAAGGGGGAAGAGAGAAAAATAGTATTAATGTATCACTTAAATACTAAAAGTTAAGAAATCAGGCAGAAGACCAATGTATGTGTAACGTGGATATTTACTTCACACAAAAAAAGCCTATTCAAAGGCATAACAGGCATTTTGTTGAGATGCAAATCATTTGCTGTCTCTGTGTAACAAGGTGTGGTACATGATATAGGGATGTGGTATTTCATACAAATCACAATTGTTTTTTATGTCTATCATGACAAGCTCAGTGGACATGATTTATTATTGGAGATGCTTGTCTGGAGATAATTAACTTACACATTAGACTTTAGGGTAATTTTAAAGACAAATCTCAATGAACTCATAAACCTGTTTTCAACTAACGAAAATAGATTACTTTTAAACCTGGTCCTGAAAACTTAGGTTGTTTTTATTTCTTTCAGATCAAATGTAAACAGAGATGTAGATGTAGGAGACACAACAGCAACTAAATGTTCTTTAAGTTCTTTAAAGTTGTATGTCCACATCTGAGTTGCTGAAGTACTTTTTTCCATTATTAGACAGTGTCCTAAGAGGACACAGAAAATTGGAACTTACTGAGCAAAAGAGTTGGAAAAAGTATATGTAACATCAGCAGAGACTTGCTTTGTAATCTGTGCTGGTCAGGGTCAGCCTGAAAAATGTAATTTTTACCTGGAAGAAGGTCTCTGTTTCCAGACTGAGTACTTTGAAAATACTTCAGTGTACAAAGAGGCATGTGTACTCAGATCATGCGCACAAAAAACAGCATAACCGCTTGCCGGTTATGTTAGTCTCATGGAATGAAAAAAACATGGCAAACACAATAGACCAGCATTATTAGTTTGCTTGAGAAGCTATATCTGAATGAGCTTCAAATTTTAGGTATACACATCAGTGTCTGCTTTGTCTGCTAGTGTAAAATTGCCAGCAATTCTGATTTTTTTTATGGAACTGTTTTATTTAAACACTTAGGGATACTATCCCAAAATGTCCACAGCCTTATCCTGTCCTCCTCTAAACACTTCGGGTCTACAAAGTCCCATGTGCTTGTGCTTGCTGCATTGATTATTCCCTAGAGCACAGACAAATTAGTAAAGGAAAACTAATTTGAAGGAAAGAAAATTGACCTACAACTTTAAAACGTGCTGCTGTTACTTCTGCTTTTATTTTGAGAAGTTGATTAAAATCCACTTTTAATTTATTTGAACTGGTTCACGTTACGCATAGGAATGGTCCATCTATTCTTATCTGCTAGCTCGCAGGAAGATCTCTGGTAGCAGATCAGGAGTTAAGAGTAAACCTTTGAAGGTTAAGGAGCTTCTCACCCCAGTATGCCTGTTTATGGCTGCCACAGCTTGTCAGTATGCCTCATCAAGTGATCCTGATGACCTTTTGAGGTTCGTTCCCTGCTTTGTTGCCGGTGGCTGCACCAGGTGTATGAATGAAGGTATGTAGCTGAATGCAATAGTGCAGGAAATAGCACAGTGATGTCCTGTGGCTAAAGATGATGGATTTTATATTCCTGGTTGCACTCAGGCAGCATGGAAGCTGAGTGCTTTGATACAGGGACTCATTAATTCTCCTCTCAGAAACAGTTTATGCGTAGATCTTAGTGCTTTCACTGTTACTGAAGGTTGTGAGGCTGATTTGAGATACAGTACAAAGAGCTGTAAGGGCTATGTTAGCATGAATGGTCAAGTTATAAGTAGGACCACGGATTAACCTAATTAGAGCCACAAATTTGAATATAATCTTGGGGCTTCAGTTCTGCAGCCTGGTGGACAGACTTCTGGTGGACAATGGAGAGTGGAAAATTAAGAATTGAAGAATATAGAGGAAGAATAAATGGCAAATTACATACGTAATTTTGTGAAACCTTCCTTAAAGATATGGATAACTAATGCACTATCTTTGCTCATTTTCCCATAAAAAGAGAGAGCTTTGCTGTGCTTTAACAAATCATGGTGTGTTTCATCAAGGAAGTTGGCTTCTACTCATAAGACTGTCATAGTGGACAGAATAAACAGCTTTTTACTTTTCTCCCCAAATACAAATCTGCTCATTTTAGTGTTGTATGTCTAGCAAAGCCAGACCCTAGTACTTCAGTGTAAGTGCAGAAATAAAAATTATGCTCCTAATTAGAAGCAAAAATCTAAATGGGATTGCTGTTGAGAGAAAGATTCATCCCTAAATATATAGCTTCTATTTAAAATGAAGCTTGAAACCTGATTAACGTGTGAATATCTGTTTTGGGCTCTGCTGTGGTTCTTTAAATCACCGAGAGTTGTTAAATGATCGGTTCTCGGAGCCTTCCATAATATCTATCCAAAGACCCTATATGACAATAAATGTTGTATTACTGCTTGTACACTATATAAACATACTGTGTTTTGCTTAATATTTATTTTAGCATCTCCTGTGATTATAATATTTGTAGAATACTTCATCTAGGGCTTTGATGTATTATAATTTCAGTATAACTTGAGCTGAACTGCCTTTACAGCTTAGCAGTACTTTCTTTTAGTATTTCAGAACTAATTGGAATCTTCACATTTTGGAACACTGTCTGTGTGTGACTGAGTAAACCAGGAAATATTGGGACTCTTTCTGATGCTGAGAAAATAGAGATTTTGCCTCTTAACGTTTCTGTTGTTGTTTTTCTGAAGGATTAAATACGAGGTAGTGAAATGGTAGATTTGTGTTTTTTTTGTTGTTGTTCGTTTGTTCAGCTGGCTCAAAAAATAAAAAGAAACATAGACAAGCTCCAGTGAAGTTCTTTTCTTGAAATATCAAAGACCTGAAGGAGATAAGTCTGAGTCTTTTAGTGTTCATCTCTTATATTTGTAGACTTTATACTAACAACTGGCATTCTCCGTGTTTTTCTCTACAAGAAGCACCGAACCTACAAGTTTGTTCAGACCAGCGCATCTTCCTTCTGTATGCTTGGATAAGTTGCACTAATAGATTCTAAATTAAATCTCTTTGTAATTAAAGCCTTTATCACCTTCTCTATGGTTGCATCTAAAAAGTAAAATAAAATTCTTGATCTTGGTGTTAATGGATAGCAGCAGGGTACGGTAATAACTCACTGTGTATTCAAACATACCAAGTACTACTCAAAAGCAATTAAACAGGGGCAATCGTCAGTTTAATTTACCCCTGACTTGGTATCTGATGTAACCTTCTCATCAAAGGTTAACAACTGCTTGGTACTACATCAGTTACAGCGAAATGAATTGTTTCTCTATTAAGCCTCTAGGAAGAACATCTTAGATGAAAATGTATTATTGAATTTTACTAACAAAATATATAAATCTTATCTAATCCAAGCTATGTGTACATGTTTATAACATGATTTTAATTTTTGAGGTTTTTCAAAATATAATGCAGAGAAGAGTCAACTTGATCAGTGACATACAGCTGGTTCTGGGGTAAAATCCACTTTTCTGTAGAACATGAAAGACCAATCCTTCATAGTTTTACATGGGAAATGAATGAAGACGCTGCTTTTTCCGTTCTAAAAAGACAATGCAGAGACAATTCAGAGAGAAGCGCACAGAACTAGAGTTTTGCTAGAACTTCAGCATATAAGTTCCTGCAAGCTTATTCATGAAATTTTCTGAGTTTGCAAGAGAGGGATACAGTTCTTCATTCAAAACAGTTCTTGTAACTGTTGTTATAATGGTTAAAACATATGCATTTCATTTTAAAAGATCTATACAATCATGATAAGTCTCAATATCCCTTTGAAAGGGTACACATGAGCATCCTAATGGAATGAGAAAACTGAGATTAAATGATGTAACTAAAGCTATAGCACCAGAATAGGTGGTGGTATGCTCAGAATGATCATCTTTTCTTAAAACAGTAAGGTGTCCCACTGCTTCCTTTTCTGCCCTGAAAGAGTGGTTTAGTACCAACTGCCAGGGACAGGTAGTGTCCTTGGAACTACTACTGTTGCCCATAAGATATGAGGACCCCAAGAGGTGCCCCACTTTTATGGCATGAGGTGGTGTATGGTGTGGGTTTTTGTTGTTTTTTTTTGTTTTGTTTTTTTTTTTTTAGCTTCCATTTAAATGCTGATGGGTCCTGAACTTGCTTAGCTTCTGTGTTGTTGGGATTGTAGGCTGAAGTGGTATTATTTGTGCTAATAAGCCTCTCCCATTAGTTAACCTTTCAGTACATAAAGCATGATTGAACTGAGAGCTTCCTGCTGGTTTGAAAAGCTTTTATGTTAAATACATGATACAGGCATTTTCCTCTTCCATCTCCTTATGCAAAAGAAGTAGGATGGGGGAGACTGCAAATACAGTCTGAAACACAGTTGAAGTAAATCTTATATAGTGTGAAAGCTCTCTTAAATTTCTTTGCATAGTTTTTTTTTCTGCTACATTTAAATTCTTGGTGCTTTGTTTAAGCAATTTGCAGCCTACAGAGACTGCTTCATAACTGGTATAATTTGGGCCAATGTAAAGAATCAGATGAGAATGTTTTTGCCTGTATGTGATAATCTAAGTACATTTCTAGCTTGGAAAGTCCAAACTTACTTTCAGTGCACACAGTCCCTGGTTTAGCTTATTCTTTTCTCTTGTCAATTACTGATGTCAGGAGTGCAGTTCATAGAAGCTGGATAACAGAAATCATTCAGTATGATAAAGAAAAATACCTTATACTCAAGCTTCTTCTGCTATTTTACCATGTTTCTCCTATTATTTTCAGACAGTCTTATCAGAGACCAATAACATGTACAGGATTTCAGCTTTTGGATAGTGTAGAACTCTAGCGTGATGCTGCTCAACCTTAAAGAGATGGTGGGATTATTCAGTTCTGTGGAGAACCATATTATGCTTCTAGTATGCAGTTTAGACTAGGCATTTCCCCTTCTTTAGGGGGAGCAGGATCTACTTTTTTTCGGGCACTGCTTTGGATGCTTTGTTAATTTTTTAGGAACATTCTTATTTTTGGTAGGTTATCTTTTTGTAGATAGTATATTGTAACCCAAATATATTTAGAGAGAGTAGGCCCTCACTGAAATAATTCAGGTGGGCTGAACATGCTGCAGCAATTCAAATTGAAGTAAATGCATCTCTGAAACATGAGAGGTTGACACAGCCTTTCTGTAGTAACTGTTGGGCTTTCTCAGGTAATGAGTTAGGTACCACTTCAAAAGAATTGAGGACATGCTGAAAGGTATGAAACCTGTGCAGGTAGGGGGGTTCCAAGGGAGAGAGAAGGCTTCCTTACAGGTCCTGTTTTAAGGATGGTATTATACGAGTGTACTGAAGAGTTGGGGCAGGAACGGCCATTTAAACAAGGAAGTCTGCTCATGCTGAGTGTGTAAGTTCATACTCAACAGCTCCCAATATCGTGGGGAGTGTGGGACTGTCACCACCTTGCCACAGATAGTTCTATAAAAGAACTATCACGTTTGATTACCACTAAGACCTAGCTTGTTTTTGTAGCCTTATGGTATTGGGAGGGGTTTACGAGAGCAATTTTAGTCCATTGTTGTGTTATGCTGAAAGGGTCTCCCTGTGATATGGTGAAATCTAGCTGCACTGACTCTGTCCTCTTGTGATACTGAATAATTCTCTTCTTGTATTTGTTTTGAAGAATGTGTCCTTATGTGAGACTTCTCTATTTCTTTTAATGCATAAATGTAATTCTTACTGTTTGCATAATTTTTCAAGCTCTTGCACTGTATTCTTGTCTTCTGCCCTCTGTTTCTGTGCAGAAGAGAAGTTGATTGTGGTTACTCATTCATATTTCTTTAAATCTTAACCTGTGGGGAGCCAAATTAAATGTAGCTCTTCTATAATGGTTACTGTGAATTACCTTAATGTTTTTAAATGAAATGATCTCCACTTTGATTGGAGTCTGTAAGAAAAAGACACACAATTTTGTAATACAAGACAGTTTCAAGCAAAACAGTTCAGGCTGTTTTTAAAACCCTTATTGGCTTATGTTCTGATCAGAATTTGTTTCCAGTGTAAGAAACGTTTACTGGCTTTCTGATAGGGAGAGCTATCATTTACTTTTGGAGCTTCTCAAATGGATGAAGTCTTTTAAGATGATGGTTGTGCATCTCAATTTAACAGTGTAGGTCGTGAAGGGACCTAGATAGATCATCATCCTATACTTGATGGTGATTGTACCATACCTTCCTCTTTTCTGGCCTTATCAGATTTACTTCACCCCTTCTGATTTTCTCCTTCTGCTATTTCTCTTGAAATGCTGTTCTCAAAATCTTTTTTCCCCCTATGATTTTAAAGTTTGACTTATTTTCCAATCTATTTGCCTTCATATATGTCAGTTTAATCTCCGTTTGTTTTGTGCCAACATTGTCATTCAGCTCCTCTCTGTTTTTGATCTTTATCCATCAGCTGCATTTATGGAAAGTAATTCTATTGCATGCACTTTCTATCAGTGGCTCCCCCTCAATTCCCCTTCAGGCTTCTCTGGGCTATCTGTATAGCACAATGGGACATCAAGATATCCCGGGGCTAATATTCATTCAAACATAGAAGTCTACAATCTACAGCTATAGACAAACTTTTATTGCTTCTGCAGCTGAACTATTCAGCTGTGTTCAGGAGGACTTACTCAAACACGGTACCAGATAAGCATTGCTGCTTTGTTATGGAATCACAGAATGGTTTGGGTTGGAAGGGACCTTAAAGATCATCTAGGTCCAACCCCTCTGCCATGGACAGGAATGCCTCCCACTAGAACAGGATGCTCAAACCAAAGACCCAAGTTGGGTCTGTGCAAGTTACTTTGGGTACCTTAGAGCTGTACATTTAGTTCTAATCTTGGCTGTGTATCAGTGTATCAGGCTTACATAGCAAGGTTCTGGTAGAAGGGAGAGTGCAGGAGTGTTTTCTGAGAAAAGAGTCCAAAATCCATGTTAGGTCAGAGCCAGTTCTAGCCACCTCCAAAAGGGACTGACTTGCTGCTGGCCAGAGCTAAGTCAGTGAGCAACACTGGTTGCACTTTGGGGACAGCAGATTTAAGAAGGGGAAAAGAACTGCTGTGCAACAGCAGCTGGGAGGAGAGCAAGGTGTGAGAAGCAGCCCTGCAGACCCTAAAGTCAGTGCAGCAGGAGGGTAGAAGGTGCTCCAGGCATGCAGCAGCAGTTCCCCTACGGCCCGTGGAGAGGCCCCTGGTGGAGCAGGCTGTCCCCCTGCAGCCCATGGGTCCCACATGGAGCAGATCTCCATGCTGCAGCCTGTGGAGGAGCCCCCGGTGGAGCAGGTGGATGTGGCCTGGAGGAGGCTGCGGCCCATGGAGAGCCCCTGCAGGAGCAGGCCCCGAGCCAGAGCTGCAGTCCATGGAGAGGAGCCCACGCAGGAGTAGGGGGTCTGGGGGGAGCTGCCGCCCGTGGGGGACCCGTGCTGGAGCAATTTGCTCCTGGGGGATGGACCTTGTGGTACGGAGCCATGTGGGAGCAGTTCTTGAAGAGCTGCTGCCTGTGGGCAGCCCCCGCGGGATCAGTTCAGGAAGGACTGCATCCTGTGGGAAGGACCCCATGTGGAGCAGGGGCAGAGAGTGACCGTGAAGGAGCCGTGGAGGTGAAGCATTATGGGCTGACCACAGCCCCCATTCCCCTGCACCACTTGAGATGGGGGGAGGTAGATGAGGGTGGATGTGGGCAAAAGTGTTTTCACCTTGCTTTTATTTTCTCACTGCTCTACTCTGTTAATAATAGGCAATAAATTATATTAATCTCCACATGCTGGTTCTGTTCTGCCTGTGATGGTAATTGTTGAGTGATCTCCCTGTCTTTATCTGAAGCCTTGAGCCCTTTCCACTGTATTTTCTCCCCATTTGCCTTTGAGGAAGAGGACTGAGAGAGGGGTGTGGTGGAGTTTAACTGCTATCAGTGAAACCACCACAGCTCAGTGCATTTGCATGCAGATGTCATCCAATCATCTTTGTTTCAAAATCCTTATACAGAAGTAATGCGATCAATTTAAAGAACAATCTCATCCAAAGGCTTTAGGTTCCTTTCCAATGTGTTGCCATGTGTCATAACTTCAATGCTTTGTATTTATAATTCTTGTATTTGATCACTCATTTTTACAGCTTTTGGTGGCAGCTGTGTTAAATGATAATGCTGAGTTAGAAAGGAGATGGGCAGTCCTCTGGTTTCTTATTGTCAGCCCAGGAAATGATAAGCATTTTGACACATTAGCTGACATGTTGGCTCAGTTTATAAAACCTGTATCAGACTGGAAATCACGTGATATGTAGTCTGGAGCCTTGATTCCCGAGATGGTTATTAATGGGCTTGTGAACTTGTGAATAGAGCATGGTAAATCTGGCCTTTGAGATAATTGAAAAGACATCACTTGTAATGTGAGCAGCTGCACTGAAGGATGATTGCTGCTCTTTGGGGACAGAAGATAATACCTTGTTACATGCAATTCTGAGACAGTGCACCCAATATTGATCTAGTTTGGCCATGTCTTAACATCCCTTGAGTGGCTGCCCAATGTATTTCATACTTGCCCTGCTCCTATCTCCTTCCTATTGCAAGGACTACTTATTGGAAGAATAATTTGATTTCCTTAATGAAAAATTAGGTTACGGAACTGGCTGTGATAGCCAAGAAAATGATACCTTCACAGAGGCACAGGGAAGTATTTTTCGTTTTAAAATGTAGAAATATGCAAAACGTAAGATTTGTCAGCTCTTCTGTCTGCTTCATTTACATATTGCATTAGTGTTTTCAGTATTGTTTTTCATGTAACTCTCTTAATCTGATACACGTTGTTGTGACCAGAGAAAATGAAGGTCTGATGACAATCCAGTAAACTTCTTGATAATTCTGCAGTGAGATGTATGTGGATCCTGGTTCATACTGCTTTGAATAAAACACAATCTTCAGCAAAAGCAGAAAATTCTAGTTTTTAAATGAGTAAAATATGGTGAGGTTGTTATCGTTAAGGCAAGTTTTGATTTCAACAGGGGTATTATGAGTACATGATCCCTCCATTAGGGTTCTTGGAGCTGTGTGAGAATTTGGCTTATGATACATATTCCCCAATGCTCACTGAAAAGTTCCTGATTTGGACCTGTCCATGAAGGTGACACTAGATGCTAATCATTAATCATCACTGAACAGTTGATGGTTCCTTGGATTCCAAAGGAGAAAAAAAAAAAAAAATCAGGTTCTTACAGAAGCTGCTTGCCTCTTATAATTTGTTTGTATTCCTGTGTCAAAAGCCACTCTCCTCCTGGGAGGATGAGTTGTGTTGCTTCTTCACCAGAACTGCTGATGGAGGAAATTGTCTGGGGCACTTGGAGGTCGCTTGTATTGCCAGGCCAAAGCCAGGTCAGAGCAATGTGTTTGAACTAGTCAAAGCTCAGAGCTTTAGCTGCTGACTTTTGTTCAGTGTTTTTTAATAAGTCATTCATTTTTAATATTGATGTGTTGGGGTGGGGGGCTGCAGTGCACCTACAACAGCTTCTTTGTGTCTTCTGCCTATTGGAATTGGCTGCTTGTTTCTGGAACTAGGTGAACATGGGGTGGGATGAGTTCATCTGCAGGGCTGTGGTCTCTGGAGGGATTGTTGCTTTCTGTATTTATCTCATGAGCTGGTTAGTGTTGTTGCCTGTCTTCCCTTTAACTGTGTTTTTGCCAAATAAAGTGAAAGGGAGAACACTTGTTCTTGTCAGTGGCTTAAGATCAGAACAAAGACAGTAAGTTCCTGGGTACTTTAGGACTCTTGGCTTATATTGCCTAACTAAAGAGCCTGTGGTCCCCTTCACTGTCGAACTGCACTATCTTGGTTGTATAAATTAGGTCTAGAGACGAGAGGAAGCATTACCAACTAGTATAAGTGGACAGATCACTGTGAAGTTACGTTAATCAAACACAAATGTGCTACATCCATAGACATGAATGTGGCTTGTCTGAAGGTTAATGAGGAGAGGCAAGAGAGGGAATTGTGCAGCCATGTGATAGTGTTATTGATACATAGAACCATGAATTGGGTGTAAATGATGAGGGGTTGGCAGCCGGAGGGGCTGTGGGGTTGGGCTCTGTAAGGAGAGGCCAGGTGCTGCCCTGTGCCAGACACCAGGCCTAGCAGACCTACTGCTGGATATGGCCAGAGCTGAGAGCCCATCTGGCGGTGCTTCTCTGAGAGTGCTTAAAAAAGAATGGTAGAAAATGCCACAGAGAGAGAAGAATGGGGAAAGTTATAAACATTAGAGGAAACTCCAAGGTCAGAGGAAGAGGTGCTCCATGGCAGGGCAGGTGCCCGCTAAGGCCCATGGAGGACACCGTGCTGGAGCAGATAGGTTTTCCCAAAGGAAGTGTGGCCTTTGGAGAGCTCATGCTAGAGCAGAGGAAAAGGGTGAGAGGGAGAGAGCACCTGAGAGAAACTGCTGTGTACTGACAGTAACCAGCTGCCCTGACCCTTGCACAGCTATGCTGAGTGTAACGTGTGATAGATGCAATGGCAGAGGACAGGAGTCTACAATGAAGGAATTAAGTTCACCCTGGGAAAGAGAGATTTTCCCTTTGTGTTTAAACTTCAGTCTTTTTTGTTTTCTAGTTACCAATTCAGTAATTAAATGTGTTAATTGGTAGTAAACTCATTTCCCCAAGTTGAGTCTTTTTTTGCCTATGACTGTCCTTATCTTGGTGCATGAGCTCTTCTACTCCAGATTTTCCTTGTTTGTTCTTTGTTTGCTGAGGGGGAGAGAAATGAGTGGCTGGGTGGGACTTTGACTACTACCAGGGCCAACCCACCACCAAGCATTAGCAGCACAATTTTATGCAATGGGAGGGTAAAAATCCTTTAATCCTCTTGTTGATAGAGCTGAGCCCACCCCATATGACATTGGCTAAGTTTGACACTAACAACTGCATTGAGTGTAAAAATTCATTTATTTTGTTAATGAGGATGGAAATAGACCAGGATAGCCAAAGGTGTACACCTCGTAGTCAGTAAACTTAGTCTTCAAAGATTTGTCACTGTCTCACATGCTGTCTGTTTTTTCTCTTTCTCATGATCTGTATTCCTGCTTCCCTTTCTATATCAGAGCTGTTTATTAACAAACAGGTGGTATGCCTAGAAATGTGTGGTTATGAGGGTGAACAGCAAACCCAGCTCTCAGATTCTGTGCCAATTTAGATGAGACCACAGAACATAACTATACATATGTGTTGATTTGGAAGAATCTTGAAACCATCAAAGGAGCTGGAATTAATTTTCAGGGTGTGGTAGGAGTTCTGTCTGAAGGTAAAAGGGTGTTTTATTGTACTAATCCAAACTCCATAGTGTGGCTCTTCTGAAAGCACTTTGATTATTCCTGATAGGAAGAGAATATTCTCTTGAGAGAATATTCTCTGAAATCAATATTAGGTCTGAAGGTTTGATAATGATATGATCTCAGTAACAACCCTGGTGGTTTTTGTTGTTAGATTTCTGTATTACTGATGTCCTTTCTGTGACAGACTTACCTTAGCCTGAAAAAGCACACCACGCTGTTTTAGGCCACGCTTCTGAATACGTGCATTTCTGAAAAATCTGCCAAGGTACAAGTCAATATTTAAAATGGGCCAGGCCTTCCTCAGGGTTTGTACAAAGGGGAATGAAGGTGTAAAATAGTCCCAAATGCCAACAGAAGTTGGAAAAGTCCAATATAACCTTCATTTCAACTCAGCACAGATTCTGTTTTGCATTTTTTGAGTCCTTTTCACCTACTCTACTGTTAACAAGTGATGAGGATTTGACCACATTGTAGAAGTGATGATTTCACACCTGAGTAGGCTTTCATCTTTAATGTGGTAATAAAATTCTTAATATATATTGTTGAAAAGACATGTTTCTGTTAATACTACTTAATTGAACATTTTCCTCAATGAGAGATTTGTTTTTCAAGGGAAATAAATTTCACATATGTGAAGACGATTAATAGAATCTGTTTTCTTTTTCTGAAGATAATTTTCCCTGCTAATATTCTGACATCCTTCAAAGCTGCCTGTGTTTAGTCAAAAATAACTGTCTGGCAATGTCCTGACAGTTTCTTTACTATCTTAGCATGTTGCTTTCACTGATGCACTTTAATGTTCATCAAATGTTGCTCTAACTTTTTTTATAGACTGTGTAAAACCCTTCTCTGCCACGTGGTCCGGTGCTTCATTCTTGGCAATGCTCAGTGATTTGGATGCAAGACCAAAGCTCACTGCAATGCCAGAATCAGAAAGGTTTTGAAGAGTTCATCTTCCATTTTGCATCACCTAGTGTTTGTTTTTTGTTTGTTTTTTTTTTTAGAAGTCTCCTGTCTAAAAATATACTTGATGTTTTCTTTACTTGTGGGGTCTAACCATACAACCAGAGTAATACAGTTGCTAAGAGTTATCAACCCTAAAAACTAGTCGCTGTCTTTATAATATTTCTGGATATGGGAAAAGAGAAGAGTGGACAAACTGATTAATATTTGATAGCCTTCATTTAATGGCTTCAGCCTTTGTAATTAACCTTCTGTTTCACCTGAAACGTGTCTACATTTTCAGGTCAAGCACTTGGGGTGGGATACACTGAACTGTCAAAATGAAGGATGAAGTGATGTGCTGGGAACTACAGGGTATGCACAGTACTGGGAGCCTGAGACAAGTGCTATTTAAAATTCACTGTTGTGTGCCAACTTCATTACACACACTTGTATTACATCAGCTTTTTGGATCAGTCCACATGTAATGCTACAGCAGTTGAATAAATGATAAAAGGAAGGAGATGACTCATCCTTGAATCCTTGTGCAAGATCTTTGTATGCAGCATGAGAGGGAATGTAATGCTTATATTGCACACAAACCTTTCAGTTAGGCTCACTTTTCCAGCCTTTGAATATTGCATAGGCCTCTGTTTTGCTGGGTTTTGTTCTTTGGCTGAGGAGAGTATTCCTCAAAACATTGACTAGAATCAAAGAGTCATCTAGCTTGGAAAACTCTCAAGATCACCAACCTGACTTATGCAGTCTCATCATTAAAGGGAGGAGCTGCTGACTCCAGGTGTAGAGAGGCCTTACAGAGAGATATTGACAAGTTAAATTAGAGGGTTGGGCAGTCACCAACAATATGGAGTTTAACAAGAGAAAGTGATGTATTCTGAACCTGGGATGAGGCAACCTGGAAAATAGGTACAGACTAGGGCGATGAGAGGTTAAAGCTGCTCAGTCCAGATGAGAGGTTAAAGCTGCTCAGTCCAGAAAGGGATCTTGGGGATTTTGGTTGATGGCAAGTTGAATATGAGCCAACAGTGTGCCTTGGCAGCCAGGAGGGCCAGTCATATCCTCAGATGCATCAAACTTGGCATTGCGAACCAGTGGAGGGAAGGGATTGTCTCTCCTTGCTCTGTACTGAAGCAGCCTCACCTCAAGTACTTTGTGCAGTGTTGGGTGTCACAGTATAAGAAGGAAATAAAGCTACTGTAGAGTCTTCAGAGGATGGGTATGAAGATGATGAGGGGTCTAGGGCGAAGATCTATGAGGAGCAGTTGAGATCCCTTGGTTTGTTCAGCCCAGAGCAGAGTACGCTGAGGGGAGGCCTCATGGCGGCCTGCAGCTCCCTCAGGAGGGGAGCAGAGGGGCAGGTGCTGAGCTCTGCTCTCTCCTGTCCTGACAGCGGTAGGAACTGAGAGAATGGCATGGAGATGGGACAGGGGAGGGTCAGGCTGGATATCAGGAAAAGATTCTTCACTGAGAGGATGGTCAGGCACTGGGAAAGGCTCCACAGGGAAACAGGCATTTGAACAACACCCTCAAACACACGGTCTGATTTTGGGGTGGACATAGAGCCAAGAGTTGAACTCGATGATCCTTGTCATTCTCTTCCACCTCAGCATATCCTATAATTCTAAACCTTTAGTGCCATGAGTAGCTTGCATTCCAGTTTCCAACTGAAACCTTAGAAGACACTTACTCCAACCCAGTACAACCCTCCATGCTCCCCCCCAACACACACACACTGAAGAGGAAGCAGGTGTGGGACCACAGAGGGTTTACTGGTAACTTTGGATATTTTTTACTAGGTGCCACTGAAATGAGGGCAAAAGAACTAGTAATAGCTGTGCCAGCTGCCATTTAGTTTTACTGGACTGTTTCTGTATTCCATTTAAAACAGCCCTACTATATTTTATTTTATTGATATAAATAAATCTCTGTTATGTTTAAAGATAGAACCCAGTGGAATGGAGATCAGAAAAATCTACTTTAACAGCAATCATCGCTGGTAATAATGAAGAAATATAAGGGAATATACATGGGAAATAATATCAACAAATCAAAACGAATTCATCCCAGAAAAGTGATGTGAATTTACAGCAATTATTACTGACAACTTCTGTCTAAGCTGAGTGAGACCGAAAGAGACTGACCCAAGTATACTTTAATGGGAAATAGTTGATGCTTCAGTGGCCTAAATGAAGAGCTGATTCAGGCCCCGCTTAGTAAGAAAGGCTGGTTGAAACTATTGACATTTCTGCTTCTATTTGCAGTTATAAGAAACATTATTGCCACCTCTTGGAAGATGATTAAAATAATTGCAATATTTTTGTTCTTTTCCTTCGACAGCAATCACTGGGTGCCTGACTCCTTCTGCGTCTTGATGTGTTACGCTTTGAATCTGTTTTGCCAGGGAAAAAGCTAGGCTCAGCATAATTGGGCCATTTCCCTGTCACAGTGGTTTCCTTTTGAATCTTGTTACTCTCCACGGGTTGTAGTGAGGTCAATCACATTCAGTCAAATGGCTGAGCAGTTAAAAAGTGTAGTAGAACGAAGTACCTGCTGTCCATGAAGGCTAGAGATAAAACGTGGAAGGGCGGTCTTGGGAAAAGAGGTGCCTTTGTTTTTAGCAAAACTTTGCCCAGTTAGAACTTGCTTTCACCTGAATTTGTCCTGCAAAGAGAAAATTAAATGCCTCTGTGATGTGAGTCACCACTCATCAACATTAATGTCATACGTGACAACTCTGCCATAGTATCCCGCTATACTAATTTGCTGTCACAGGGAACTATCTCTGTATATTCATGCACCTTCATGGTATAATACCACTAAACTGATGCAAAGTGACCTTGCGGTATCATGCAACGTGATGCAACATCATAATGCAAAACTGTCTCAGATTGATGGAGTGCCATGACCTGGCATAGCAATTATTGATTCAACAGTAGGGTTCAGCCTCATACCTACTGTGCCATTGCCATCATTATTGACTTAGGAGCATGATGCAAGGTTGTTCTGTGAGACATCACAGAGCACTGTTGAGATCCACTATCTTTGCATATTGATGTAATGCTACTATCTGTTGTTACAGTCTAGTTTATTTTTATGGAGATTATCACATGTTTGGGGCAAAGTTTGTTGCTGTTTGTAAATTATTAATACAACATTATAGACTGAAAAATGTTTTAGCATTCTTACATACTGACATTCAAATATTCTTCATTGGCAAAATGGTTTAATCAGTAGATCATCAGGCACAAAATACTGATACATTTGCAAGGGCACAAATATATCCTTACTCTAATGAGCCACGCCCTTACTTGTTACCACTGCCTACCCATCTCTGTCACCACCAGTGCACACAATTGTATTGGAAGACTGTAGGGCTAGGAAACTTTAAAAAGTGCCCATGGATTTGGGGACAAATTTACTATCCTTATGAAACTGTTTTAGTACAGGATGGCATTTCATGTGTTCAAGCAAAGCTCCCGTTGCTTTCAGTTGTAGCTGTGACCGTTCGAACTTCCACAAATCATATCCTAAGGTCTATATTTAGCAAGTAAAAATGAATAGTCAATTAATTCTGTTCACTGGCTTGGAGTAGCTGACCATGTAAATACTTACTGTGCAAAATTAACTATTCCGCGTGTTCTTTTCAGATTCCTTGCTTTAAGCAAAACAAACAAACCTGAGATTCTGTCATGTAACATTGTATGGATGTATCCAGATCATAACAGGACTGGAATTTTAACCATAGCTTCACTTATTTTTCATCCTTGAGCTAGCATGGGAATATTGTTATTTTTGTTTAGCTGTAATGTCTGAAAGATCAAAGCAAGATTTGTATGGTGGAGATAACTTTCAGTAGACCAACAAGCTGATGGGGAAATGAAGTTTTCTTCTTGAAAACCATAGTAAACCAACATTATCCTGTTTTGGGATATGAAGAAAGGACTTATATGTCCCCAAAGCTTTTTTTTTTTTTCTTTTTTTTTTTTTCTGTTTAGTCTAATAAAAGATGTCACCTCACTTCATAAACCATCATGAGGTTGTTAATGCTATTCTTTGTGTTAAGCAATCACTAAAGTGAGTTGAGAAAATGAACTGGATGAATCATACTCATAAATACTTTTTTAAAATATAGAATGGTGTGGTTCAGGAAGTTGTGGGGGCTCTGCTTGAATCCAGGGAGGAACAGTAACTTAGGAGCAGATAGTATTTTGAAGCTAAAATGTAATGAAACAAACAACCTAAGGCAGACGTGTAGTATGGGAGACTTATAAATATTTTAATTTTGCAGTTATAATAGCTTGAAATAAGTTATTTTAATGGGAAATGTCAAACACCATTATTAGGAGGAAGTTTCCCCTGTAATAGGGGACTGTTGATCTGTTGTTTCTATATGACTTATCTCACAATTCAGACTTCGATTCTCATTAACGTAGTGCTCATTCAGAGGTTGCTTGACAATATCATTTTATATTGTAATTTCATACTGCAGAAACGTTTGTCATATCTCAAACACTGGATTATGCCATCAAATAAATCAGGCAAGTTCAGCAGCACAATGACAAAACGGAGGAATGGAGAGGATATTTCTTCATGTTGGTAATTAGCAGTGTTACAAAAGGAGGCAGAGCAGTTAAATGAGGCTTTAGTAGTAATACGTTTACAGATGGCCTGAGGTTAGTTGAACGTTTTTCAAGCTAAACTGCTAGGTTTATTCCTTGAGGTTGTGTAACTATTACTTTCAATAACAATAATTTCAATATCTAGCAATTTTTTTTTGCTGTGTTTTTTTTTTTTTTTTTTTTTTTTGCCTCTTACAGTTTTAGTTTACTCTGTTGAATTTTTATATTGCAACTTTGTGCCTTTTGCTCTCTATGGCACTACAGAGAAAAATACCTGTATATGTAAGTTTCTATTATTAATAGATGAAAAAAGGTATCTGGAAATATACCAGAAATCCCTGTTAGAAATGAATAGAATTAGTGAATAGGCACAAAGTATCTCTTGTTTTCCCCACAGCAAGCAAGCACCTCAGCCAAGGAGCAATGACTAGATTTGGCTGGAATTTGTCTGGGGTACGTGTGTGATTTTGTATAAAACTAGATGCATCCTATATCTACATATGTTAAACACTCCTATAGCAGATGCCCTTTTCAGAAGTTAACCCATTTAATGTTGGATGCTCTAAGGCACTCAATCCATGCTCCAAGTTTTATTAAATCAATCTTTGTGAATGTTCTATTTTTATTGTAAATGAAATGATAGGACTAGTCAGTTTGCCCTTAAAACTCTGTAGTGTTTTAACTCTACTCTGCATTGGCTTGGAATGTATGCTCACAACATAGAAGACATACAGAGTTTATAGGAGCACAAAATGGGTCAGGTGAATAGCTGAAAAATATTTGAGAAAACTATCCTGTATTAGAAGTAGGTAGAAATGGTAGTAGGAAAGTTTGTTCAGCTTTTTTTTCTTTTTCCTCTAGCACTGTGGATGTAACCATGCATATGGGTGTGAAGTCTAACTGTAGCCATAAACAGATCATTTTCTGTTGTGTATATATTGCTTCATGTTCAGTATCTCAACCTTTTATTCAAAGGAGCATTTGTCTGAACACGATGGCAAGTTGTTAGTGGGAAAGAATGTATTCAAGTCTCTGTGAAGTGATTAATGATGAAGATCATCATAGGTATTATCAGCATTGCTGTATGGATAAGCAGCTAGGGTTTACTGTGTTGTTTTGTCTGCGCCAGTATTTCTTTTACTTTTTTTTTTTTTTTAGCTGTGGGGACCAGCTGTATTACAGGAAGCAGTTTCTGTCTAGAATGGTAATTTTGATGGATTTTTAGGTGGTACAGATGCTATTTATAAGGAATCAAAAGGAAATCATCCTTTGACCCAAATATATTTCATAAAGGCTGAAATGCATCCATTTTCTACTATGTAATTCACCTGAGTTAATCACTTTAAGAAGGAAGAACATTTAAAACCTGGTTTAAGCTGTTACACAGAGGCTTTTGAGGATGGAGAGTGATGAGATTAGCGAGACAGGTCTTGCAGTTCAGGGGAAAAATTATGTTTTTCAATGGAAAACAATTATTTTTATGCAAATTGTTCCACATTTTTTTCCGTAATTGTAGTTTGTAGCTTCAAAATCCTGGTTGTGGGCTTTCTGATTTTGAATGCTGTGAGGGAGCATGTGCAAGATAGTCCCTTAGATGTTACGGATGAGAGAAGTATAAAGCAATGAAGGGAAGTTTTACTATCGCACAAAGAGTGAAAGTGAAGTGGGGGGAAAAAAGAAAAGGAAGAAAAACTCCATCATATAATTATGTTGTTCTATGCATAGTTAAAAAGAGAGAGTTATGGTAATTGGATGAAGAATTATTACTGAAGGAGGAGCAGATGCTGAATACCACACCTTTCAAATCATGGCAACTTCTATTTTTTTATGTTAGAAGCATATCCTGACACCTTTGTTTCCTCATTTGTTTTTCTTTTTTTTTTTTTTTTCTTTTAAAAATCTTTCTGTACTAAAAAAAAATGAGATGGACAGTAGCATTGGGATTCACATGGTTTGTAGGCAAATTTGAGCCTGCAGTTGGATGTAACAACACAGTTAAATGAATCTGTCACCTGTAATTTACAGTAAATCTTCCTGGGCACTCAAAAAAAGAAGAAGGGGGGGAGGGCGCGCAAAAAAGCTACAGCTAACTTCAAAAATCAGCCACACACAAGAGTACTGCAATCCCTGCTGTTTCCAGAACCAGCCAGGATAAGATCACATGTTCTTTTTTGCCTTCAGTCTGGAAGGTATCTGTTCATTGGGTACTTTCAGATTGTTGTTTTTGTCCAGGACATATATACAGGAGCTTCAGATACTTCACAGTAGATTTTAAAAATAAATATGAATTGGAGCTATAATTTTATGCCCATTGTGACATCTCCACATTCAGTCACATTGAGACTAGCAGTTATAGAATAAACACTTAAAAGTTAGTTTTAACACATCTGCTCCTGGCAATTGTGCTATGGTATCAAAGTATGGAGGTGTATTTAAGCTTAGAAGGGGTTTCTAGCCCACATTAACATGCTATGCATGAACCGCTTATAGCAGATGAGCGGTAGTTCAGGTGTCTGCTACGTTGCAGCGATGCCTTTAGTCATGTCCCATAGCCAAAAGTTCTGTAACGCTGCCTTTTCCTTTCAATGAACATGGGAACCCTATAGTAAAGTGAGATTCCTAGTGCCCAGTAGGTTGTTCCATAACTACACGCGGACCAGTAACTTCTGGGAATTTCTGCCTTAAGCTATACTCCGGGCTGTCATTCATCTACAATAAATGTCTAATCTTTTGATAATCCCTCATCAGCCTCTTCTTTCAGCCATACCTAGGTGAGTATATGGGTTAAAACTATTCCCTTTACTTTTATTTACTGCTTGATTGGGCTTTTCTGTACTCAGAAAAGGGGGTTCTTCCCGCTGTCCTTGTGAAGTTACAAGTAGTCTTTTCTTAAACATGCACTTGGTAACAGATACCTGGTGTTTGTTAAAAGAAGGTACTACCTAGAGCTAGCGTCACCACTTCTTTTTGCAAGCAATCGCACACCATTTTTGCTGAAAGCACTATACAGTTGGAATAGGCTGTTTGGGTTTTTGGCAGTGTTTAGGATCTTGCAGGTAGTGAACAGCTGTACTTAGCTGACCCGAAGAACAGCCTTGCAGGTACTGTCAGGAGAACAATAATATTTCTATTCAACAAGTATGGGCAAAATGAGGCAGGGAGGTAAGTGATTTACCTTAGATTTCACAGCACACCACTGGTAAGGTAGACTGCAGCAGTTCTGGCTTAGTGCAACTTAAGTAGGAACGGCCGTCTGGAAACCACACCGTTACAGAATGTGCAGTTAGGGCTTTTCACTCTAAGTGGTGTTCCCACTGGATGAATTCAGGGTCTGAGCTCAGTGTTTTAAAATAAAAAAATAATAATACTAAAAAAGAAAAAAAGCCTCAGTGCAGGGGTAATAGAGTAGCTAGATGGTCATTATTATACCTGTTTTACAGATGTGGCAAATTAATCTTGGATGTATGAGCTGTCTAAAGCAATGCCACACATTTTTTCATTGGTAGAGCCAGATACAGACTCAACGAGCCCGATGGTATCTAACAGAGCCACCCTAGCTGCTGCACTGCTTTATCTGAACCCACCCTGCTGTGTGCCTGAAAAATGCCACTGCTAAAAGGTTTCCAGGAAAATCGTGTTTACATAACATGGGTCAATCAGCTAGGCTAGCCAGTCTTTTCTCCTCTGCCAGCTTGGAGAGGATTTGAAAGCCTGTACTGAAACCCTTGAGACTTGTTTTGTTGCCAGCTGAGGATGGTATTGTCTTTTCTTATGTACTGAGATTATGCAGTGTGATAGATGAGTGGCAAAGAGTAATTAAATGTACCCAACAACAGAGAGACTATTCCCCTGCACGTTTCTGTTTGTGTGTTCCTGAGTCCCCAGCTGTTACAAACAGAGGCTTTGTTATAACTAATCCAGCCATTCCTAAGGTGGTTTTGCTTGCTTATATTCATGTTAAAGGTGGTTTATATATATATAAATGTAAAATAAATTGGGGGTGTATGCTTCTCAGCATGCTTGATTTCTAAGACAGAAGAAACTGTGAAGGAGAAATTGTTTCCATCAAAGGGAATTCTAGAAGTCTGTACGTAGAAGCTATTTGTCCCTTTGTGTATCTTACAGTTTATATCTTAAGTGGATTTGGGTAAAAATGCTGAGAGAAGTGGTGTGGATGTTACAGTGAACTATTAGCACTTCAGAGGACTCCCAGGGGAGGTACTATGTTAACAGCTGCAGGAACAGTCCCTAGCTTGGGGAGGATGCAGCTCTTTTCTTTGTGGGCTGGCTGACTACACATACATGTGCTTGCAGAAGAGGAGAAGGGTGGAGGGGGAAACCTTAGTTTGCGGAAAACTGAGGTTTCTGGGGTTTTAAGTGTGAATAGGTGGATCTGTGCAGTGTGTGTCTGTTCACTTATGTGCAAATTGAATCTGCTCAACCTAGTTGGCTGTAGGCTTTGAGAAAGAGGATTTAGTAATTTCAAGTTATCCTTCGTTGTAATTGGTGGGAAGGTCCACTTAGCCGAGAAGTGGCTGTCTGCTGCCTTTTGTTCATGTTTTCTCTAGCGGTTTCTTGCCTTTCTTTCTGTGCTTGTTGTCTGTTATTTTATGTAGAAGAGAACTTTGAAAGAAAATGAGTAAAAGGTATTGAATTTCAGAACTTGGAACTATTACTTATTCAGAAAGTAGCTGAATTTGCATGTAAAAGAATGTGTATGTTATCCTATTTATAGTGTTGCACTACTGACCTAGTGAAACAGGAAAGACAACAGATAGAGCTGCTTACATAAATTAAGGGAATAAGGAATAAGAGGAGTATCAGACAGGTAAGGGGGGTGATCTCCACACTTCACGAGTGATGAAAAAATTTAAACAGAAATTGAAGGAGAGCAGTAGGGTACTTCTGGGTATATTTAATTGGGAACTTCTCCCAGGTATGAAGTACAGTACTAGCAAAGAGATGTCGGCATGCAAATTTGAGTGGAGGCTGATACAGTAGATCATTGGAGGTGACCTGTTAATAAGAGAGAAAAATTAGGCAGGCTAGGCTGTGAAAGTAAAGACTGTCCCTCTGTGCTGGGCACAGAGGGGAAATCTGTGGAGCAGCACAGAGCTCGGGTGACTGTGACGTGTGACCATGTCACAGTGACAGATTAGGAAAATAATCTTTGTGGCAGAGTTATAGATGGCTATGAAGTGTTAGCAGAGATTAGTGTTGTATCTGCAGCTGTCTGAAGACTGTAAAAGTTAGTGGCTTGTTAAACTTTTGTAATAAGAGCTCTTAAATTCAGATGAATTTCATCAACTGATATGGTTCATTCTTATCCTTCATTTTATCTTTTTGTTTACAAAGGTACATGAGATCCTGAAGCAAAACATAGACTAAAGTCAAGCAAAATCAAGGTCATCTTCTGACTTCTCTCATACAGTACAGGAAACCGGTCTGAGTGTATTTTTTCACCTATAGGTACCAAGTGAGATGTTTAAGTAAACCATACAGTTCTAAGTGTCAGCAGACCCATGGCAAACAATGTTTTGTGTGTTTTCTACACATCGTGGGTGTTAGGCTGAATACAGCAGTATATGGTAAGGTAAGTATATGGAATGGTAAGACCATTCTCCCAGAAAGTGCTGGCCTTCACCATTTGGGGGAAAAGTATTGTTACCTATTGTTACTTAGCGGTATATTGTATGAATCACACAGATGTAAGTAACTAATGCTCTGTGTATCTAGAGAATACCATTTTATATATATGTGTGTATATATATGTATATATACAGACACACTCTAAACAACATCATATGGTAGAATTATACAAAATACATGCAATATGTGTAATAATGCAAGCCATGCATACCAGGAGACTGCCTCCCAGGTCAAGACGTTGGAGTCTAGATTTTCATGTGACATCAGCAAATGGGAGCAAAAACAAATACTGCAACACAAATTTTCAGGCTTATAAGGCTGGATGCAAAATTCTTTCACCCTTCCTTGAGTGCCTACAGAAAAGTACATTTATTTGATAAATTTGTTGGCAACTGTGGGATCATAGCACTTACTGGCTTTTGGTATTGATGAAACAAGCCCGACTCTCTTATTTTTCCGTTAAAGACTGCAATATCAATTACTTGGGACCCAAAGAAGGCATAAAGTCCCACTTGGCATACCCAGATCAATACTGGTATTTTAACCATTATCAAAACAAGTGTCGGTGCAACGTGTACCAAAACAGATTTTACCTCTGAGTCTGAGCAAGCTTTTCTCAAATACATAGTGTCTGCTGCTTTTTCATCATGCCCAGTCACTTAACTTACAAAAATAAAAAATAAAAAATTGACTGTACTGTGAAATGATTCGGAATATCTGGGGTTTAAAATGCATAAAACCACGATTTTTTTATGTAGTACCTAGTATAGTACCAAATATAGTCACTACAGACAAAACTGTTTCCCCTACAGTGTCAGTAAAATCAACATCACATCATGAGCAGGAGCCATTTAGGCAGTCATGCTGTGCCAGCAGCACAATGCATTAGTCAAAGGTAGGAGCCCAGACAATTTATAATGGCTTTTGCCACGTTGTTCTTTTTAAGCTAAAATTACATGATATTCTAATAGGTGCTGGCTGGAGATAAGTAGTCTGGTGGAGAAGGGAAAAACTCCCGAATGTGCGTAGTCTTTCAGCTGGAACACCCTTGTGGAGAGATGGGCATTTTGATAATGCTACTGTCTAACTTGTGAAACCTTAGAGCTTCAGCAGTTCTCAGCAATAGTTTGTTGCCTTTGCAGCTTTTTGGAGTTACTCTTCTTTGCAGCATCTTAGAAGCAAGGCTCATGATTTATTTCCATACCTGTCACACAAATGGCCTTTGAGATTCGTATTAAACTCATACACATACTTTCATGTGTATTTATTCATGAATATGTGCATAGTATGTGTTTCTACCTATGCATGGGTGTGTGTATGTATATGTGTGTATATATTTTGGGGGGTTGGAAGGCAGGGTGGGAGGGAGTGGGAGAGGCTGAGGACTAAGTGGAGAGAGCATGAGTGTTAGGTAAAATGTTATGTATTTAAGTTGGAATTCTACTTACTTTAAAGGTATGAGGAAAGCTGAGGCAAAGACTTGTATGTACAGGACAAGATGACATGATGTTGTCTTGGTTCAGGTTTTGTCCATATATCCAAGGCAGATCTAAAGCAGCAACGGAGTGCTCAGGTTTGCTGAGATTTTTTGCCGAGCATTAGAGAGGTTGTCAATTCTAGATTTAGGTGCAGGGGCACGCAGTGGTTTTGGGCAAAGTGGAATTTTTGAATTACCATGAAGAAGTGATGCTTGTATTAGCTGACTAGAGAAGTAAATCAGATGGATTGAGGCGTTACCTGATGGAAATTTGTGTGTTCAAAGCTTATTTTGAGACTCTGAAACAGTGATGCTTGGTTTTCGTTGAGCAAGGGGTTAGCCTCAGCTCAACCTTTTCTCTTTCTGCATGGCATAGGGAAAGAAGAATAAATCAGTTTAATGGTTGTGAGCAGGGGGCTTTGAAATGGGTTGAATCCAATGCTCATTGTAGAAATTACAAGATGGGGGAAATTTCATGTTTCCTTTTACGCCTGCCTGCATTAATTTATTCTGTTTTCTTGTTACAAGTATCTTTCCTTGAGGAAAATATATTGCTGAGATTAGCTGCATTTGTTTCTGATGACTCATGCCACCAGCATGCATCTTGATAATTGTTACATGTGTATTGCTTCTGCTTGCTTATAGGTCTGGGCATCAGAACTTGCTTATTTATGTGTTCTGTATCACCCAATACCAGGTAAAAACAACTCTGAATGTTACTGCAAGGGTTACTGGAACAGGGAGTGAATGTCCCTAGCCGCCTTCTCCTCCTGTCATGTTATAATTAATTCTTTACTCGGATGGACATTCAACAGCCTCATCTCCAGAACCTGTGGAGAGCTGAAAACCCCCATTTTAATCTTCAGTGAATACAATGGCAAAGCTACAAGACCTACCCTGGTCCTAAAGTCACACCAACTCCCATGGTTTCCCAAAGTTGAAGTGTCTTCTTAATTTAAGTCTGTAGTTTACATTGTGTGATGAAAAATCTACTTGGGAGCATGTCTCGTAAGTCCTTAAGCCTTGCTGATTTGTAGAGAGCTTCTAAATGTCATTGAGAGTCCTAATTTCTGTTGGCTGTCCCTTTCTGTGTTGATTGACCGAACACTTACCAAAGAACTTCAATCAGTTATGGTTTCTTCCCAACACAATAGTAGTTAAATGCGTGCAGCAAGGTGGAATGCAGGCTGATCATCAGTTGAATATGGCTCTGCTGTTTTGAGAAGCATACACAGCTGTAGAGAGTAAGACATTGTTTAATTTGAATCTTTCACAGACTAGCTCGTACTCCTAATAAAAGTTACAAGAGGTTTGTAACCTACCGTTGTTCAAGTACTTATCTGGTATCATGAATATTAGTTTTCTGGAAATTAAACTGTCCGTTAGTCATCTTCCTTCTGAGTTGTTTGACTTGTCTGTTATTTTGTGCACAGTCAAGAGCCCTTAATGAAACGAGCAGAACGTGCTCTTGAACTCTCTGAAGCGTGTCCTAGCATTAGGCTGTTGCCTGTTCAGAAATAGCACTGGTCAAACAGTAGTGCTGAAAAACTTCACAACAACCAGCTTTGTTCCATTTATGTGAAAGAATTTTTGGATGATCTTAAACGCTTTTCAAATATTCCCTGTTAGAAAAATATTATTTGTCATGTAAATTTGATAGTCTCGTTCAGTGTTGCTTGCACCATATTTTGTGAACTTCTTTAAATACCTGAAGTACCTTGCATCTGAAACATGGTCATTCGGAGTTGTAGGCCTGGAGTTTTACCTAGTGTAGACTTCCAGTGGTTCCAATAACATGAGAGGATATAGCCCGAACTTAGACAAGTGAAAATGAGAACAGGATCTGGCTGCTTTCTCTTCCTCCAGTGGCATTAAATGAGGCTCAACAGAGTGCTGGTTGCTCCTGTTACCAGTAGCATGTGTCTTTCTAGTTCACTCTGTCTTGCAGAGCCATAGGAGAAATGCCATCTATAGTGAGCTGAAAGAAGCTGTGTCCTACGTATGTGTTTAGGAAAAAATTATCTTAACAGAATCGTCTTGTCCTGAAGGTAGTTTCTGTGGTGTACCACAAATACTGTGGAGTATAGTGGCCTATGCCTTTAAGGTGCTGGCTCCTAGTTGCCTTGTGCCTTTTTCCCTGAACCTTCATGAGGATCTTACCAGGTTGTTCTGGGAATCAGACTATGGTTCCTAGTAAATGGCTGGGAGACTCCTAGTGCCTCCAGGAGTTCTTTGTTTCAAGTATCTGTCTCAAAGTGGACATGATTGGAAGAAAATGAAGCAATCTGTGTTAACAGACACATTAACAAACCCTGAGTTAAACCAAAAAGCTATATTTGTTCATGAAAGGTTTTTGGCTAGACTCTGTAAGCAGCAAACTAAGCTTGAGAGAAATTTGTAAAAGTGCTTAGGCTCAATGCAGAGGGTGGTTTAAGGTGGCTAGAGCAGAGCTAGGGGAAAGGCACAGAGAATAGGCTGCATTAGTAATGTCGTCTAATTCCAGGTTGCGTATGCACTCTATAATAGATGCCCTGACTGCTTCCATCATGCCAGAATCCAATTTTAACTGAAAAACGGCTTTGAGTTTGAAAGACAAATTAAAAATGATAGATTATTTAAATAAAATAGCCCTTTTTGTGTGAATGACATGCAGCTAACGACAGAGCCTTAAACTGCTCTTTTTATTTGTGCATTTCTTCTTCCAAGCTTCCCTCGACTAACTGCTCTTGAAAATTGCTCTTGGGCAGTTAGCTAAGGACCAAATCTACTACGTTGTCTATGCAGGTAATGTTCTCCTCCCCCCACCTTTTTACCGGTGCTAAATTGTACAGTCTTTTCTGTAGTCATTGCCGTTGTACAAAACAATGAGAAATGGCCTGTTAGAATTTCATCTCAGCAAAGAGAAAGAGAAGGAAACGGTGGAGGGGGGAAAAAAAGACTCCTTGTGAAAAAGAAGGAAGAGTGAGGGCCAGGAGTTGTTACATTACTACACAAATGCTGGTGTTTGCAGTGCAATGTATGCAGCTCTTTATGAGGTATGCTTCTGGCAAGGAGGGAGGTGGGTTGTTGAAATAGTGATGAGTAAGGGGCACAATCACTTGGTTGTTTTTTTTGTAGCTACACCTGTTTCTGTAGAAGCATTGATTTGTACTGTTGCAATCAAAATTAGCTTGACCTTAAAGCCATACAGTCACATGACTATAAAGCGGTGTGATGAGAGACAAATAAGGTTCATCTTGCAGAGGAAAGAGCAGTGACAATAACTGTGGCTGTTGACAGACTTGTGCAATGCTGACTAGCACAACAAACACTTTGCTGGCTTAAGAGCTGTAAAAGTAACGTGAATGGAAGCTCAGTATAATTTGCCAAAGGTGTCCTATTTCTTCAGATGTTTTTTTTTTTTTTTTTCAATAGTGAAGCCAAAGGCTAGCTTAACCACAAGTGGAGTTGTTTTACAGTTCCTTATGCTTTCTCTTTAGGGCAAGAGAGATAACAATGGTCAGTGGAGATAGCCAGAAAATTTAATTTCAGAGTCCAGAAATTCTGCAACAAGTTGGCCTTTTTAGTGGTAATCCCCTAGAAAACATTTAGTGGTAGATCTTGTCTGGAATTTGTATGTAAGTGAATGGGCAAGTAGATGAGAGCCATCATTAATTCTTGGAAAGTCCTTGCAAGCCTGTTTGTAACTGGAATTCCTGCAGATTCCTGTGTATCCTGCTCAGTCTTCTCACTGAACACGATTAGGAAGAGGGGGAAATGTGGCTTGTGTAGGGAGGGGAGTGGGGGGAACTCGTGCTGATGACATGGTCCATGGAGTTCTTTGGTGCACCGCAGTGCTTTAAGGTTTGGGCAGCTTCATCATGTTTTCTCATTTGGAGATTTATTCTAAAAGCCTCATCTAAGAACTAAGGATGAAGGTGGTACTTAAATGATACCTTATGTTGTTCACTTATCAAAGAGGTCCTTATCCAATATCTTTCAGTCAGCAGCGCTGCAAAGCTAGAAGCATACATTCAACAGCAGAAGCTGTGGTTTATCCCAGTTCTTCTCTGAGCATGTGTGCACTTTGGCACGTGCAAGATAGCGTTTTATAAACAGGAGTGCCCTTTATAGGAGATGCATTTAATTTTCGTAAGATATTAAGAGTTCAAGTGAAATGAGACTGATGGAGTCATGATTTAGAAACTAGCGGAGATTTGTTTATTTGGCAGAGGTTAACAGAGCAGGATGGATGTGACTACATCACCTTGGTAGAACTGAGAGCTGGAACAGCAGAAACGCTGCTAATGGTGGCAGTGTGCAGCTGGAACAAGGGTGTCCTGTGCTGGAGACTTCTGGGGGCTAGAAAATAGGTACCTGATCTGTACAGGGCAGGAAGATTCAGGAGACTGAAAGGGGGGAGCAGATGGGTTCCTTGCATTCTTCTCCCTCCACCCACAGGCATGCAGTTTAGCTGCAGAATGAACTTCACCTCGATAGATAAATACCTGTTTCCCCTGCACTGTTCGTTCTCTCCACAAAGCTGTTATATCTGCAAAGCTACAAAATAGCTTCCAAAAGACCCCCTGCTGTGTCGGCGCTAGAGCTGCTGTTCCAAAGTATATCTATGTGTGTGGCTCTGTGTACACCTCATTTCAGAACAGCAGATTATCGTAGTATGGTCTTCAGTTTGTGAGCATGTTGTTGTAACAGACCACGCCTGAGTCTGAAGGAACTGTAAAGCCTGACCACTGGCTGAGGCTTGTTGTTGAGTATAGCACAATTAATCAGTTGTTTTAACAGCACTGTGATCTTTTGTTTAAGAGGCCAGTTGTGTGTAATTAACAACTACAAGTAATAGAAAAAGAAAAAGGCCACTACACGTGAATGTGTAGTCATTGTATAGGTTTTTCAAATGTCAATGAACTTGTTTGTACCAGCTGCAGTACAGTCAAAATGCAGAGAATGCAAAGCTGGAGGTCAGAGAGGAAAAGTCATCTTTGTACTGTGATTTCGTATGTCTGCACTGTCGTACCGCTCTATGAATTTTCATCTTCATTGGGCTTCTGTAATTTGTCGAACTCTGTTCGAGAACTTACATGACCCTAACAATTGTTACACAGGATTTATGGTATTAGAGACAGAAGACTGATGGTCACGAGGGGACAGATAAGTTACCTCAGGGGTAGTATAACAGCAAGGCGATTTAGCTGTGCTCTCTCGTCACATCCCCGTCCCCCGTTCCTCCTGTGTCAGCAGCCTGAGTGTGTACGAGGCACTAATCTCTGTCAGCACTCCTTTCCCAAGACTGTCCTTCTGGAGTGACCGGGATGCGCTCTGCACCTCCCTCTGCTGCCTTTGCAAAGCAGTCACGCCGCTCCCAAGTGCATGCTGCGTAATAGTTTTGAGAGATGTTTCCTTCTCTGCAGTCACAACTTCTCACACCCTTACTCATATTTTGTTCGAACAGGAGACCTAACAGCATAATAAAATGGGGGTGGGGGGGGGCGGGGGCGGCGAGGAGCTGGGGGTTATGAGCCAATATTTCATGGTGTGGCTTGTTTGTGTGTAAGCCCAAGTCTGTCAAGGACCTAACTGGGTGAGTTCCTAGGTCTCTGTGCATCTGCTGGGACAACTGCAGGCATGTCTAAGCTGTACAAAGGCACTAGTTATGCTCAAAATGAGTGGCCACAGTGATCTTGCACCACTTCCAACTGTACTTAGCTCTATGCAATCAGAAATATATGTGGTAACGGTACATAGGCAAGGCAATCTTTTACAGCCGCTACATGTGCCGTACTTACTGCATGTATATGGAAAGTCACCAGAGCACTTTTCACTAAAGCTAAGTAGATATAAATAAAAGGAAAGCTGTTAAATTTGAAACTGGCAAAGTAAATGTCATGAATATGCTTTCGTGTTGAGTGCAAGTAAATAACAGATGTGTTGTCAAATTTATTGGCCTATATTTGTAGCAGCAGAAATGAAATTAAACATGCACCACTGTGGTAATGTAGACAGTATTGATATTGCTAGAGGGATTTAGTCTGTGGCATTATCTAGAATAAACATTCTCCCTATAGGACAAAATAATTTATATTCACTGTTTCAAATCTATCAGCCCTTCTATCCCCACTGAGTCCACCGTACTTTTCCCCACCACTGCTTCTCTCAGGCGCTTTTTGGGTTGGCCTCTGGCTCCCCCAGGAGCGGGAGAGCAGTGCTGGGAGTCAGCGCTGAGCTCGCTCCTGTGCGGCACTGGTGGTTGCTGGCGCTGGCTGACTACTTTGATGTCTCCTGCTTTTCGTCCCACTGGTGAGGGAGGATTTTGTCCCTGGAAGTCATTTCTGTTAATCTCCAAAAGTCAGGCTGTTGTCTTTACAGACGGGAGCAGTTTGAGAAGCAGGTCTTTTCATACCGGTAAGTGGGCAAGTGCTTTCCAAATGGCAACAACTGCGTCGGCCTTGCTAACGATGGGTGAGTGCTGTCACCTGCACAATGGGCATGTGGGCTTTAATGTTGTCACTGGGCATTAGCAGTCAGTCTGAAGGTAATTGCACAGACATATTTTCCCTTCTGCAAACAGCTCTGTTGCAGCTTCATTTCTCCATGCCTGAGAGAAGAGGATGAGTGGTCAAAAGCTAATCCTACACCTTAGAGAGTTAAAGAGCCTGAGGAAGTGGAGGGAAAAAATCATGAAAGTAAAACAAAGCAAAGAAATCGTGAAAACAAATTAATTGTCTGGAAGTGAAGTGTGTGTGTATGTAATTTTGCCCCTGTCGAAGGGAAATTGAAGTTCATTATGTTCACTGACTGATTTAAAAGCTCTTTCCTGCACAGCATCACCTAGAGAGAGAAAGAGAAGGAGGCCCATTTGGAGCTCGTGCATTGGCTGCAGCTTCAATTAAAACAGGAATTCATTACTGGAAACCTCCAGAGAGAAGGCTGTTACTTCGCTCTTCAGTATGGGGGGGGGGGGGGGGAGGCTGCGTTTTCTTTTGCTGATTCACTCTTTTGTTTTAGTATGAAGCTTTAGTTTTCTACCCAAAAAAATGGCATTTTGGCTCAAGCTAGTTATCATCTTGAAATGCTGATAGAGTAGGAGATGTGAGACCATATTTGGAGGAAGGCTATGCTATCTTTTGCTAATATTTACTGTGGTGTTTATATTAACAGAGACAGCGTAACGCATGGAGTGCAGGGAGGGGGCTTGCAAAATTCAGTTTCTCTCACATTATGAATTCTAGGGTTGATGCAGAGTGAATCTGATCACAGAATAGCAAATATTTCTAATTAGGTGCATATGTACTATATTAAAATCCCACAACAGACTTCTCAGCATCTTTAGCTACCAAATGCAAATTCCTTTAGTATATCTGACCACTGATGTCTGACAGATCCCCAAGCTGTGTTTTGTTCTGGACCATGGAAATGTGTGGGAGGGGTAGGATCCACTTTCTCTGAATTAGATGGGACAAAATAGAGGGAAATACAAATATTTCTGAAAGCTTTTAAAAATTTTATTTCAAAGGCTTCACAGGTTGCATGGGCAGGAATGCTTAAACAAGGCCTCTGTAGAGAAGTGAGCTCAGGGTTTTGGGTTGCTTCATTAAACTTGTTTTACCTCTTATTCTTTTTCTTTTTCTCCCGGTAACAGGGAGTCCACTGGGGCTTATTTTTCTATGGAGCACCCACAGATGGTGGCTGTCATGGTTTTGGCAGAGACAGAGAGTTAATTTTCTTCACAGAGCTTTGTATGAAGCTGTGTTTGGGATTTTTGATGAAAATAGTGGTGATAACACACGGATGGCTTAGTTGTTGCAGAGCAGCGATTACACCGGGTCAGGGACTTCTCTGTTCCTGGTGCTGCCCCACCAGCGGGGAGGCCGAGGGTGCCCCAGGAGCTGGAGGGGACACAGCCAGGACAGCTGGCCCAGGCACACCAGAGGGGTGTCCCATGCCATGTGGCACTGTGCTGAGTAATACAAGCTGGGAGGAAAGAAGGAGGAGGGACAGTGGTGGTGGTGGTGTTTGGCTTCCCAGGAAACCATCACACACGATGAGCCCTGCTGTCCTGGGAGCGGCTCAGCACCTGCCAGCGGGAAGCAGTGAATGGATTCCTTGGTTTGCTCTGCTTGCACGTGTGGTTTTGCTTTACCTGGTGAACAGTACTTACCTCAGCCCATGAGTTTTTGCACTTTTACGTTTCCAGTTGTTTTCCCAGCCTCACTGGGGGAGAGCAAGCTGTGTGGTGCTGAGCTGCCTGCCAGGTTAAAGCACAACAGTTGCATTGTCCTTTTCTGTTGTTCATTGCAAATGCAAAATCAGAGCTAAAGAAGAGCACAGCCTCCTTCCTGGAATTAGCAGATATTAAAGCAAATGCTTTTTTCCAAAAGCAGGATGTTTGGCAGTTCTCCAACCCTTTCAGCAGGTGCAGTATGTCTGAGGCTGTGTGCCATGTGTACATCTCTGAGATGGTGTGGTGGTCCTGTGTGGAGCCAGGAGCTGGACCTGATGGTCCTTGTGGGTCCCTTCCAGCCCAGGTTATTCCATGATTTTATGAAATATCGTAGGCCACTGTTTTGGACCTCAAAGCGCTTGAGGAAAGGAAGTGCATGCCTGTATATGCACAGATAAATTAGATTCCTGTGGTCAGTAATACATACTGATTAATGAGCCCTGGATCAGGGTCAAAAGATTTCTAATTGGAAATGTTAATTCCCTGAGAGCAAAATGTTCTATATGAGTATTTTGGTTTGGAGAAATCTTTGAAAGAAATGAAATGGATTTGCAATGGAAACCTGTCTAGCCTCCTGAGAGGCACCCATCCAGCTGACTGCATGCTATCTCCTTTCACTTCTTTTCTGGTATTTTAAAAAAACTGCCTGGAGATGTCCCAGAGGTATAGGATAATGGTTTCTTCTTGGCCCAGTGCCTAGCTGGGAACTTGGAACGTGGAGATCCACAGACACCCAAGGCTCGGGTTTCTGGTACCATGAAATACAAGAGGCTCACACAGAAAGGTGCTCAGGAGAGGCTTCTGTGTTTTTTTAGTATCCAGGGAAAATGAGAAGCATGTTTTATTTAGGAAGCTAAAATACTTTTTGCGCCAGGAACTTGCTTGTACTTCTAATGCAAAATACCTTTTAATTTCCACAAAAATGTTTTTTTAAGTGATGGTGAGGGGTGTTTTTTTTTTTTTTCTTCCTTATCCCCTAACCTTGATTTCCTCACTACCAAGAGATGAAATTACCTTTTCTTCTGATTTCAGGGCACATCACAGTGTAGTGGCACACGTGTTTTCACATGAACATGTAAATATGTGTCTGTTGTTGGAATGCAAAGAGTCTACGGTGTTTTACCTCATCTGAACTAGCTAGTCCCTGTGGTAAAAAGCCAGAGATGTGTCAGAAGTGTGCAGTAGCCAGGGCTCCTTAGCAGAACTCTTCTCCCCTGCTCTGAGCACCTTCATTTCACTCGCCACTTTTGTCCCCCAGCCAGTTGTGACTCCTGATCTTTCCCTGGCAGATGACATGGAGGACTGGGCTGGAGAATGGGATTTAGCTCCATGCAGGCAGAGGGCATAAATGGATTTATGCTAAAAAAACAAGCTTGTGGATGAGGTAGCATGAGTGGGGTCTTGAAGTTTTTCCCTCAGTGGAGTCTCATTCTGTGATAACGGGACATAAGTCCTGTTCTGCAGTGGTGGAAGGGAGAAGGAGTTCATGAAAAGGGAGACAACACAAAGATTTTTTTAGCACAGTTTCTTCTCTGACTATTCCTTCTATGTCTGTCTATTTTTTTTTCTTTATTGTCTTTTACAGTTATGTCCTTGAGTCTGGGCTGTCCTTTGTAATATTTGCACAGCACAGTTGTGTTCTGACCTGAGGTCTTTTCTGTGTTACAGCAGTATAAATATTTAACAATAACAACAACAAAGTAAGCATGCTTATCCCTTGATTTTTTTTATTTTTTTTATTTTTGGAAACATAAAAATGCAACTTTTATGATTTCAGCAAATCTACCTGTCTTTCCAAGGGAATTACCAATAATAAATACCAGCCGTATTGTCCAATATTATGTAGCCTATTTTTTCCCTTGCCATCCCCCACCCCAGGGTGGGGGAAGCCATTTGCCAAGCTTCTCCCAGTTATCACGTGGCAGAAGCTCAGATCCGTTCTTGCTATGTCAGAACAGATTTGCTCATTCCCTGCTGTCACTAGCATTTTCAGCTTATTGATGTTGTCATACCTTCCCCCTCCTATTAGCCTCTCCATATGTTACAGAAATGTCATTATTAACTGGCTAATGCTGGTTCAGATCTTTGTAATTTCTCCAACTATTTTTGTTCTCTGACCTCCTACCCCATGGCAGAGTTCTGCAGTACAAGACCTTGGCATGTGCTTTGTCCTATGGGGACGTGCCCCAGTGTGTTTCATTCTGCTGCTGCCTTGCCCCCATTTCAGTTTGGGTGCTAAGATTGTGGGTCGTAAAGGGACCCTGAACATCTTTCCTTTAAGATCGGGTGGCAAAATTAGAGCAACTTTGAGTGTTGGGGGGTTGATCACAAAGAAATGGCAGAAAAAGTAAAAGTCTATAATGGGCAGTGAACATGAAAACCTGCTCACGGAAATGAGTGTTGCGGGGACTGTTGCATAACAAGACGAAGCTAACAGGTTTTATGCTGGAAATGATTCATTTTAGAAGATGCAGAGGTCAATAAAGGAAACTGAAGATGATTAGGGAAGGTGTGACTGTGCTTGCAATATGCTGAAAGCAGAGAAGCAAATTAAAACATCACTTAAAATGGATACAATCTAAATAAATCTCAGATTGGGTGCAGTCTAGCATAGTGCGTGCAGCTCTGGGTTTCTACGCTTGGCAAGACATTCAGGATGATTATTGGAGTCTTGGAAGTATTTCTTCCATGCCAGTTTTTACATTTCAGTGAAGGTGCCCTAACTTTATTTTTATTGGAAAATTTGTGATGAGGCAGCACTGACTCATCCGAGGCACACGGATAATTTTATTCAATTTCATCAATAGCCCTGTAAAGCAGTGGAACCCTAATAATGAAGCAAGGAGCTCTTGTCCGCCCTGGAGAGAAAACAGGAGAAATTCCCTGCCTCAGTGAACTTGTGATGGGGAGCATAAGGGAAGAGGCGGGAGCTGAATGAAGCGTGTGCTTCGTGTGCGCAGAGACACGGGGTGGCAGTAGCCATTATGAGAGTAAATAGGAAATAGTTTGTGAAGGTAATGGGGTCTGTGTTACCTCTGCCACTAAGTGACTCTTTCAGCACCTGCATGGGATACTGTTTGTGCATTAGTGCCGTGAGAGTTGGCAGTCTCCTGCGAATACTGAGTGTACTTCTGAAACAGATGGAGGGGGTTCTGGGGCTGTAAGGAAGGGGCTGTGGGAGGTGATGTTGAGCATCTTTGCTCCAAGTACGTATCTGGAACTGGTCTCCAGTTAGAGCAGCAGGCCTGAGTAGCCTCTCTGTTTATTGGTTTCATTCTTTAGAATTTAACTTTCCATGTTGGGGTTTTCCCACTTGAATCCTTGAGTTATTAATTATTTGATCTCACTAGCCCTACTTTTCTCTGTAATTTTTACTTGTTCTGTCTCTCTGCAGTCCTTCTCCTGGCTTTCTTAGGTATTTGATCTGAGGTTTGCAGCTGGGTTATATCAGAGCTAGGCCTTGGATTTCTGATGCAGTTTACTAATTGTGTTGTGGAAGAGGAAGTTGACAGCAGCAGTAGTTTCAGGAGGATAGGCTTACAGCGTGCCAAAAAACAGGCTTTTCTTGGGAAAGGGTGGCAAACCCCTTCGCTAGTACTTTTGAAGTTAGTGCATGATTGGGGGATTTTACGTCAGCTTAATTGTGGTAGGTTCATGGTGTAAAAGAATAGTCAGTGGCTTTGTCTTGGTTAGCAAGTCATGTGGGAGAATATCGGTGAAGTGAAGGAGATGTTTTTGAGGGTGCGGTGTCCACATTGGCTTGTTCTGGACTAATTGTAATTTCCTGCTGAGGAGTGAGTGGCTGTCAGTCACTGGAGTACATTAGGTGCACTTCTAGAGCTCATCTTTCAGCTTGGTTACTCTGATGTGAAGCAAATCTTCATAAGTGGGGACAATTGGATGATTTACTTCAAAATGCACACCTTGCATCACTTCACTTTTTTGCCTGAATGGAAAGTTTAATGTAGATATGTGCAATAACTTTTTGTTTCTTTATAGTCATGCTCTAACTACTAATCACCGCGTACTCAGTACTCCTGATTAGGTCACACTGTAGAACTACTATGGATGGAAATCCCACTTTGCAGGAGGAGGTTGGGATTATTCTCTTCATCCTGTGCTTTTATTCTGTCTTTACGTCTAGATGACTCCTCCCCTACCTTGTATGAATGAACATTCACGTCTACGTGACACTGCAAGATTAGCACCACGCAAAATTCCTTGGGCACAAGAAAAATTCCGATTGCTGGCTTAAATGGTAAATGTAAGCACAGCCATAGTAAAACCACTTCTGTAGTAGACCATTATATAACATGCATATTGGAGGAGCTTTTCTCATTCTTATTCATTTTTAATGCTTTGTAAGGTCAGTGTGACTTTTCTTCAAGTCAGATGATTGAGTAGTCTTCATAGCAAATACTTTGAGGAGGGTAGCCAAGGGAAAGAGCTAGCAAGTTTTGAAAGAAAATACAATATATTTACTGGCTGTTAATGAGTTGTGAGAGCCTCAAGTGTCATAAATCCCTGGATGTTGGCCAATACTGTTAGACTGTTGCTTTCAGATGTCTGAAGTGAGGCTGCTCAGCTGGGAGCGATGGTGAATCAAGGTGAACATTTTTGCTTTACAATGAAATGTGCTAGTATATTGTCTGTAGGGTCTGAGGGGTGATAGAAGGGGTCACAGAAGGCCTCCAAGTTGCTCAGAATTAAGAAAATAAATCCCAGTTGCCAATTCAGCCTCTGAAGCTGTGACCAAGAAAGACAGATAGATTTTCTTTTCCACTAGATTTACTCTCTGATATCCGAGTTTATCACTCAAGCCAGGACTATTCATCAACCTTTCTGTCGATAATCCAAGCCTAAGTCAGCAAGCTTCACTTTTGTGATTCACTCCTTTCTTAAAAACAAACAAAAAAAAGTTGCTGCTTTTGCCTCTGAGATTTAGCAAAAGAGAAGAAACGTAGGTAGGAGAAATTGTTGTCCATTGAACGGTCTCCAGGAAGCATTGGAGATGATCTATGTAATGATGCACAGTCTCCAAAGGCTGCCAACGAAGCCCTTGTGTGTAGTGAGCTGTAGCATTTCCATCTCATGGCCATCTGTCTAATGGCCATCCATTTGAAAAAGTGATGAATGAGTGAGTGGATCAGCCCAGTTGCTGCCGAAGAAGGGTTCGTGTTGCAGAACTGGATGTGATAGTTGCCCCCTCAGAGGATCACATTGCTGTAGTAACCCCAGTACAGGCACTTGGGCGTGGTGTTTTCATGGTGGTACCTGGCTACTGGTGATTCCATAACAGCAGAAGTGCAGGGACCGTATGTGAGTGCTGCTGAATAGGCAGAAATCCCACATTTCTAAGTCACTACTGGAGCTCCTGTGGCTAAGGGCCCCACTTATCTCTGTAGTCCTAGATTATTCCTGACCCAGCCTCTGCCCTACGATTAATACCATGCCAGTCTGCGCTTTTAGCTGCTGCTTTCTGAGCTTTACAGGTCTCAAACAATATTGGGATCTCTTTTCAACAGCTGAGTGTCCAGTATGCGTTTGCAGCCAGTATGTTAGTTCGTGCACGTTGTGAGAAGAGGGGATAACTGCACTGGGTTGGGAGTTCTGAACCCAGCACACAGTGCCCTCTGCTTTGCCCTGTTCATCTTCCTCTTTTCCCTCATCCAGGTGTTGCCAGAGTCTTAAGATGCTCAGGATCTCAGAGTCATAGTGCATCATACGTGCCTATAATGTGAACGAGCTTTTCTGAACCTGAGCTCATTGTTTGTCATTAGCAGCAGGTGTCACATGTTTTTTTCCCTTTTCTGTTGTCAGTGACAGACAAGAAATATCTATGCTCCTTCCACCAGCCCCCCACCTTGGTAAATACTTGAAGAGTCAGGCTTTCTCTAGATCTGCCTGCTGCTGCCATGCCTGGGTTGAAACCCCTGAGGGTGCAGGAGGTTAGTGCAGAGCTGTTTGATGCAGAACATCATGTGCCAAAATGGCTTCGTGAGTTACAAGAGATGGTTCCGCTGGGCTGCACCGCAGTCTCAGGACATCTTGTTTGCTGCTGCTGGCACAGTCTTGATAGGAGAGGGAGAGGTTTCAGATGTCTCAAACGCTCAGTGGGTGGAGGTGGGGGTGCAGAGGGAGGGAAGGAAGTTAGCTGAAGGAATAAGGAATGTATACATACATAAAAAGGGGAAGATGGGAAAGTGGAAGAAATTGGTCAGGCAAAACAAATGCAAACAGTTTGATCTGGGAGAATTTGTCTTTCAGCCAGTATGCAAAAAGGGAGCCATTACAAATTCTTTTCAATAAGCAATATTTTAGGTTAATGGGACTGGTGGAAGTACAGCATTAGTGAGATGATGTATATGGTTTGGTGATTCTTTTTATTTATTTTTTTGAGCTTTGTAGTGCTCCGGTATTATATTAACATCCTGAAGAGTGATGGGAGAGCCTGGGATGCTGCCACAACTGCGGTGCTCTCCCTCTCAGCATTGCTCAGGGAAATATATTTAGTCTTGGCCTTTGTGAAAGGGCAGCAGTGAAGTACGAGCTGCTTGCTGTGATGCTGCTGGCTTTCCGAGTGGGGGTTGAAATGGAGAGGGGAATGGCTGTGTTAATACGTCCTTGAGGTATGTCTCAGTATGGCTGTGAGGCTGTAAACATACCACGTTAATGATGGCTGTTGATTTCAGCAGTGAGGCTGGCACAGTTGAAGAGGCAACAATTTACTTCCTTTTGCTCTAAATACTGAGTAGTGACCTCAGAGACCTACTTGTTTGTCAGCTGCTGTTGATTCCTTCAGCTCCAGTCCTGAAATGGTCCAAGAGAAATAACTGGCAGACAGAAAGCCCACTTTTCTTTGAAATCAGTGTTTCCTGGCGGTGAGTTCTCAACCAGCAATCCCCAGGGTTGGGAAGGCAGTGATGTTCTGTTGCCTACAGCGTTGATGCTAAGAACTCCAAGCATGTGTGGCACTGATGGAGTGACCTTCTGCTTCCAGTCTGTCTATGTTTCAAATGAGGAGAATGGACTAACTTAGGTAGAGTTGCTTCAGATATGCGTTTGGTCATGTCTACATCTGAAGGCTGCTGTGCATGTTAACGGATATCCATGGCAAGGTCTTCGGGCTGTGTGCAAATTTACCTGTCTTCACTAGGCTCCCTGAAACATTGCATTATGAAATGATCACAGCTGCTTAAAAGTACTTCTTTGTACCTGAGGATAGAAAGGCTGCAAGTTGTTGAGGCCTGGCTGGCTCTTATCTGTCCTGCTATACAGTTGAATATAACAGCAGACAAGCCATTTCTGTCCAACAGGGAGAGACTGAAGCATCCCAGAAGGCTCAGTCTGGGATTTCTGTCTTGTGAATTACAATTGCCTGTAAGGAAATACTGTCAGAGTGGCACTTCTTGTCCTGCTTGAATTCACATAATAAATATAAAATAATGTGTCACTCTGCACTCTTGTGACTTTGAATTATCATATTTTTAGTTCATACGCTAGCCTTTCTATTTTTCCGTACTCATTCCTCTGAAGACAGCCTGAACCTAAGTAGTTTCTGTTCCGCTTTAGTCAGTAGTTATTATGGTGCAGACAGATTGCTGGAACAAACTTGGGTCTGGTGCTTGTTTCTCCCAACACACACAAACCCTTGTTTCCCTCCACCCCAGCAAAGGATTCTGGTTAGGACAGTTTGGCTTCAAAAACCTTTTTTTTTTTTTTTTTTTTTTCTTTATTTATTTTACTGGAAATCCTCTGAGTTGTCCAGGCTGGTAATTGCCCATGTCATCTCTGTATCGATTGCTTTTAGAGCTGCTGAGCTCTTATTACTGCAGCTCACTGGGGAGAGAAAGAGAAGAGTGAAAGATCCAGGTCATCATGGTCTCAACAATGGATGAGTCTCATCAAACCTCTTTTCTCACAGCTGCTGAATAACAACTTTACTAGTTTTAAATAAAAGAAGAAAAGGAATGTGAGATGTGGAGGAGATTAAGGGCGGGGGGGGGGGGACAGAACATTACATATTTGGAAAAAATAAAGGTGGACGATGGGGTTCTGAGCTACTACCCAGGGCAGTGAGAGAAGTGGAGGAATACCCAGCTGGGAGGTATGATAACATAGCACTATGATTTGCTCTCCCACTGACACAAATCTCTTCTCCAGTACAGTTCCTAGAATACAGGAAATAGTAATGGAAGGAACCATTGTCCTGGTTATATTACATGCAAGATGTGGTACACTCATTACAACCTGCTCAATTCTGAGATATGAGAAGGATGTGACAGAGCCTGAGCATCTGAGCGTTAGTCTCTGATCATTAGATCTGAAAGAGTTCCTATTCATATGTATGTGTAGTTCTGTCATATATGGCTGAATATAGGGCTTGAAGTCCTTTAAACAAACAAAATACCTCAACTGTAGGTATCTGTTGCACCTGCCGTGTCATCTTGGTGTTGCCTATGTTACTGGAATAAAAGGTCAGTAGCTCCATTGATCTTGGTAGCATTTAGCACAATGAAATCTAAGGCAGGTTGTCTTCTGTGGAGGTGGGTGCCATGTAGTGTGGGAAAGTGAACACAGCTGCAAGAGAGCAAAGGTCGCAGTCCCAGTATAGTCACCTGTTAGCAAAAGGCAGTCTCTACTCCCTAGCTGACTTATGGCTGTATTTTCCTGTGCCATCCTCCTGCAGCCTTGACAACTGAGAAGGCTTTGGAGTATTGAGCCTTATGCGAACGCCTTTCAAAAGCTCTCATATAAGGATCTGTAAGAGATTCATAGTCTAGAAATCTCACCAGAATGTATTTCCTCAGGAAGCTGTCATCGTAATCTAATTTGGATTTGATCTATCTATTCTTTTACACTCTCCCTCGTCTCCTCTCTAGTGATAAACTAGCACATAAACTTGGGGCTATCTGGCTATGACAAACCCTTCTCCAGACTTCTACCTTCAGCGTTGTCCTAATCTTGGAAACATTGATGTCTGTTAAGAAAAAACAGGTTTTTTTTTCAGAGAGTTTTTCATACGTTGTTTGAAAATTCAATCTGTTCCTTAGTTAATCTAACAGGGCAGTCATCTTTTCCCGAGTCTTGCATATCCAACGGTCTGTTAATGGTTGGTTGATGCACTTGCAAAAGCTGGTGTGGTGCGAGCAAGGAGGGTTGATAAGAAGTGCACTCAACTGTGGGTTTTCTCTGGATGTTGCCTGAAGATTAGCTGACATAAGAAACGTATGCATCTTAGTATGCTTGGCAATACAGCCCTTTTTCTCTATGGTTGTCTGTGGTTTTCGTCTGGACGAGAGACTATTTTTATGCATGCTCCCTTTTGTTGGAATAGGGTTAATGTTTGTACTTACCTTTTTTGGGAGTACAGGGTTGTGTTTTGAGTTAATCTGTGTGTTTTTTATTTTCTTCAGAGCAGACAGGCAGAATTGTTTTCCTGGTATTGCACCATTTGTCAGTGCTATGGTTTCCTACCCTCATGAACCTAGAAAATGCCATACATCAATTCATTCTTAATCACGTTTTTTCGTTTGTTTTCTAGCTGTCATGAGCCTGTGAACATAATTATTTAGTTATGCCTTTTTGCTCCCCTTCCTAACTGGAAGGCAAACTATAGTCATGTAGAGCTAGGTAGCTAAAGTTGGTTCCACAAACAAAGTGCATTTCTTGAGCATCTTTCTCATTTCTGTCCATGGGAGAAAATGGCTTCAAATTGGCACTGGTATGCAGTAGCCATCCCCCAAAATAACTCTTCACCATTGTGACTTTCCAGCTTAGGGAAAGAAAATTGTAGCCCAGATTGCGTCATGCAGCAGCCAGACAAAAACCTGTCGCTTAAGTGGTGTGTTTTGCTTTCTACTTGAATTGTGCGGTAGAGAGAGGGTAGGGGATTGTAAACGTTGCAATGTTGTGCTGCCAGGGGAAGAAGTCCATTAAACACTGTGGGAGTGGAGAGCACTGTGAGATTACGTACAATATAGTTAGTTTGATCAACTTGGTTCAGCTGGCTGCACTCCTGAAATTTTCTTCTACGGCTGTGCAAGGGGTCCATATACACATGCACTTATCCAAGCCATAAGTATCTTTGGTCTCACCTTAAGAGGAAGAATTAATAGGATTGGGGTGGAGGGGAAGAGATAAGTCATGGCTCTCATCTTTTCTAAGATTTTCCTTACTTCTTTGTTCTTCCTCAGACTTTTGTCCTGAAACTGTGTACAAGTATAGCAGACAAAGATTCTATTGGGATCAGAACGCCATGCTGGTTATTTTTCCATTTGCAGTTGTAATAAAGGCCTCCTGTTTAAATGACACTTCTTTTCACAGTGTGTAGTGCAAAGGAGACCCATCTCTTCTATTGTGATGTTGCTTCAATGAGATACATGAAATGAGAACTGTTGTTCTGCTCAGAAAAGACAGCCTGTTTGGTTCAGAGGTATACAAAGGAGATGTCAAATGAAAAGTTGAATTATAAGCCTGGCATAATAGGGACTATTGTTCTCAAGTTTTTGATATAATGTAGTAACAAATACTTTAACGGGTGTTCCTTTGACACAGTCATCTTCTAGGATATTCTTAGGCTCTACAGAAGTCATGGGATTTGGAACTATTCAGTATTTCCAAGATTTGTTTGTTATGAAAGCAATGGTTTTACAAAATACTTGGCTATCTCACTAGGTAAAAATTAAGATTTGCTGTTGAGGGTACCCATTCTGTACAGCACAGTGAATGCCATATTGTGATGTTCGCACATTGGCTTGGATAGACCTTGAGGTGTCATTCTCCAGCTGAAGCTGCTTCCTACAGTATTTCCTTCCTGTGTCATGGACAACCGCAAGTAGCGAAACTGCTCCGTGCTCCCTGTGAGGTAATGCACGCTCAGATGTGGGTGGACAGAGCAAATTGCCCGCTTGGCTACGTGAAATACAAAATAAGACCAAAGTGTTTTTAAATTTCTTTGCACCATGTCATTTGTGTCGCAAGTAATCTGGAGGAATGCAAGCATCTACTAATAAAATGGAAGCCTTTCCTTCTCAGTGTTCAGCAAGCATTTCCTGTTATAGTTTGGTTTGGACAAGTTAATATCCAGCCTGAACTGAAATCTTTCAGGTAGGGAAAGAAAACAAACACACAAAAATATAACTGATAAGCTTTGAGGAGGAAGGGATGCAAAGCAGACAACTCTGCATATTTCAGTTTTGTCAGTGTCTTGGAATGGTAGCATGAGGTAGAAACAGGTTTCAGGTAGGTACAGTGATAAGGGAGAGCTACAATTTGTATTCACTGCTACTCCAATGCTTTTGCAACTAGGAAACAACACTGTCAGAATCACATTTTTTCCAGATGCTCATGTTCAAGCTGTCCTGTTGCTTTCCTATTGTGTAACCCTTATGTGTGTTCTCACATTTTCTTCCATTTCACAGACTCACATTTATTAAGTAGGTCTTTCTCCTTAGAGTAGACATTGCTGTTCTTGGAAGGTACTCTGTTTCAGTCAGGTAGAATATTAAAACCTGAAAGGGTAATTTTTGTTAAACTTACTCAGACTGAAACTTTGAAGCATATCTCCCAAATATGCTGTGTGCAGCAGAGACTGAGGTAAACACATCAATACAAGAAAAAAGTGAAATCTCTGCCACTGATTTTCAGTCTCATCAAAAAGCTCAAATTGTTCCCATTGTAACTGAAGGTGTTATTTAAATATAAGCAGCATTTGTAATGTACAAGTGCAATGATATTAATAGGCGGATGCTGGTTTATAATGGCTTTTAGCACGGGTGGGAGTGAGAGAGAGAATGGGTTTCCCACAGCAGGATCTTGAGCTGCCACCAGTATGAAGACAGATGCGTTCGCAGGGCCTGCTATATAATAGCACGATAGTGATTATTCTGACAGGGAATCTGTATTGTCAGGCTGCTGTTACTTGGGGTTGTCTAGGAAGATTATACCTTGCCAGGCCAGCTGACGAGTTCTCATAGCAAATAAATGGCACGGCATAGTGTGCTTCCCCTTTTCCAGTAAATCTTCCCAGTTAGTTCCTTGACTGCATTTTTCTAGTAGCTCATGGGAATGAGCCTTGGTGTTAGCACCATCGTGAGTACACCAGTACTACAGGACACCCAATTACAGCATTGTTCCTGTGACCTAGATGGTGACAGCCTAAACAGCTTCTCTTACTACCATATCTTCATTTATTCATTTAGAATACAGGCCTTGACTCTGGAAAAGACCCATGGGTCACCAAGCCCAAGCCATTGCAATTGCAAATATCTGTGTAATTTAATTCCTTTCATTAGTAATAAACTCTGCCTCTTAAATTATTGAATTTCTTACTCTACTGTGTTATTGAAAAGGTGCTGCAGAACCCAAGTCCTTTAATGAGGACATAGTTTTAATTTGTATCCTATCATTTGTTTTGAGTCCTTGTAGAGACCAATTCTTAGGGCATTGTTGTCCTTTTTCTTTACTTTTCTTTATCTCTGCCCATCTTCATTCTAGAGAAATTCGTGGGGAGGAAAAACACAGCTTTTCAGATTTCATTGCCCTGGCTAAATATTTAGGGTAACGTAAGTGAAACAGCCTTCCTGTTGTGCAATGGTTTCTGATTTTCACAACACCCACTCTTTCCCTTAGCACGGGTAGAAACTGCTATGCCTTGAAAATTAAAAGCCTTGTTCTTTGGGGAAAATTAAATTGATTTAGGTTAGGTGCAGACCAATGTTGTTAACGCTTCAGGAAAATGTGCGCAATCCCTCAACTACCCCTCCCCCCCTCCCTCTTTCCCCCTCGTATTTTAACTGTGTAGCCATGCTGTGTAAATGTTTTTTGCATTTAATTTTTTGTTGTTGTTGTTATGTGTTTAAGTGAACATTTCTCTCTGGTCATACTAGCATTTAAACAATACATAATTGCAATTAATGGCACAGATGATGGCCCAGTTCCATTTTATAGGTTGCTATTGTCTGCATGCAGAGAGTTTGCTTTAAAATTGAATTAGTAGGACACCATCCCAAGATCTGGTTGTATTTGGACAGCTATTTCATTCCAAACTGAAAAGAAAAAATACCTTTTTTTTTTTTTTCATTTTAATGAAAGCTTAATGTGTGCTCCACAATTTGGCATGAAAAAATGTCAGGGAGACCCTAAAACTCGCACAGGAGCTGTGATACTGTCTGAGATTTTTTTCAGCTAGCTGTGGTGTTATCAAAGTGTTGGGAGGAAAGAAAGAGTTGCTCACTGAAATATCTCCTGTAACATTTTTCACTTCAGATTTACACTTTGCGTATGTCTCTAGCTGAGCAGATACTTATATTTCGCAATGACTCTATCGTCAGACCAAAAGTTACTGTAAGACTTTGTTTTTTGCTCTTACCTCCATTTAAAACAGAAGGTTGTCATTTAAAAAGAGTGAATTTAGGTTCAGAGAATTTAGAGATGAATGAATTCTTTGAATTGGTTCTCCGTCCTCTTATGCAAATACAAGACTTGACTGTAATCAGGACAAAATGTGATTTCCACTACGCAGTGATCAAGTCTAAGGTACAAGTTTCACAGGCCGTGACATACTTTTTCAAAGTGAACAGAAGACTAAAAAAAGTCTTAAAAGTTACAGCTGGTAGCTCTACTGTAGCTCCCTTCTGTGTCCAAGGATGGGGGAAGACAACAAAAAGTAGGACTGCAAAATCCAAAATGTATCATAAGCATAGTTTTTGTTGGTGTGCTTTTTTAATCTTGATATATGCTAAGTCTGGCTTGTGTTGCAGTGGCTGAGGAACATCGTAATGTGTATGGGTTTTATACTCTAATGCTTCTAGGTCTTCATCAGTTGTTTTCAATCATTTCTTTGATTTAAATTTAACTTTCATTAGCTCTCTGTCCAGCATAGGCATGCCATGGTCATAGGAGTTTTAGCACAGATCAAACTCTCCAGCATTTTTATCACCAAGAGTATGTTTTAAGGTTACAGACCTGCATTTCTGTCCAGGGTGTCTAGTAAGACACTTCTCGTGTTCTGGTATTTAAATAAGCTGATGGATTGTCAGAACAAGCGACTGACCGCTGCGGAAATTGATGAGTTTGGAACAGCAAAAACTAAAGAATATCAATACAGACAAAGATTGTCGGCTGGCCATTATACATTGCTAATAAACATTCAGTACTGCCAAATGAGAGTTGGGTGGTGAGGAACCTCTATGAAGTTCAAAAAAGGCAAGTGCAGGGTGTGAAATGTCATTTAGCACAGGGTCTTGCACCTAGGGAGGAATAACCCCAAGCACCAGTACAGGCTGGGGGCTGACCTGCTGGAGAGCAGCTCTGCGGAGAGGGACCTGGGAGTGCTGGTGCTCTAAAGCCAATTGTGCTAGTAGACAGACAATGCATGGAGACATTACGTTCAAGTATAGGGCAATGAGCTGAATACAGTGAGAGAGGATGTACCTGAACAGATAGGAAAACACAGAACTGGCCTGGGAGAGGGGAGATGATGGGTGCAGATCCATTCTCTACACTTTTTCAGACTTTTCGTGTCTCTTTCTATCATCTAGGAAAGCTTATAATATCCTTGATCTTTTCTGCCCACGTAAGCAGCTCTGAGTCTCATCCCTAGCAGATATTTCCAGCTGCATAAGATTTGAATAAATATGCCTGTGGAAAAAAAATCCAACCTCTTTTTGACTATTAAAAGTGGGAAGACTGACTTCCCATTTGCAGTCGCTAGCAAATATTGTCAGTTAATCACACACTCAACCAAGTAGGAAGATGTGATTCATACACAACGGGCTGTCTGCTGGGAAACTGATCAGTCAACAAGGGTGCTCCCCTCTTTGCCACCCCTGCCCCCAGCTGAGACTTGCCTTTCTTGCCAGAAATAAAGAGAAGGGGGAAGAAACTTATGTGGCAGGAAATCATGCAACAAGTTATTTTTTTCCCCTTTTCTGGACAGTTGCAAAGGAAGGAGCAAATGCACATAGGATTGCTTCAGTTTGGGAATGCTGGAAAAAGACCCATCCTACTCTGCCAGTACTCATGATCTGGACGGAAGGGGGAAAGGAAAGAAATGAGAAATGTAGCTACTTTGAAAACTCACTTTCTTAAAGGCCTCCTATGAAGTTATTCAAAACAGTGAATTTAAAAGCTCATGAGCAGTAGCTACATGAGGGAAAGATAGTACTCCTATGGCTGCTGGAAAGATGTGATCTGACTTCTCACAAATGGGAAGACATAGTGCAGTTAGGAAAACAGCCAACTGACAGAAGTTATGAAAATACTTGGAAGAAGTATATTTCTTTCCATGTAGTCAGTCCATTTATATCCCAACCTGTAGGCATCATTGGGACCATGGGCTACCTGGCCAGTCTGACTTGAGTAGATACTTCTCACAATCCACTGAGGCCCTCAGGAGTATGGTGTGAGAAACAAGCTCTTCCTTTATTTGGATTTCCTTCCTTTGCACAGTCAGTAGTCTGCAAGCTGATAGTGAGACCAGGCCTCAATGCCACCAACACAATAAAGTGAAGCAGAAATTTCCTATCTATAACTTCACACATCTGTCTTCTGATCAGGATATAAGTCATAAATTACTGGTTTAGGATGTCCCTTGACATAAAGTAATCTAGCAGGAAGTTTTGAAACAACAGAGGTGGTTTCTTAAAAATGAGATAGGAATGATAAAGTAGGAAGGAAGGGATGCCATCCAGAGCGACCTGGGTAGGTTTGAGAGGTGGACCCACAGGAACCTCATCACGTTCAGCAAGGCCAAGTGCTAGGTACTACATCTGGGTTGGGGGCAATTCCAAGCATGAATGGACTGGGTGATGGTCTGAGAGCAGTCATGCAGAGAAGGATTTGGGTGTACTGCTGAATGAAAAATTGGACATGAGCTGGCAGTGTGTGGTTGCAGCCAAGAAAGCCAGCCAAATCCTGGGCCGCATCAAAAGAAGCGGAACCAGCAGGTTGAGGGAGGGGATTCTCCCTTCCTACTCCAGTCTCATGAGACCCTGCCTGGAGTACGCTGTTCAGCTCTGCGGCCCCCTGCACAAGAAGGACATGGACCATGTGTGTAGTAAGTTCAGAGGGGTGCCATGAGGATGATTAGAGTTCTGGAGCACCTCTTCCTTGAAGACAGGCTGAGGGAGCTGGGGCTGTTCAGCCTGAAGAAGAGAAGGATCTGGGGATACCTTATTGCAACCTTCTAATACCGAAAGGGGACCTGTAAGAAAGATGGAGAGATGCTTTTAGAAAGGGGTATGTAGTGATAGGACAAGGATAATGGCTTTAAAATTAAAGAGGGTAGATTTAGATTAGACAGTAGGAAAAAAAACTTTCTGTGAGGGTGGTGAGGCACTGGCACAGGCTGCCCAGAGAAGCAGCAGATGCCGCATCCCTGGAGGTGTTCAAGGCCAGGCTGGATGGGGCTTTGGGCAATCTGGTCTTAGTGGGAGGCATCCCTGCCCATGGCAAGGAGGTTGGAACTGGGTGATTGTTAAGGTCTCTTCCAACACAAATCCTATGTTTCTAAGAATTGGAATAGCAAGTCAGGACTCAAGTTCATTAACAGACCCTAGTAGCAGGACCAAGTAGGAGTTATTACAATGCAGCACCCGAATCCTTAGGTTGAAGCAATAGTGGGGTTGCAATAAATAAGGCACAGTAAGTTGAGAAAAGCTATATGAGTGATGTTGAAGGGCCAGACGGAGCTGAAAACTAAAGGATACTGCCAAGTTGCACCATATACCTGCAGTTTTGCCACAGCACTCGTGCACTGTGTGTCTGTAGCCAGCACTATATATATCTTGTTTATACAAATATTTTCTCCTGAAAAAAAAATCACTCCTCTCCCTCCTTTTAAAAAGCGGAAGAGGTAGGTGAAAATAGTTTTGGAAGAGAATACAGTACTTAGTGACAACAGTACAGCAGCCTGGCTTCTCCACCTCAACATCAGTCTCAAATTGTTGATTTCCCTGCACTTGCTCTCCCTTGAACTTCTCTTTGCCCATAAACCATTCTCATGATGGCTGTAAGTGTGTAGCATAGCTCTCATGAAACTGTTATACTGACTGTTCGTGTTTGTGCAGAGACAGCTGCTCTCCTAGTGATGGGGGTTGAGAGATGAAAGGATTAACCAGGATACATAATTGCAGCGCTGTGTACTGTAAGTAATGTCAGCCAAAAGTCTGTGAAGGTATCATAAAGATGCAGTCCATTCCATGGAAAAACTGATGGATGTCCAAATACCGCTTACTGTCATTACATAGTTACTGGTACTCTGAGTTTTTAAGCATGTAATTTACCTTTGCCTGCTGTGGCATTCTACCAGCACCGTTACAGGAGAAGCAGGCCTGTTAGGGAAGGCCAGCAACTCAGAAATTAGTTCCTTATCGTTCTAATTGCTTAGAATGCAAAAGCAAACTTGGATTGAATTTTAGACAAAAACAAAACCACTTTCATCTTTGAAATCATAAGAGAAATAACCGCAATATCTTTGCTTTCTGTCGCTAAAATTAAAACTCCACTGAAGTTACAAATTCATCCAGTCTCCTCTCTCAAAATCCATTTTGAGTGTAACCACCAGGAAGGGAAAAGAATTGTTAGGGTGACCAAAAGGTTGTAAAAGGAAGGAAAGCATTGCAATTTAAGAAAAGGAAAACACAGATACTGCTAAAGAGTAGAAACTAGTTGCTAGTGAGATTCAACAAACTGAGGAATGTAAAAGCCTAAATGCTACAGTGGTTTCCCTTGTGTTTGTGCTATAGATTTGGGATTTTTGCCACTTCCCTTTTTACAGCTGATGATATGAATACTATAAAACAAAACAGGACAAAGCATTAGGGCATGCACTAAATAATTAAAATGTTCTAGATTTTTATTATCTCTTTCACCTGAGGACTATCAAGTGCTTCATAAACAAAGTATTTCATAAACATCATACCTTCCCTGAGGAACAGATATCCTGTCTTAATAATGGAAAAGCTAAGGTGCTAGGAGCAGGTAGACAATCTTGCACTGGGAAAGAGGAAGACTAGATAAACATCTATAATATTTTCCATACCTGATTGTTCACAAGAATACACAAGTAAAATTTTAAGTAAAACACGCTAGTGTCTTGAGTTACCTCCTTTCTGGTTTTCTTGTCATTTGATTTAGTTTGCCGTATAAGATGTAAACATCTCTCTCTCTCTCTCTCTCTCAGATTCTTTTTCTGTGAGGAATATTGTTAAATACTGATCAGGTAGTACTGGCCTAAATCCACTTAATGAAGGAATTGAATGTAAATGTATGCGTTTTATCCCATAAAAACTGATATTTTACCAATCTATGCCTTGCCTAGTGTTACACATCAAAATATGTACCTTTCCTTATAGAGCAGGAAAGGAAAATGTAACAAGACTTGGTTCTTATGACAGAGCATAGACTTCTCATTGCTAAAGAAATAGGCTAATCTCCCCCACACCCCCTTTTATTTCAACAAAAAGAATGACTTCAGAAGGAGGTAAGCAAAGTCTTCAGAGTTAAATGTTAATGCTAAAAACTGACTTCAGACGTTCCTGTTCTTTAGTTGCAATATGTAAAGTTGGCATGAAGGCCTTCCTGTTCATGAGAGAAAATAAGAATGAGCCTTAAACTCTCGTAAGATTAGCAGGCTTCCCTAAATGAACATAACAATGGAAAGAATAATATTTTCTGGCAGAAACTGCACACTTTCTGTGCTCTTTTTTGTTTTGTCTCTGGGTCAGAGTGAGCCTCTCATTGCATTGCATCAGATTGAGACTAGGTCAGCTAATTCTGTTATGCAGCCTACACCAACCCAGCCAGTTTGAGGAGATGGCCTTTCATTGATTGCATGTTTAGCACACCATTTAGGAAGAATGGAATGCTTTTCTGTTGTTTTCACTGCAAGAATCTGCCATAGTGGGCCATCCCCTCACTTGTTCACTTACTCATCTGCTCTTATAAATGAGTTTGATTCTGCGAGTGCAGAACAGTCCGAGGTCAAAACAATTTAGCATGTGATGCTGCACTTGCTTCTTGTAACTGTATTTGATTGTTTTCCATTGCAGTGAAGGAACTCTTTTTTTTTTTTTTTCCCCTCTATTTTCTGCTTTAGAAAAGTATCTGTGTCAGTCAGCTGGTATGTCTAAACATCCTCAAAGTTCTGATTTTGCAAAGGGAAGCCACAATTACAATGGCAAGTCTTTTTAGGATTTTATTTGCTGAACAGTCTGTGAGGAACTTTAAAATTACAAATGGTCGAAACTGTAAGTGTAAATATCTGAATTCCCTAGCAGCGGTTCTTTAATAAACTGAAGCAACAGCTCCCAGTTCAACTCGGTGTGCATGTAAAGCAGCAGCCTTGTTTTGCATTTGGTCAGATTACTCAAAATTCTTTCCAGAATCTGTGATGGTAGGCTTGTGTTGCATAAAATTCTGTATTGGGTGCACGGTGTGTCTTTTCCTTGAGTCTGCAGGATAATTTATATGGTATTTGCTCTTCTTCTGAACTCAGCAGTTGTGTTCTATCCAAGAAATAGCATTATTACAAGACTCTATTAAGTGCTTTGAATGTTCGACTAATATTAAATATATATGCACAATCAAAGCCACATCCTCAAATTAAATGTACAATGGTGAAGTGTTTTTCTTAAAATGCGAATAATTCCACCTGTAAAATTCACTGCATTCTTCTATTTTTTTTACCTCTTTCTATATTCACCCCAGAATTTCTTTGCAGCTTTTACATAAGGGAAATATAACACTTAACTGAGATCAACCCATGGTTCACAAGAGACCCAGAAGGGACCCTCTTCACTTACTCATAAAATCTCATTTATTTTGTGGAAATTATTTTTGAGCAACACACAGCTGCTAAATTGGATGCACTTCTTCTTCCGACTCTGAGAGACCATCTTTTGGCTTGTGTTTAATTGCAGGTTTTTGTCTTTCTCGTGTGACATCTGTCAAGTAGAGCACAAGGGGAAAAATGCTATTGCAAATCTTACTAAAGCTCTTCCCCTCAAGACTTGTAAGCATCTGTGCTTCCTCTGCTTTTTCTTGTTTAGAATTGTATATGAACTTAGAACTTGTTAGGTGCAAATGCCAGAACTTTGTATAAATAAGAAGCCTCTTTAATGCTTCCAAGTCAATAAGTTTCTGATAATTTGAAAGGCTAACAAAGGTTTAAGAAATAAAAACAGTTAAAAATTACTTAACCTTCAGTTTACTTGGAAAGCTTGATTTCACATTTCATCCTGTCATCTTTAACCTTTTCTTACAACTTTAACAGCATTTATTTCCTTTAAGCACTGAAGACTCATTCAGCTGAAGATTCCAGTAACAATATTGAAGATTCACGTGGGGTCAGGATTTCAACATTTGGCCCAACTGACATCATATTCAGAACCTGTCTGATATACAAGAAGAGTAAAATCCAGGTCATTGTCTTGGAGCTACCTTTTCCCTGAATTATTGATTTCAGTATCAGTTTTGTCAGTCAATTCAGTCAATTCATCGTAGAAAAACTGTATTTAGTAGACTTTATTCCTCTTCAGCAGAGCTGCACCAGATACTCCTGCTGGTGAATCTGGATCATGGGGGGAAAGACCTATACTACTTTTACTTTCATTTATTTTGTGTGTGAACAACTAGCTGAATTACAAGCTCATTGGCTGCTTAGAGAGTGTGTGCAATCTGCTCTTTCCAAATCTTAAGCTCAGTTGGACAAAGGCCTGAGCAACCTTCCCTGCTCTGAGCAGGGTTAGAAACAGCCACATTCCCATACGACCTAAATTTGTCCACAGTTCAGTGTGACACTTTCATTTTATTGAGTCTTTCTCACTGCAGTGAAAATTTAAGAAGTAGGTAATTCATTATATATGACAAATTAATGTCTCATCACCTACCACAAGTCTGCTGGAATCATGCCTTGGAGATTTGAATAACATTTCTGTACAATGGAACATGATTCTGAGTATTTGTATTGTGCTCTATTAATGTTTTAAGCAACTCTTATTCTATTTGGCTTTCTTCATAGTGTGATATATGACAAAGATGGAAATGATGCCCAAATCCTGTGACAAACAGGTGTAGGTGCTTCTTAAACGTGACAAATAGACTGGAATTTGGAATGAATGGAGTGAAACTGCAGCTGAGGGAAGATTATTATTCAAATAATTTAAATTCAATAATTTAAAAGCTGTGTTTGAGGCTAGGCCCAAGTTTCTACCCTCGTCAATACCATACAGCTAATATCATGGCTGATGAAACTATATAAACCAAAAGGAAATCCCAGGAAATGAAAGGGTGAGAACCGTGCAGAGGAAAGATGGATGGTATGTTAAAAGTGTGAGCAATCTGGAATACATTTTATCAAAAATTGCTTTTTAAATGCTGCTTTCTCTTGCTACAGAAGACATTATTGAACACACACACACAAAAAGCCCAATGCAATTCAATTTGAATTTATCACTCTATTATTTTAATATATTTACTCAGGGTTAACAACTCATTAAGCACCAAATTGCTCACTCTTAATGAGTCCCTGATGGTAAAAATGGGCTGCCTAAAACTGTACAGTAAAATAACAACACTGGCATGGCAGAAGGCTGTAATAAAAAGCAAGTAAATGCTCTTGAATATTTGGTGTGTTAATGTCAGACTGGTTTACAGAACAAGTGGTTCCATTAGCATAGTTAAGTTGGTATGCTGGCTATAAGGCTATTTTTGTTTTCATGAAAGATAATTTGAATTTGGCTTTTAAAGTAGGTCGAGGGGCCAACTATTTCATGTATACAATTTCTTAGGCTTTTTTCCTAATTAGTCACAGTAAATGAAAATAATAATAAAGCCAAGGAATCTGTTCTGTGAAACCCTCTTCTGTATGGTCTTTTATGATCCTGTTGAATAAACTAAGATTTTCAGATAACAATGTTTATCCCAATCTTCTGTCACTAGTACTGTAGTGCCTATAAGACATACTGAAGCAGTAAAGCCAAATTATGCTGGTACCTAACTAAAACACAGTAAACGTAGTCCCTAGCCCTGACAACTTGCCAGTGCCAAATCTGACAAATTTAATAAATAGGAGGAGGAAAGAGTAGCTGAACCAATTGTGTGGTTAAGTACACAGCTGAACAGATTGTAAGTTCTTAAATGGTTAAATATTTAATTAATAAGGGATTGCCACAATAAAAACCCACCTACAAAAACTCATTATGGCAAACACTCATGTTTGCTGTCCCATCAACTTGCTCTTCCAGTTGCCTTCTAAAAAATATTCTTTCCTGTTTTATTTTTAAATAACTGTATCCATATATTTGAGAAGTGATAATGGGCTTGTGTAAGATGTCTTTCTACCTCATGTTGGTAGTCCCATGCTGCAGACAGGTTGTGTTTGCTTAACTTTCTGCTGCTTGCTGCCACGACGATGAGGATGTCACAATGACGTGGATGATGGAACAGAGTGCACCCTCAGCAAGTTTGCTGATGACACAAAGTGGGGAGGAGTGACTAATACCCCAGAGGGCTGTGCTACCATTCAGAGGGACCTTGGCAGGCTGGAGAGAGGAGCTGAGAGGAACCTTGTGAAGTTCAACAAAGGCAAGTGCAGGGTCCTGCACCTAGAGAAGACTAACCCCAAGCACAAGTACAGGCTGGGGGTTGACCTGTTGGAGAGTAGCTCTGCAGAGAGGGACCTGGGAGTTCTGTTGGAGAGCTGGCTGACCATGGGTCAGCAATGTGCCCTTGTGGCCAAGAAGGCCAAAGGTATCCTGGGCTGCATTCAGGAGAATGTTGCCAGCAGGTCAAGGGAGCCGATCCTCCCCCTCTGCTCAGCCCTGGTGAGGCCTCACCTGCAGTATTATGTCCAGTTCTGGGCTCTCCAGTACAAGAGGGACTGGATTGTGTCCAGAGGAGGGCTACTAGTGGAGGGTCTAGAACACAAGTCTTATGAGGAGCGGCTGAGGGAAGTGGGGTTGTTTAGTCTGGAGAAGAGGAGGTTCAGGGGAGATGTTACTGCTCTCTACGACTACCTGAAACAGGGAGCTGGGGGTCGGCCTCTTCTCACAGATAACTAGTGACAGGACCAGAGGGAATGGCCTCAAGTTGTAGCAGGGGAGGTTTAGGTTAGAAATTAGGAGACATTTCTTCTCAGAAAGAGTAGTCGTGATCATGGAGGTCTTTTCCAACCTTTATTATTCTATGATACTAAGATGGTGAAAGGACTGGAGCACCTGTCGTACAAGGACAGGCTGAGAGACCTGGGCCTGTTTAGCCTGGAAAAGAGAAGATTGAGGGGAGACCTCACCAACGTGTTTAAATATCTGAGGGGAGAGTGTTGAGAGGGTGGAGCCAGTCTCTTTTCAGTTGTGCCCAGTGACAGGACGAGAGGCAACGGGCACAAACTGAAGCATAGGAGGTTCCAGCTGAATCCCTCACCTCTTTACTGTGAGGGTGACAGAGCACTGGCACAGGTTGCCTGGAGAGGCTGTGGAGTCTCCTTCTCTGGAGATATTCAAACCCCGCCTGGATGCCATCCTGCACAATGTGGTCTAGGTGATCCTGCTCGGCGGGGCGGTTAGACTAGATGATCTTCAGAAGTCCCTTCCAATCTCAGCCATTTTGTGATTTTATGACGTCTCTCGGTGGCCAGTGCTCATCCACAGGTCAGATACCTGGTTTTTATGTTGTCATAACCAGGCAGGCTGTTGCTATTAATATGTGTGCCAACGGTGTGACCCCTTCCTCATCTGTCCCTTGTTCACACCTCTGCCTAGTCTGTACCTCAGCTAATTTTACACTATGTATGTGGACATGAGACAAGTGCTCCTGAAATTAGGCACTACAAGAGAGCTGCAGTTTGGGGGAAACTGGCTACGTGTTGCATGTTGCTTCTTGTATCTTCTGACTGTTATCAATTATTTTCTCATTTGAATGAAAGTGCCCATTTGGATCCAGTAATTGTGTTGATCATTTAACAGTGGTATAACTAGTGAAAGTAGACTCCTAAAACCAGTAAATTTATATGACCTTACCTAGCTAGCTGTGTGAGGCAGGCAAAACTGTAACATCACCAAAATTCCCTGAATGCAAAGTAGAAGAGATGCCAAGCTTTGCAGAATGTCCTATGATTACTATTCGCAGTACTTACAGTGAACTTGATGCCTTATTTTATTGATACCTCATCTCTGTGCCCAACATTTAAGCATGAACAAGAAGTGCTGCTTTTACAGTATTTTTCTTATGAGAAGAATACTGTCCACAATATGATAACTATCTCCTGTTGTGCAAAAGCTGACTTCCTAAATCCTTGTTATAAAAAAATTTAGCTCTGACTTTGTGCCAAGCAGAGACTCTATTGCCTACAAAACTAAAATATAAACCTCATATACTGCTCAGAAAGAACTAGCAATGACAGAAGAACGCTCAGCTGACAGGCAGGTGTGTGTGGCTTTATTTCTTGGGTGTTTTTTTTTTTGCTTCCCTTCAAAGCAGCACATAGGTTTCTCACTGTGTTTGCAATGGAAGACAGAGAATTGCTGTGTGATCTAGTTGTTTGTTTGTGATGGATAACTATTGTCTTGGGAACTTTGTTACTTGTCTTCTTGAAATAAGTGAAAGTCTTTGTTCCCCAACCTCTCTCTCTTTACCCCCTTCTTAAAAGGGCTCTCTTGACTCCTACAACTGCTAATGTAGCACTCACTTTGCATAGAAGGAGTTATTGGTCTAATGTAATATGAATTTCCTGGCACATCATCAGTATAAAAATCTTAGAGGAGGAAAGAGAAAAATGTGGCTTAATTTTTTTAGGTTGTCTTCTTAGTATATTGATTGTTTTGCAGCATTAGCATCCTCCACAGAGGGGAAGGTCAATGCTATTATAATTCCCACTGCTCTCACCCACTCTTTAAAACAAAACTGAATCCTGAGTATTATTGAAATAAGAAAAACATATGCGTGCAATTCTTTTTTTTTTTTTTTTCACTTTTTAAGTTACACTGAACAATGGACACCTGGCATATCAGCCATCAAACAGAAAATTAACTGTACTAATAGCAGTGTGGATTCAATGCTGATTTAATTCTTCAGAACTTAATCATTTCCAAGACGATGGATGGTTATTTAATGAGAAAGATTCATGGGTTCTGGAAACCATGCTGCAAGCTAACAAATCAAATCTGATGCCTTCACCTCTTTACTGAATCACGGTTTCGGCACTGCAGAATGGCTGGACAGCTTCATCACTCAGTACAGCCAGGAAGTGGGGGATTACAGCAAGAATCGAATTCTTCAAGCTGCTGTGTGTATGTAAATGTGCAATTCAGAACTGAACTTATGCACAAATAATTAATGCAGTAATGGGCAAAATAATAGCAGAAATCAAACCCTATGATTTTTACTTATTTATTTTTATATATTTATTATGATAAATTATTACAAAGAGTTAATTGGTAGTTTTGCATGTTCATAGATCATTATCAAATGCCTTTTTAGTAGACAAAATTAATTGAAAAGTTCATGGAGTTTCTTTTAACGTTTCATTATCTTTGATTATGTATTATTGCTTAGTATTTTAGCCGAATTTAATGAGTGACAGCTGTGTAAAGAATAGTGATGATCCCTTGTCATTTGATTAGTGGTTATCACAGGACTGGTCTGTGGAAAGTTCTTGTATTCCTCACTTTCTGCACCTGATAGGGTTGCTTTCAGGTGGTCCTTGAGACAGTCACCGTTGGATTTTATTTTTGTTGTTGTTCAAAGTAGCAAAAACAAGGGGAAGTGATTATTGCACACTTCACTGATTCTGTAAGATGGACGTATCTGCCCACTGGCAACTGAACTAAAATCCACCTACTGGTTTCATGCAGTCCACTGAACATCTGATAGATAGCAGTCACTTTCAGCCTCTCTTTATCTAGACAGAATTGGAACAGGTAACCCAGAGGCTAGGAGTTTCAATACTTTTCCTTATAGGCATCTCATATTTTGTTCTCTTCAGATATTTAACTCCTATAAAGTATTCTTTGTTGGAGGATCTTACAGGAATAAATCTGCTTCATTCTGTAGAAGATTTTACATGGTTTAACCTTCTCTGTATCCTACAGTTACGATAAAGAGAAGATGCCAGAGGCATTTTTACTAAGATAGCGAAATATGTGTTATGTTATGGTATTTTTCGGTACCTGGAGTATACTCATTAGGAAGGGCCATCAGAGTGGTGATAAATGGCTTACGTTAGTTTCTGTGTATCCAAATTATTGCTCTGGGAGACTCAGTCTTCGTTGCTTCCTGTTCAGAGGAACAAAGAAAGTAGTCAATTTGTTTCCGGTTAAAATTCCATTGGCAGTGTAAGATGCTGTTACTGGGTAGAATGTGGTCTTTATATATTCTTTCACGCTTGTGTCATTTACTACTAATGCACAATGTTAAAGTGTCAGTGAGAGATACAGGTATAGATGCTGTAGCTGTGTATCCGCTGTAAAGTCTGCTCTATATATTGTCTTGCCTCTAGTTCATCATAGTTTAAAAACTTGACGCCTGACAAAGATAACTTGAATTTCCTTGTACATGATTTCACTTTGAGTGTAGTCAGTGTTCTTCCAATGTTAGTTTCCTGAAACCTTTTGCAGTGCTCTCTCTTAACTCACAAATGCTGTGAACTCTTAGGAACAGCAAATAATCATGCTCAAGAAATAATCATTTCGCAATTGTAATAATCTTAAAGGAATCACATTTTGGCAAATATCATTGCTGCTAATCTTGAGAGATACATGTCTGGTCTGAGAAGAGGAGGAGACTAAAGGGCATGACTGGCAAGGTCAAAAACACATTTTTCATGTGTGTGGTCAAAGCTGATGAGAATATAAAGATAACATCTTCATAAGTAAAAAAATATCTGTTTGTTTATCAGTGTTTGAGGCATATCAAGGGTGGGGGAAGGAGTCTACCAGTTCTAGGTGAAGTGATAGGTTAACATTTTAAGGTCTTGTTTTCAATATTTTTTAGTGTCAGGGGAGAATTTAGGATTATGAGTTATTTTGAAAGAGTCCAATCCAAATAAGTGAGCCATTTTTGAGAAGAAAGCTGAGGGAAAATAGTTGCGTGTTTGGATTCCTTCTGCAAGCAAAGGCCGTGTGTGGCATCTGACTAGAAGCTATTGTATGTGAGAGGTATCTGAACTTTCAGTCCCTGTGCACGTGGTTGAAAGGCTGTGGTTCAAATGGTGAATCTTCTTTAAGGCAAAGCGAAGCTAGTAAACAATACAATGAGTAGAGTCTGAAAAGAAAAAAATGATGTTTAGAAAAAGTGAATAGAAGTTACCATGTAGAACCAGCTTGGTGATTTTGCTTTGCAAAGCAGTAGGGCAAAAATTTGATGGCTATATCATGCACTGTGTTTTATAATGGTCAGGGTCTGAGATTCAACATTCAGCTTTACTTTGATTCCTCTCTGTGCTTAGGAAATGTTTGAATGTTGCTTACATCTCTAGCAGGTACAGTTAAGGGATTCCTGTGTACTTCTAGTTTGGAGATTTGAAAAGGAAAATTCAGACTTGCCTCCTTTTTGGGAATGCTTCCTTCTCCTCTAACATTTTGGCTTTCTTTCTAGCCATAGAATAAGAGCATAGTAAGAGAAATCAGGTAATTTAGGAATGTCTTGCTTGTAAGCAAAGATGAGCAGGCATTGTATCAACATTTTATAGTCATGATCTAAATTGGAAAGTATATGAAAAGTTTCAGAAGATCTTCAGTTGACTCGTCAAGCAGGACTTCACAGAATGCAGAAAGACACACTACATTCCTCCTATCTCAATGTAAATCAGAAGGCAAATTATTAGTAAGAAGGCTATATGTCATGGAACCATCTTCTTCTTCCCGGGACTCACCTGTTCTGTGTCTCTGTTAGTAGTCTTCCCTCTCTGCAGCACTGCCAAGGACCTGTTTAACAAGCTGAAAAATTCCAGTTCTGTAGTGGAAAAAAGCCCTACGCAAACCAAGCACATGAATTGTCTAAAATGTACAGGGAAACTGATAGATTTACTATTGCTGATGCACGATAACAAAAAAGAACAAGGGAGGAAGGGAAGAGAGAAAGGTGTCCAATTGTGAAGAAGAGCTAGAGTCCAAGTTTTCATATCCTACTTCTCTTTTAAGCCCTAGAGTTGTGGGTGAGGGAAGGAGCTATATCAATCAATTAAAAACAGATGCATCTAATGTTGCTATGAAAGTTCATATATGCAGGTAAAATGATTTCTTTAACAAAGTGCAACAAGCTCTTCTGGTTACCCCTTACAGAATTCAATTGAGGTCACTTTCTTCCTTCCAAGATAGTTTTTAATGGTTCATTTAGGACTACAGAAGTTGTATCTGTCTGGGCTAGTAATACAATGTCTTTTCCTCATACAGTGCGTTGGCTCCCATGTTTGTGGTGTGTCTATTACCCTATCTGGAAACTAGCAGTAATGATGTATTTACCCTTGATAAGGGATATCCTTGGGTGGCAGTGATTATTTAAATAGATGTTTCTTATTCATTTCAGTGCGAGATTTTTTTGTAGTCTAGCTGTTGTAGCACACCCCTTGAACTGTGCGCCAGTCCTCATAGATGAAAATAGAGCTTAATCTCCCAGCATACTCATCCTTACACGTCATACATGAGACTTCCCAATCTCAGGTAAGACCTTGTGTCGCTGCTCTTCCTAATCCTGCCACCGTAATACAGCTCGGCAGGGGAACGATTTGGATCCAACTGCAGTCGGTAGGAAACATGCGTTGCAGTCAGGAGGTTGCTGAATGACTTCAGTGAGCTGAGGACAGTCAAATATAGAACGGATGTCAGTGACGTGTGTCCCAGCAGCGCTGCCAGAGCCCGTGCTATGACTCCTTTAAGTTTGGCATCCTGGGCGCATGTGTGGAAGCAAATGTGGCCTGGAGGAAGCTTGAGGGAGCAGCTGTTTTGGTTGCTTGCTTCTGCCTTGCTCTGACAACAGCAGTCCCTTTCTGGGCAGCAGTGCCCACACTGGCCTTGTTTTGTCAGGGCTGGTTGTGGTGTGTGTGTGTGCCTGCTGCCGTGTGCTCTGTGGCAGGTGGGCAACGATGGAAGGGTGCCATGCATGCACCATGGGGGTTGCTGACAGGCACTGACAAGAAGGAGAGGATGCCAGCTATGACATCAAACCTCGGAACAAGAGGTGTGCAGTAAGAACGTGCTCAGGAGTCCTTGCTGGCAGATCGCACCAAGCTGATGGAAGAATTGCCTAATTTGGGTAATAAAAATACCCTGAACTCTAAGCTGAAGCTTTGTAACAGTTGTATTCTGTATAAGTAGTTAATGAGACTTTCTTTGTTTGAGTCTTGGAAAGTCTCCAAGATCCACTCAAGAGAGAAATTAACAAATGTTTTTTTGTTACCTGAAGCAAAATTGTCTCGCTGAAGTGCGGAGACATACTCTCTCCATCATCACCACCTAATCAACACCAGAGTAGTTTTGGTGGGGGAACGAAAAGAGTGGGAGTACAGGGAAGAAAGACACTGGTAAATTAAGACTAATTGAAGGGGGAGGAAGAGAAGTGGTTTGAAAATTATCCAAGGTTTTTCTAAACAGTGGGTCTTATGGCTGCAGACATCAGGCAAATCTCCATCTAAATCATTCTGGAAATCTCTAATGTGGGAAAATGATTAGTGAAGACTTGCAAGCTACTAGAATACATGGTAAACTAAATGAGCTCAAATGCAGAAATGTTTTTGGCTTTGATCTATTCTGTAGGCCAGCTTGAAGAAATAGGACACATATTCATCAGCAGCTGGAGATTTTACTATCAAGTCTTATTTTTTTGTGTGTGTTTTTCATTGATGTAGCGTAGTACATGTAGTTCTACATGTAGTACATGTAGTTCTAGTCCTTTTTATTGTGAGGAATCTACTCAAGTTCAGTGGTCAAAGCAAGGATTGTAAGTAAATGTTCCTGAGCTGGCTATTTTGCCACTATTTCGAAATACATTAATCTGAGCATGTCACGGCTGCCTTCTCCCCAGCCTTAGTTTCCCCATCTGTAAATATGAACAGCTCTTCAGAGGTGTGGGATAAGTCCAGGTTATTTGAGGCTATGAGATACAAAGCTGGAAAATAATAATAATAATTTTAAAAAGTGAGGCGGGGACATTAGATGACGTGGTCTTTCAGAATGATGGACTACTTACAGTCTACTCATTCCTAATTTCTGAGGTTCTGTTATGACCCTTAAGTTCAGGGCTGTTGATCACCGCCTCTGGCCTTCATGTCGCTGGCAGCAGTAAAATAGGAATGCAGATTATTTTGATTCTTTAGTTCTGTTTTATGAACCTTCCTTGCTCTCACGTGAAGCAGTCATGTTGAAGGCTAATTAAGTACGGGTGAGCATATTTGATCATTCCTATTGTTTCTTGTCAGTCTGTCTGCTAAAATCATGGGTTACACCAACTTGTCAAGCAGGAGGCCAAAAGCCAGAAAGAGACATCAGTAAATTATGTGTGACTCAGTGGCAGACAGGCAGAAGGGAAAGGTTAAGGAGGGGACATTATACTGCTTCAGTGCTACTGGGTTGAATTACTCCAGTGCAACCTCGGTAAGAAGAGGTGACACAAAAACATAACTGTTTGATGTGTCAGTGAACGATGGGCTGGTAATTAAACACAGGATGTAGAAATTAGAAAATTTGTTTATGGTTTTGAATATATTACCTGGGAAGTTCTCAATTTATTATTTTTTATTGTGCTGTAGTTTTCCTTTCTGAATAGTAGGCCTGATACCTCCTTCAAAATACAGTTGGAAGGCTTATGTCATGAATATTTGTAAAGTGCTTTGAGATGTTTGACAAAGGACAATCTGTAAATACAAGGAATTGTTACGCTTCTATTAAATGTTTGTCAGCAAATGCTCATTTAGTCATTAAACCACAAAATGTACACAGTCGTTCCTGAAACAGCATATTCTTGAAACAGGAATATTTAAGCCAAAAGTTGCATTCTTTCGTTCTTAGTGCATAGAAGCAGGAAACCTCAGAGAATTTGGGAACCACCTGCAGTCAGGGGAGAGGCCAATAAATATGTAATTCTGTGGGCCTTACAAAGCACATCCGAAGAAGTTATTAAACAAAAACAGTGAAAGACTAGAGGAAATGACATTTGAGAAAGTTGCCTGTGGGGTCTCAGTGGGCTTCACCCTTGTTTATTTTCCCATTCCAGGTGCTCATAATACCAGTCTAAATAGTCACAAGTTCTGTTCTTTTTAAATTCAATGGCAACTTTGCTACCAGCTACAGTGATACAGAGTGATGCAAATCCCCAGTTAAGGATGGAAAGTCTGTGATTCTTAGCATGTTTCTGATTGCCAGTTCTTTCCAGCTCGCATGATATGGTTAATGCACCAAACTTCAGCATCTGGCTGTGCATGGAGGAGAGAATGTATGCAGTATGTTTAGAAAATTGTCATTGCTCAAGTTATCCTTTTTTGACTGCTTTCCTAAATAGCTATTCCTGTTAGCCAGGGGCTGAGAAGATATGAGAAAGGTAACTTAACCTAAAATCTAGTGATAGTTAGAAACAGGCATTCCCAGGGGAGGGATAACTAATTCCAGTTTTCTTGCACATTCTTCAGAATGGAGTGGCCTACAAGTGATGAAATAGGAACAATTACTAGAATTACCACCATGAAATGATTCAGTTGTTCCCCCACAGGGCGACATTTTCAATAATGCTTGTGTGTGCCTGACCTGTGAGAAAAATACGTAATTCTATCTTAACATGCATCCAATACTGTCCATCAGCTAAGATATTACAAGCAGTTGCTTTAATTTTTATTTTTGAAAAAGCTGTGGTGGTTTGTTCTGGATGCAATGAATATCAACAGATGTTTATACATACTTCCTTATCTGCATGCTTTGTTGTCCCTTGTCTTTCTGTTTAGTATTTATGAAATCACAAGTTAGCTGTCCTATAACTATCTTCAATGGCTTTCTGATACGCTTTGTGAATTGAGTCTCATAAGAGTATACAACTATCTGTCTTATGTCACTGAATGAAACCTGTTTGAAACTTTCAAATTTTCACCTTCAGAGTTGTTCGTATTTCTTCAGATAGAAGAAATGCAGTGGAGCTGTTTGAAATAAATATTTCACTCAAATGCAAGCCACAGAGAGAAAGTGTGTATACAAGATCCGGCTGCTCACTTATTTATGAGTGCAAACAGAAAGACCAATTAGTACAACGACCTTTGAAAAGGTTGGGAGCACAGAGTGGCCATAGGCTCTTACAGATGTGTTTCTCAGCCTGTGCGTCTTGGGGAACTGAATCCTTCCTAGTTATGTCATCCGTTTATGTCCAAATCTACCACAACATCTTGGACAAATCTTAAGCCCATATACTGTTGTTTTCTAGTTTCCCCAGAAATGACTCTTAGTACTTTTGTTCCTCTCTTGCAGCACAAAGTAGTTGTTTGGAGGTTGTTGTTTTTTTCTCAGTTTGCCTTATGTTCAGTTCTACTTCCACTTATTTAAGTGGAAAAGCCACTGCTTCTACTATATGCTGTTCCACAACCTTTTCAATAATAAGATCCTATATGACATACAGGGCAATTACATGCAATTTGTTATATCATTGTCATCCTTTGCAACTAACCCTTCCTCTGGCCCTTCCTCTTCTACAACACATTGCTTCCTGGAAGGCCTTAAATTTGTATCTTTGTGGATATTGTGATCACCTTCTATTGCTACGGTTGGCACTTCTATTATTCAGAAGTGGAATATTTTTCGATGTAAAGGTTTGGTTTGACTTAGGACAATATTTAAATGATGTATAATTTTGAGCTAGAAGCTGCACGTATCTCAGCTGTTTGTATGTGTGGCATTTTTCTTCCACAGCCCTCCCAATTACATTTCATGACGTATTCTCACACATTTTGTAATGCCCAGAATCCCATTTCCTGGGAGTTTTGATGGGAAAAATGATGAGAATACATTTGTCCCAGTCTTGGAACGTGTCAGTATTGATACAGTTGTGATTAAGTTGTCTATAGTTATGCCAACAATATTTTGTCAAAACTGGAACTATTTTGTGGTAAATAGTGAAGGATGAGATAAAGCTGTTCGCTTCCCTGGAACATGGCTTTGTTTTGTGCTGACAAGCTCAGAGCACTACCGTGTCACACCTCTCTCTCCTCCAATCTCTTCAGTGTTCTTTTCCTGTGTTACTGCAAGGATTGCACACAAGATTGTCAGTAGCATCACACAGCTGCATTGCTGGTAATGGTCAGTATTGGATTCCAGGGGTGGTTAGCGCTGTTTTCAGCAGTTTAATAGCTTCTCCTGTATCCACTAAAATGTTACATTAAACAGCAATAGTAACCAGATTGCATTCGATTTCCATAATAAAATGGTGGGATTTCAGTATTAAGGTCTCTAGCGTTCAGTCATATTGCTGTTTCTCCTTCTGCTTATTGCATTGGAATCATTTTGTCCAGGGCAAATTCCCAATAAGGACTATGTCATGCGTGAGTGGCTGCAGGTAAGAGAAGAAAGGGAAAAAAATGGAGGGAGGAGTCTAGAATAAGGCTCAGGCCAGGGGAAAAGTGATACAGCAATTGTGTATTATGTAGACCACATCTCGGCTAATAAGGCACCGTTTGTCAGTAAGGGTCCTAGAGCTGTAAATGAAGTGCGAAGCACCCCATCACGGTGTAAGGACAAGAAGAGGTGATAATTGGTTGGGGACGGGTTGTGGGCTAAATTGACAGGTACTGGCTTAGGCCAAAGAAAATGAGGAAACCTAGTTTCCCACTTGGTCTTTTTGACACTACTGTCACAAATAATGATAGGGTCTTGTCTCAAGAGCTAGCCAACACTGAAATTGGTCAGTGTTCTTGTATTTTTCCGTTAGCAACCACTAGCGCACTGCAGCAATTAATTTGACTCCAGTGTATGATGTTCTTTCCTTCCTTCATTCCTTCCTTTTTTTGTACCACAAAAAATGTTGGTTTTGTTTGTTTTTGTTTTTAATGGCAAAAATGACCAGAGGTCCTTACAATCTCATTCTGTGAAAAGATGCTCTTGGTCAAAGGAATGCAGCATCGTATTTGCAGTAAACAAAATCTATCATTCCCAGAAACACTATTTTGCTTCTATCTCAGGATGTATTCCTACCATGTATTTGTTCTTGTGTTTGATGTCTTGGGGTGGGATGAACCAACCGGTCAGGTGAAGAAGGCTACTCCAATAGGATAAAATTATTCCTTGTTATAAAGTGTCATGGAGTCTTTTGAACTCAGAAGAGCTAATGAAAAGTGGTGTTTGAAACTCCAGGGTGAAGGGACTGTACAAATCTCTAGTCCACCCTCCTAGTCAGAGCAGGATTGTCACCAACAGTGGATCAGGTCTATCGAAAGCTTGGAAACAAAGTGCTTTTTGTCAAATTGGGCGCATCACCATGTTCCTCAATGCGTGCTCCTCAGTGGTTCCTATTCACCTCACATACTCCTGCAAGCAGACTACTCTGGGGACAGGGTTGGAAGTAACATTTACTGCTGCAATTTTATACTGACTACGTACAGAAAAGTGTATGCTGTGAGTATATGAGCAGTGCAACTCTGAATGCTATTAACTTTGGGTATTATCATCAACTTGTTACTTCATAAATGTGCAAACTTACTGCTATGAAATTGGATTTGTGTATTACTGTAAAGTTTAGATACATGCAGTCCAAAATGACAGTACAGATATTCTGAGTAGTATGTCCTCACTGCCCACCTGTTACGATATTGCTGTGTGGCATCAGTCCAAATTTCTGAGACATAAACTTGGAACCTATCTCGCAAGAGAAGTCAACCTCTGATCAAAATAACATTGCCCTCAGGTTTTCTTTAGTTGTACACTGTATAAGATAGTTGGACTGCTCTCACTACAGCCCAAGGAACAGATTGAGCCATGAACATAAACACTTGATTGGACTATTTGTTATCTCTATCCCGTGTTTGTAAACAGAAAATTGACAATTAACTGCATTAATAAGTAGGAGGGGAGGGAGGAAAAAAAAAAAGGAGTGCTACACAGTTAAGGACTGAAGGGAGAGAGAGAAGAATCAGAGTGTGGAAGACACTCTTGGAAGGAAAAGGCATTAACAGATTGTATGGCCTGTTCTGCTCCAGGCACTTCTGATAAGCATCTCTTGAAATACTCAGGAGTTATCAGTGCTCATGGTATGCTTAAGTGGGAATTACATTGGCAACCTGTTTTCATACTCTTCAGAAGAAATTTCAAATATATACTTAAAAAATAAAAACCCACTACCAAATATAACTCTTATGTAGCTAGCCTCATCCCATTTTTTTCATGGATTAAGTCATTCATTTATGTAGCACACATTTTGTTATGAATGCTATTAAAAAGCACACATTGCTGAAGAGAAAATGAGCTGTACACAGGCTTTTAGCAAAGAATCAGCTGCCTTTGCAGCCTGCAGGCTTTTACAATGTAATCTAGTTGTGGCAAAGGTAAGAAAAATGCAGATGTTTGCTGGAACTGTGAGAGCATGAAAGAAGAGTGTTGGAAGGAGGGAAGGGGATTGTATGACACAGCTTATTTCCTGAGGTTCTAGAGGAAAAACAAACACAGAAGAAAAATGGGAAGAAAAAAAGTCATTATATATCTAAGGGGTTTAAGCACTCCTTCTCCATGCTGTTAAAGAGAACTAGTTTTACAGCTGCTTCCTTCCTAGTTCTCTGGTTCCCTCTGTGTCCTTCGCCTGTACAATTAGTATTTCTCAAATCAAAATTATAGGAGATTTGTTGATGAATAGAACTAGAAATAAAAAGAAGTAACTATTGTTCTGCATAGCTGTTATGCCCAAAATGCAAAGAAATAACAGTTATGCCAAGAATGACTTTTCCTGACAAGTTGCCACCTGCTTTCTTGATATTTGTGATGTAACATAGTAGTAGCTGAAGAGGAAAGGAATTTGTCACTCTTTATAAGAGAAAAGGCCAAACCCAAAGTGCTTAATTTCATAGTCCTGTCACCTCTACTGTTGTTGACACTGTTCATCACAAGAATGTAATTATTTCCATGAATGTGGTCCTTTAGCTGTCTCCCAGTGAACTCAACAGGTAGGGTACTCAGTTCTTGGGTCTTGCAGTTCTGGCTCGTGCTTTCTTGTAACTAATCTTCAAGCTGCCAAGTACTCTTATTAAACTTCAGTCAAATGAACCTTGATTCTGTCTGTGAGGTAGGAACAAATTTGGGAAGCATGACAACACTGGAGAGCTAGAGGAATGGAGAAGAGGCAAGGAAAATAGTGCAATGAACCCATTTTCGGAACGGTACTGGTGATCACACCTGGTAGTAACTTCACGCTGTGGATACTTCAGTGGTAGGACTGGAGCAGACGCTGGTCAAGGTACTTTAAAGAGACAGTCAGCCATGCAGCTGTGTGACTCTTTGTGGCTTTGTCTAGCAGTTCAAATCTATTTCTTGTTCAATTCTTAGGGAGACATCCTAATGGAGTGTAATATTGTTTGTGATTTGCTGTGCTCTTACAGGCCTTGCAAAAGTGTAATAAAACCACCCTGTGCTGTTAGTAGAGAATGTGGACTGTTTAATGGTCTTATTATTTCCTCCCTTTTTTAATTGTAATAAACTATACTAATTTTTTCTTTGTGCTGATGTCAGCTGGGAGGAATAGGACAACTGTCATTCTGTGTTTCTCTGAGCAAAATGTAGGAGGTGCAAATAGAGCCACTGGATCTTTTTTAAAAATATATTTTTACACTACGTTATTTTTGGCAAGTGATGGATTAGAAAATGAACAGGGTCTTAATCTTATGGTTCAAAACCAGGTGTCTTCAAAGTGAGTTAAAGATGTACAGAAGCCAATAAAGATAAGAATTAAATATTTAATAGATTAAGTCTAATGCAATCAATCAGAAGGATCAAGGGCAGAAGAAAATCCATGCTAGAGACTGATGGCAGGTGATTGTTCACACATTGGAGGCATGTCTTTGCATCTCTTCTTCTTCCTTTTTTTTTTTTTTTTCCTGATTTCCTTGATGACAAAGACATTGGGAAAAACATTTTTCTACTTTGAAATTCAATTACTTTGGTCTTTCAGAATTGCATCAGGAAACACCTCCCTCTATCCTCATACATTAGCAGCAGAGATTACGGGAGGAGGGAAAGAGGGGTAAATGTTAGGAAATGGAAATATAGGCTACAAGCATTGCACTGCTGCTTTGTCTGACCTACTTGCCTATGTTGTCATCCAAACGTATTTGTCAAGATAAAAAGGATATTACTTTTGGTATGCCAGTAATTCTGTGCCTGGTAGTAATATCATTGTCTCTCTGAATTCAGTTAAATTAATTTTCTTGACTCCCTGCCCTGAATTGCTGCATGTTGTGTTGCAGTCCATTGAAAGACTGTCATATATTATCCATGAGATGCCTCCATTTCAGTGATGGACTCCTCTATGGTAGCATGTAAAAATCTGAGGGCTTGGGGAATGAGCAGTGCTATAACACTGCACATGCAGAGAGTGTTTAGGTACTGGATAGGTGAAGTAGAAAACATCAGCCAAATAATTTCCCGTTTGGTGCAGGATGGTAAGGTTAAACTCTCATGACAGGAAAAACAATCTTGGCTTCTTGCTAGTGTTTTATGTGGTATTCTGTATGTTCAGAATTTAATACAGTTTATTGCTGGACAGGATGGGAGACTTCTGATCATTGAGCAGGTCAAGTAATCAGCTAATGACTTGGCTCAACTAGGACTCCTGCCAATAATAATTACCCGTGTTCTTTGTTTTTTGGGGGGTGGATGTCAGAAAAGATCAGGTTATGTGCAAGAAGCACATAACAGAACAGTGGCAAGTGGTGTTAAAAGAGGAGAAATGAAACACAGCCAGGAGTATTGTCAAGTTTGAGAAGATATAAATGGGACAGCCTGAGGAACAGTCTTAAAGGTGAAAAGCTTTCAGGGATGTGGGTTGTCTTGGTTCCAGAAAGAAAGGAGAGCTTGGCAGCATAACTTTGCAGGAGAATATGATTAGGATGGGGACCACAAAGATAACCTTGAGAAAAGCATTTTGTATTGCCTTGGAAAAGACAAAAATATCCATCAGAAAAGAGGGAGAAAAAAGGGTTGTATTAACAGAGTAGGAAAGGCGCTTTTAGCAGAATGTGCAAAGAGAAATGGGGGAAGTATTGCCAAATGATGCAGAAAGAGTAGAAGAAATACTTTCTGATCCTTACAGTCCTGTAAGGGATAGGGAAGGATGTAGGAATAAGTCACAAGTGATGGTGAAAGGAAAGATCTGGGGAGGTTAAGTTGAGGAGCTCCATTTCAGACATACTACACTTAAGTGGACAGTTCAGAAACCTTTCACCCTGACTTTTGTGAGAAGGCTAAATGTTGTGTACAAGCTGGCCAGAAGGTTAGACTAAGGTTGTGTTGAAATGTAAGTAGGCAAGGTCTAGTAGAAACATAGGTTTGAATCAGTACAAATAATGTCCAAAACTAAGGCAGAATATGATACAAAAAGGAGACTAGACTGAAGGCATTACATTTCCACTCATATACAGCTATTCTCTCTTCTTTAATATTCCAGCCAACAGCACTGCTGATGCCTTAATGGAACATACTTTTCATACAGCATACACAACAATTGATCTTTCTGCTCTCTAATTTATTAATTATAAATATTTATGAATTATTTATTTAGTTAAAATATGGTTGTTTAGAGCAGCTGATGAGGTGCTGAGTTATTATAATGCCATTAATGAACAAATCATAAAACAGAAATTTTAATGTGCTGAATACTGAACAGGGAAATTTAACTATTAGAGTCACTTCAGATAGCTATTAGGCATTTACAAGAAAAGAATTTACATAATTCAACTGATAGGTTCTTGTGGTGTTCACTAAGGTAGATCTCTGGAAAAAAGATGTTAAGGCAGTATAGTGGCATGATGACCATGTTTTCAGTAGATGCTTGTCAGTAATCTTGTACGATTTACCTACAACTGCACCACCATGGTATTTGAGATGTGTTGATTCCTATCTCAAGAGGAACAATGTCATTCCTCAGAACCTCTGTCTACTAACAGCTTGGATATATTGGCTGTTAACTTGCAATTGACACTTGAAGAATGTAAACACCAAGGAAAGATTGCTTGGAGTAGATGAAGGAGATTTAACTATGAGCAATAGTTCAAAGGTGTAAGCACAGTATTGTGCTTTCATTTTCATTTCAGAGAAGAATCTCTTCTCCTCTGGCCTTTAGGTATAGGATTTTGAGTAAACCAGGATGGTTTCGATGTTTGAATGGTCAAATATGGCACTGCAAACAATAGGAAAGGGAAAAGTCTTGTAAAGGTGATAAAACTGGAAAGGGAAAAGTCTTGTAAAGGTGATAAAACTGGGCCATGTGCAACTACATGAGCCCTTTCTGCCTCCAGAATCTATGCAGCTGTCAGTCAAACCATGCTTTGAGAAATACTGAGAAAGAAACTGAGACATGCCAAGGGACTTTGTTAATACTGTCTCTCTAACAGACCTAGAAGATAACAAATGGGATGATGTTTTGCTGTAGGTGTGAACGCTCCTTTCTGAGTGGACTGGTGCTAACTCAGTGAGCTGTAAGCCCTGTGCTGCTGATGGAAATGCTCTTAGCTCCAGTGGGAAAGGTATATGGTTTTGGAGAGGCAAGTCTGAAGTTTACTTTTCTTTTGACCCAGGCGGTGAAAATAACCAATGTGCAAGTTGGCAAGCCAGTAGTGTAGCCACAAATGTATTACACCATAGACCTGAAGAACAGGGTCAAAGCTAGACAAAGTATGGACTAGTAACACCCCCCAGTGGAAACAATTATGAGAAGACTAAAACAGTTTCATCTGTTCTGAGCTATGGATTTTTGCCTGTATTGTGGTGGCGTTCAGTGTTATGGGGTGACTACAACAAATCAGGAGGGAATAGATTCTCATGGCAGCGCTAATCAAGGAAGACTGCTTTTATCCAGCATTTTGTGTGACGTGAAAATCCTGCTGAGGGAAATGCAACTTGAATTCCAAAGGGAAAGCTGTTGTCCCAGTGAGTTGAAAGGGAATATGCAGCTCAGTAGCTGGTGAAACAGGGCAGTAAAGAACTAAGTGCCCTACTGCCTCATCCCTTCAATTATTGTGTTTGGCTTTAATATTTTCAGTTAACATTGCCATGAATACAATTGTTCTTATGTTTTCTCCTTGTTGCTTACAGCAACTTCAAACAAAATCTAATACTATGGTAGCTTCTAAGCATGTCTTCTGAATTCTCTGTATTCGTATCTTACATCATCTAGTTCTGGGTTTATTGATCTTTTTACTGCATAGAAAACATTAGCTTAAAAACCTATGCCTCCGTTTGGATCTTGTTTCATACCACCTGGTGTACAAAGCACATACTGCATTCAGAAATAGATTTTAGTCCCATTAGGACTGCAACAAAAACAGAGCTTTGCTATTTTGCCCTCTCTGAATGATGAGATAAGGTGAAGACCATTGAAGGCAAGGTAAGAGTGCATTTACTGTGGTAAGGGGATCTATTGTGTGTAAAGGCCGTCGTAGTTCTTGACAACAAGGACTAGCTAGCTGTGAGGAAGAAATGTGGCAGCCTTCCATCTCTGGTAATAAGTATTACTACAAGTGTGGGATGAATGATGAGTGAAACTTTGATAGATTTAATGATGGAATTCTGTAGTTTACAATGAAGTATTTTAAGCTCAGTCATCATTCCTCAGCACTCTCACAAGGATCTACCAGAGAGGCAATGGTTCGCTTTAAAAATGTGATTCCAGATTCCCAGAAAGAAGCTGCTTTTTTTATTTTCCCTTCAGCAGCTGCAATATTTATATGCAGAGATAAAACCATCGTGTCACCTAAGCAAAGGACATTCATAGAAATGCACTTCAGCATCTCATCACATGCAGTACAGCTTTAACCGCGTTTTGCAGCTGATGTGTGAATGTCTGTAGTTCCAAATTCATAAGGCACATGCCATAGGCTACTACTCCCTTTGCTCTGCCAGTCCTTGCTGCCTTTTAACCCAGACTCCTCCTCAGCTCAGTTATAGGCTGATGTTTTTCCAGCTGCTGTACCAGCTCAGTCAATTCCTATTCCTTGCAAGCTGTCTACATGGTCCCCAGTTTTCCCTTTTTGGGGGCATATTTATATGGCATTTCCATGTACTCTAATAACCAGTCAAAAAAGATACTGAACAAAGATACTTAGATACAAGCAGAAGTACATCACTAACTGTGCTTATTAAGTCATGATGCTTGTTTTTCAGTCTCATTCACCAATATGCAGAAACTATTTGTTGGAATTTGACTAGTAAATTTCCATCTTCCCTGATGTCAATAATTTTTTATTACATTTTTTTTTGTAATAAAAGTATTACAAATATTTTTTTTTTGGAAGGCATCACGTTTTTATATTTTTAATGAATGAGTTTGAAACCCACTGAGCTCTTTGTTTGGATAATTTTTAAATGGATTAGAAAATTGTTTCCAAGTTTTTTTTTGTTGTTTTGTTTTGTTTTGTTTTGTTTTTAGGTGAAATACATCGGTTTGGGCCAAAAACCAAAATCCTGTAACAGGAACATTTCCAAACAACTGTTTTCAAGTTGCTCTCTGTAGCATGAGTTAATTTCAAAAGCAGTTACTTTCTCATCCATTCTTAAAACGTCACCTTTACCCTGAAGGGACAAATTGTGTTTTTATTTCTTCCAGAATATTTGCTATGTAGCGTACTACTGACAGCCACTTGTTATCACAGAAGAGGTCAACAGATTTTGAGCACTTGTCTTTTTTAGAAGAAAAGTGTCTAACTCTTTGTTAAGTTCAAAAACTCTTTTAAGCCTTTTGCCGTGAGATAACCAGGAGACCTCTGTCTGGTACAGGAAAGATTTTCACAGTCACTTCCTATCTCATTACAAAGTGTTGCAGACTCTACTATTTAAAGGTCTTGTTTTTATAAAATGAACCACATTGATGACATTCTGTAGACCACTAACAGTGTTAGACCACTGTTTAGACCACTTCTAGCCTCAGTAGCTTGCCTATCAGAGATCCAGTGCATGAATTTCACATGCAGTGCTACCTCTGTAACCTTACACTGTAATCCCTTTTTATTCCAGTCAAAGCATCCACCGTGAGTGGTTACACTTGCAGTTTTTCCATAAAACATTGTTTTTATTAAAGAAGCCATTTACTGTTGAAAATGCATTTTTTCCAGTATATCTTTGCAATAGTAGCTCACAAAAAGAAGTTACTCCTGCCTTTCATCACTGAAACAAAATCTAGCAAATCCCATAAGCTGAGACATGTTAGAAACATCTGTACTTTCACCCAGCTGTAGAGCAGACCTCCCACACTGTGTAATTCGTTCTGATACTCATTTCTTCAGATCTTTAGCAACATTTTCTATACATCTTCCAGCAGTATTTGCAGACAAAGGAGTGCATTTCAGTTTGTCTCTGTATTTTCCATGTGTTTCAGACATTTTTACCATGGCAGGAAGAGTAAGTGTTACTACGGTGTCATGTGGCTTTGTCTTTTGCTATTAAGTAAGAAACCTCAGAAGAGTCTGCTAAACGGTTACCATTACATTTCGTAGAGTACTGGATTTAATATCTCATGACTTCAAACGTTGCTGAAAAAAATTATAGAGGCTTGTCTTCATGTTCTGGACACTTAGTTTTTCAATGTCTTGCTAATCATGGTGGTTTCCTACTAACATTAGCTAATATCTCAAAGCAAGGTTGAGATCATGAAAGAAACGTTGATGAGATCATGAAAGAAAATCTATATTTAAAATAATCTTAATTTGGCCAAATTCTTGTCGGATCTGATTTAGATCACTGTTTTCACCTCATAATTAGGCAGATGAGGAGCTTTTGTACTAGAAGTGTCAGCTCTGCCATTTTGTTTCACTTGTGTTTGCATTATCAGGCTAATCTTTGGTCTGCCATTTCTTTGTGGGAATCTTTTTAAGCCACTTGCATGTCTTGTGAGGACTAGTTTAGTTAAAACCAGATAATATAATCTGTAAATCCACCCAAGTGGGCACACATCAACTGCAAAAAGTCAAAATGTGCTGAAAGTGAATGAGTTAGTGAGGGTGCAGTCAACCCCTCCACACTGTGGAGCACTCTTCCCACAGGTCACCTCATGACAGTGAACCCTCTGACACATGAACCAGTGGAGTAGGGGCACCACTGTCCAACTCAATATCAAATCTTAGCAAGCTTATTTTCTTCCTTATTTTTCTTAGGTAAAAGATAAACAGAAGCTTTGGTGTTTTTTTTTGTTGTTGTTTGGTTGTTTTTTGTTTGTTTTGTTTTGTTTTGTTTTGTTTTTTTTCAGAAGTCCCAGTGGTTTGTCTTGTGCACCCTCCGGGGTGTACACACCCCACTTCGGAGACCACTGCCATACTGACCACTGGTCAGTAGTTGGGTCAGTGCTGTTTAAGATGTTCAGTAATGGTCTAGATGATAGGATGGTGTGCACTTGCAGCAAGTGTGCAGATGTTACGAAACTGGGAGGCATGGCTGATGCATCAGATGGCTGTGCTGACATTGAGAGGGATCTCTACAAGCTGTAGAAACGGGTCCACTGGTACCTCATGAAGTTCAGCAAAGGGGAATACTAAGTTCTGTGCCTGGAGAGGCATAACCCTGTGCCACCTATATGGGCTGGGGGCTGACTGGCTGGAGAGCAGCTTCAGAGAAAAGGACCCAAGGGTCCTGCTAGACAGCAAGCTGAACCTGAGCCAGACGTGCCTTTGTGCCAGTTTTGGCATCGTGGGCTGCATTAGGAGCATTGCCAGCAGGTCAGATGAGGTGATCCTTTCCTTCTGCTCAGCACTGATGAGAACCTATATGGAGTTCTGGGCTCCTCAGTGTAGGAGAGAGAGAAATACTGGAACAGGTCCCACACAGGACCACAAAGATGATTAAGGGACTATGAGGAAAGGGTGAGAGAGCTGTGACTGTTAAGCCTGGAGAAGAGGAGGCTCAGGGTTGATCTCATGAATGTGTATAAATAACTGATGTGGAAATTGAAGAAGACAGCCAGACTTTTTCTCATCATTTCCTAAGGAAAGAACAGAAGGAAATGGTTAGGAAAGAACAGAAGGAAATGGTTAAAATTGAAACACAGAAGACTCCATTTCCTGATTAATATAAAAAAGTGTTTTGTTATTGTTTGTTTGCTTGTTTGTTGGTTTGTGGTTTTGTTTGTGTTTTGTTGTTGTTTGTTTTATCTGTACTGTGAGGGTGAATGAGCACTGGAAGAGTGCTCAAAACCTGACTGGACACAAGGTCCTGAGCAGCATGTTGTAGTTGACCCTTTTCTTATAAGAGGTCTTGGACTAGAAAATATCCAGAGGTCTTTTCTCACCCCTGCTGTTGTGTGGTTCTGTATCTTCGGGCTCCTTCCTCTAGTGTAGTCTCCTGTGGGATCCTGCTGAGCAGATTTCCTGGACAATCTGAAATTCACAACCCTGAAGTCCAGGATTTTACATATCTACACGATTTATTCTCTTCCCTATTGTGATCTGCTCTCATTCATGATTTTGTTTATGATCATTCTGGTAGTAACTTACATATATAGCTACTGATACTGCCTAAGAACCCTCATCTGAACAACAGCAGATGACAACTATGAAATAAATGTCAATTAGTGTAAGGCTTTCAATTTCTATCAGTCATTTCAATGTTTATTGATTAATGATGTGTTTTCCCA